>NC_064824.1:41316667-41619697 GCF_024166365.1 Elephas maximus indicus
CTATCATAGCATTCATGTTATTTGGTAATTATTTTATATGCCTTTGGCCTCCATTAATCTCCACTAATTCCTTCCATTCATGATGGAAGTTGAAGTCTTTCCCATGTTAAAAAAGAAAAAGAAAATGACTCATCCTTAATCATCTTCCTCAATTCCAAGTGTAATATTTCATACTGCTTCTTTACTTGTTTATTTCTCTAATGGTCAATCAACAGTTACTTCTCAATTATATTTATGAAAAGACTTCTCTATGGCATTTGACCTTGATAAATAGTACCTACCTTCTTGAAATTTGTTACCAATTATTCTCATTTTTTTTTTTTTTTAATAGGATTCTCATCCTACAGTGAAGTTGAAACATTGTTTTCCCCTGGGAGTTGAGGCTTGGCCTCTTTTCTCTATGGATTCTACAAGGATCCTCTTTCACACGCTTGCGTTACATAAAAATCAAGTAACTGATATTGCCTGAAATCATTGTTGTTGTTGTTGTTAGGTGCTGTCTTGTTGGTTACAACTCATAACAGCCAAGTCACAACAGAAAGAAACGCTGCCTGCTCCTGTGCCATCTTCACAATCATTGCTATGTTTGAGCCCATTGTTCTAGCCTCTGTGTCAATCCATCTTGCTGAGGGTCTTCCTCTTTTTCACAGACCCTCTACCTTACAAAGCATGATGTCCTTCTGCAGGGACAGGTCCCTCCTGATAACATGTCCAAAGTATGTTAGATGAAGTCTTGCCATCCTCAATTCCAAGAAGCACTCTGGCTGTACTTCTTCCGAGACAGATTTGTTCCTTCTTCTGGCAGTCCACGGTGTATTCAATATTCTTCGCCAATGCCGTAATTCAAAGACATCAATTCTTCTTCGGTCTTCCTTATTCATTGTCCAGCTTTCATATGTATATGAGGCAACTGAAAATATCAAGGCTTAGTTCAGGTACATCTTAGTCTTCAGAGTGACATCTTTGCTTTTCAACACTTTAAAGAGTTATTTCGAAGCAGATTTGTCATTTGATTTCTTGACTGCTACTTCCATGAGTGTTGATTGTGGATGCAAGTGAAATGAAATCCTTAACAAATTCAATATTTTCTGTATTTACCATGATGTTGCTTATTGGTTCAGTTGTGAGGATTTTTGTTTCCTTTATGTTGATGTGTAATACATGCTGAAGGCTGTAGCCTTTGGTCTTCATCACTAAATGGTTCATGTCCTCTTCACTTTCAGCAAGCAAGGTTGTGTCATCTGCATATTGCAGGTTGTTAATGAGCCTTTCTCCAATCCTGATGTCTTGTTATTCTTCATATAGTCCAGCTTCTCAAATTATTTGCTTAGCACACAGATTAAGTATGGTGAAATGATACAACCCTGATGCACACCTTACCTGATTTTAAACCATGCAGTATGCCCTTGTTCCATTCACTTGACTGCCTCTTGGTCTTTGTACAGGTTTGGTATAAGCACAATTAAGTGTTCTGTAATTCCCACTTTTTGAAATGTTATCCATAATTTGTTATGATCCACACAGTCTAATGTCTTTGTATAGTTAATAAAGCGCAGGTAAACATCTTTATGGTATTCTCTTTTTCAGCCAAGATCCATCTGATACCAGCAATGATATCCCTGGTTCCACATCCTCTTCTGAATCTGGCTTGAATTTCTGGAAGTTCCATGTCAATGTACTGTTGCAACTCTTTTTGAGTGATCTTCAGCAAAATTTTACTTCTGTGTTATATTAATGATATCGTTTAATAGTTTTCGCAAGCTGTTGGATTGCCTTTCCTTAGAATGGACACAAACATGGATCTCTTCCAGTCAGTTGGCCATGTAGTTGCCTTCCAAATTTCCTGGCATAGACAAGTGAGCACCTCCATTGCTGCATTCATTTGTTGAACCATCTCAATTCCTGAAGCCTTGTTTTTCATCAATGTCTTCAGCGCAGCTTGGATTTCTTCCTTCAAAACCATTGGTTCTTGATCATATGCTACCTTCTGAAATGGTTGAACTTTGATCAATTCTTTTTGTTGCAGTGACCCTGTGTATTCCTTCCATCTTCTTCTCATGTTTCCTGCATCACTGAAGATTTTCCCAGTAGACTCCTTCACTATTGCAACATGAGGCTTAAAATTTTTCTTCAGTTCCTTTAGTTTGAGAAATGCTGAGCATGTTCTTCCCTTTTGGTTTTCTAACTCTATGTCTTTGCACATTTCATTTTACTACTTTACTTTGCCTTCTCGAGCTGCCCTTTGAAATCTCCTGTTCATCTCTTTTACTTGATCATTTTCCCATTCACTTTAGCTTCTCTATTTTTAAGAGCAAGTTTCAGAGTCTCTTGTGACAACCATTTTGGTCTTTTTTCTTTCCTGTCTTTTTAATGACCTTTGCTTTCTTCATGTATGTTGTCCTTGACGTCTTCCCACAACTCATCTGGTCTTCAGTCATTAGTGTACAATGCGGCAAACCTTTTCTTGAGTTGGTCTCCAAATTCTGGTGGAATATACTCAAGTTTCTATTTTGGTTCTTGTGGACTTGTTTTAATTTTTTTTTCCGTTTCAATTTGAACTTGCTTGTGAGCAATTGATGGTTTGTTCTGCAATTGACCTTTGGCATTGTTCTGACTGATGATATTGAGCTTTTTCATCATCTTTTTCCACAGATGTAGTCGAATTAATTCTTGTATTTTCTATTCAGTGAAGTCCATGTGTATGGTCACAGTTTATGTTGGTAAAAAAAAGTGTTTTCAATGAGTAAGTCATAGGTCTTGCAGAACTCTATCATGTGATCTCTGGTGTCATTTCCATCACCAGTCATTATTACGAATCATTACCTGTAGTCAAAGCATTCCTCCTAAACTGCACCTGCCTTCTGGTCAACTCCACTCAGGCACCTCATCAGAACTTTGGCCTCAACATGTTAAAAATGGAACCAGTGTGTCCCCAAACTTCCCATGTCAGATATTTATAAACCATCCTAGAATCTTATCTCCATATTACCCTTCTCACCTTGTTACTACTAGTTACCAGTTGCTATCCAAACGATTCTAACTTATGAGAATCCTGTGTGTGTCAGAGTAGAACCGTGCTCCATAGGGTTTTCACAATGGCTGATTTTTCAGAAGTGGATCATCAGGCCTTTCTTCTGAGGTGCCTCCATGTGAACTTGAACCATCAACCCTTAAATTAGTAGCTGAGTGTATTCTCTTTGCAACAGTGTAATCTATTCAATGTTTTAGAATCTGCCCTATCCTTTCTTCTAATCCATTCCTACTGCTTTACTTTAGGGTTTCTTCATTCTCACTAGAATTACATTGATGTTTACCAAGTTTCTCTGTCCAGTTTTTTTCCCTCTCATCCATTCACCATAGTGCAGAGGAATTATTTAAAACTACAAATATGATCATACATTTCCCCGATTTTAAAACCTTTCCATGTCTCTTGTGGTTTTCCAAACAAGTCCATACACAGGGCATGCAGAGCCCTTTCTTTACCTACTTCTCTAAATTCATCTATTTGGACTTCACCATCCTACCCTTAGAAGCTACATTACAGGCATATATAGTACTTTCAATTCTCCAAACATGCCATGCTGTTATAGGTCTACATCTATACTCTTTCCTTTACCTGGAGTGCCCTACATCCATAGTAAGCCTGATGAACTCCTATTCATCCTTTAAGACCCAATGACATGAAGCTTTTTTATGATTCCCTCCATAAGCCAACTGAATGCTGTCCTTGGGCTTCCAGTGCCATTTCCCCCATATGTTGTCCATTCCTCCGTTATCATCCTTACTTTCTCTCATTAACCATGTTTTATTTATTTGTGAATCTGCAGTACATAACAGTGTCCCAGACAAGCAGTCTTTACTCCCTAAATGATGGGGAATCAACGCACCAAATAAGCATCCCAGAGAATAATTGAGAAAGATAGTTAATAATACAATAATATTTCCTGCAGATTTTGTGAGCTTTCCTAGTGCCCTTTTCCCTTCACAAAAACAATTTGTGAAGAAAAAAAATAAAATAGAGAATAACTCGGTATTAAAATCCTGCGGGATAGTGTGGCTGTTGATGAAGAAAGATCAAGAGCAGGAAGCTGGAGTATTTTGGGCACTTCTGAAGGGGAGATGGAGACCATCTGGAGCAGAGGATGCTGCAGGAATGAGTGCCAGGACAGAGATAAAAGTGAATGGGAAGGAAATGGTGGCTGAACAACATCAAAGAGGCAACTCTACTGCAGAACTGAACAAGTAACTGTGCACTCGCTCTGGCAGAGATACAAGTGGGTGGCACTGGGTGATGGATCCTGATGGTTATGACAAGGAGTATGAAATAGGGCCATAATTTGGTTTAAGACACCTTCATCTAGAATAGTGGGGCTTATGTGCTTAGGTTAAAGTAACATAAAACAACTGGGGTAGGTTCTGATGTTTTCAATTTCTCTTTATGTGTAAATGTGTATAAGTGTGTGTTTTCTACTTTGAATAACACTAGCTTAAAATATTAATTCAAAGTAACTCTTGTTAACATGTTTCACTATTTTTCCTTTTTAGATAAATCCCTCCAGCTTCTCCAAAGACACCAAGAGCATTTTTCAGATTTAATTCCCTCTTAGTTACTTTTGTGTTCTGTCATTGGATTTTTTTTTTAGCAAAGCTCAGGTAGACCTGTACAAGGATTTAGCATAACCAAAAAAGGAGGTTTCTGTGATTAAAACAAGATACTGTATTTGTTTGGCTTAGGAAAAAAATCATAAATACAAACATCCTCTCCAACCATTTGCTTACAATTAATTGTTAATGATAGATTGAAAGCTTTGGGAGCAGCAGGAAGTGTAAATAATATAGGAAGAAAAAAGAGACCAGAACAGTGTTAATAATAACAGTTGCAGATGGTTAGCGTTTTCCCTGGAAAGTATTGTTTTAAATTTCTGTTAAATCTTGCCAGATTTCGGGAGATTGTTTGATCTTAAGTAGAACATGTTGCCACTACTTCAGTGATAGTAAATGCTGCTGAAACATTTGCAAAATAAAGATCAATACCACTGGAAATGTATGAGCTTATATGTTTAGGTGATAAATCCATAATGCCATAAAGAAGTTGCTTTTGTTATCTTTCCAGGCAATCAAGTTGTGTTCTTCAAAGTATTAATACAGTATCCGTGGTCTGACTTCTGATTTCTCTTGGATGCAGTAAGTTTAAAAAAAAAAAAAAAAAAAATTCAAAATTACCACATATATATTTTCCTTTATATACTGAAGTAAATTTCTTCCCTCATTTTTTAAACAATAAAAGCCAAAACATGTAAGTTGGTAATGTGTATTGGTAGTGACCTAGAAATTGAGAGATTCTAATAATAATTACGAAGGAAATACTTGAGTTTTTTTTGTAGATGCCTGGCTGGTACAGAGTTCATTGTCTCACATAATGGTGAAATACTTAAATTTAAGCTTACTTAGCTTTTTTTTTTTTTTTTTTTACAAAATTTAGAAAAAGAAGTAATAACTCCATCATATTCAACTTGAGGAGCAAATTAACCACACTCTGATAATATGATACTCAAAACCAGAAAAGTGTTAATGTATGAGTAGTTAAAACAGTAAAAAAGTAAACACAAAAGCACAACAACAAAAACTAGTTAGTAGTGTTTTGGCTACTAATACAGTATTTCCTATTGATATAGGAAATACACAGAAGTAGACAGTGGGCATTTTAAGTCACTTTTCACTTAAAAATCAATTCTATTCTGGTCTATTTTCAAATCCAAATAAAAGCAATGGATTACTACTGGCTATAGTTTTGGCCACTGATTTATTAAAGAGCCTGGAGGAGGAAGTCAGTACTTTAGAAGCTGCTTAAGTGAAAGGGGGGGTTATTCTAAAGAAATACTTTGGAACTTGTCCCTCTTGAATTTACAGTCAAGAATTTATATTCCCTTTGTGATCTAAGTGAAAAAGATCCATCTACTGTTCAAATTACCGGTCAATATGTCAGTCAGATCAAATGCCACTAATAAGATGCTAAAAAGTGCTTCTGAGGAACAGGGGGATTTCTTTAACAAGGCATAAAGTGCTTTTTAATCCATTTCTTACTTGTTAAAAGCCTTATGATTCTCACAGATTGTTCTATCACGATGCGGTTTTAATCCTCTATGAGAAGAAAAAACACATTGTGGAATTCTGAAATATAAATTAAGAATTGAATCTGGGTAGCCTCCTTACTAGTAGTCCTACTCCAAATCTGGGATAATAACACAGAGTTCTTCTGAAAGTATTGTGACCAATGAAATGTGGTATATATTTAAGAGAGACTGTAGAAATTCTTGGGAAATCCTTTTCTTCATGATTTAAGTTCTTAAAACTTGCTTTTGATTTCTAAAGATTCAGGAAGTTTTCTCCTGTTCTGAATCAAGTCCACCAGCTCTAGAATACCAAACCAATGAGTAATAGTGGGACTCCTAAGAAGAAGCAAAGATAATGTTACCTTGGAAAGGAAGAATGATTTTTATGTCAAACTAAATTGATTCTGGGATTAAGAGTAAAATTACCAATATCTCCATGCTTCCAGTGACCTCACTTATCTAATTATTTATCAGTCTTTCATCCCATTGTGTAGAATGACCCCATTTTTGGTCAAATTGAATTCAATTCATCTCTTAGTTAAATGCTAGAGACATAACAGTGAGCAAAATCGAAGAGCAGTAGGAAGGGATAGAGTTAGACTAGGGTAGGAAATGTTGATAAAGTCATATCAATTTGCCTGCTACATGAAGAATAACTTGGGGAAGAACAACAGAGGGACAAGTAGACCAGATATTAGATTATTGCAGTCATTTACATACAGTATAATGGTGGTTTGGAGTTGGTGTTAGGTGCAATTGAGTTGGTTCTGACTCATAGCAACCCTATGATGGTCCTGAGCCATCCTCACAATCATTGCTGTGTTTGAGCCATTTTTGCAGTCACTGTGTCAATCCATCTTGCTGAGGGTCTGCCTTTTTTTCACTGACCTTCTACTTTGCCAAGCATGGTGTCCTTCTTCGGGGACTGGTCCCTCCTGATAACATGTCCAAAGTGCATGGGATGGAGTCTCGCCATCCTTACTTCTAAGGAGGATTCTGGTTGTATTTCTTCCAAGACAGGCCTGTTCACTCTTCTGGCAGTCCAAGGTATATTCAATATTCTTCACCAACACTATGATTTAAATGCATCAATTCTTGGAACTGGTGGTAGAATAGGCTTGAGAAATACTTCATGGGTAAAATTGGTAAGACATTAAATGGAGTTGGATCTGGGGAAGGAAGAAAGAATGGGACCAAGAGTAGTGCTTTGTATTATGGAATGGAGGGGAAAGAATACTGAATAGGTTGGGAGTGGAGAAAATAGGGATAAAAACAGTAATTTGGTTTGATACATATTGAACCTTTTTCACCTTTATATTCCAATCCATATTCACATGGTCATGGTTCATTAAAAGTTAAATAAATAAACACTTGAGTGAATGAATCAATCAACAAGGGTATGATCCAAACTCTCTTATTTTATGTCAAAGTAGCAAGCAATTTGAATAGATCCTCTCCCTCTCTCTAGATATAGATAAAGATATATAGATAATACAGATCTGTCCTAGATAGATAGATGGTAGATAGATAGATAGATAGATAGATAGATAGATAGATAGATAGATAGATAGATAGATAGATAGATAGATGATAGATAGATGATAGATAGATAGATAGATGATAGATAGATAGATAGATGATAGATAGATAGATGATAGATAGATAGATAGATAGATAGATAGATAGATAGATAGATAGATAGATAGATAGATAGATAGATAGATGATAGATAGATAGATAAGTAGATAGGTAGATAGGTAGATAGGTAAGTAGGAAGGCAGGCAGGCAAGCAGGTGGGCAGGTAGGTAGGTAGGAAGGCAAGCAGGCAGGTAGATAGATATAGATCTATGGCATGATGGGAAAAAAAAATTTGCCTTTCTAAACATCCCATCATTCCTATTTTAAGCCATGAAGACATTTCATCATGGAGCTTTTATCAATCAAGATTTATATAGTTGCTTTTATGAACCTCAGCAAAGTGACTGAAACTGCTGTAAGTGCTCAGACCTAAAAGTCACACAAGGAAAGTCTCTGTCTTATTTTGTGTCTTATTCTCCTTGCTTTTTATAATTTTAAAAACTTATTTATTATCATTTGTGTAATGGTTAATATATGGATCCTTATCGATACAATTGCCATTGATGGCAAACACTTAATTTTGTGTATTTGAGTGCAAGAAGTTCCAAGCATGGTATTTTTGTACATTGTCTAGAATTTTCTCCTCCATCTCAGAGAAGGTGCTTTCCTTTCGAACTTTAGTTCTATCTATTGTGGCAAAATGATTGAACATTTGTCATAATTATTTGAATAATACATTTTAAAAACCTAATTTGAAGATTCAAGCTCTCATTTTCTACTGAATTATTCACAAGCTCCTTGGCATAGTATTTAAAGCACTCCACAGTTGCCACTGAGTTACTTTTCTATCTTTATCCTCACCTAATCCTCTCTTTGGAGGCCTGTGCTCCAGACAAACTAGACTGTCATTTCTGGTTTTCCTAATACTGTTCTCTAGACCTGAAACCCTTTGCCCTCTTACCAGATTACTTCCATTCTCACTTTTCATTTCCTGCACGTTCCCTATTCAAAACTCTCAAAATTTTGATTAATATTCTTTCAAAGTCTGTCTCAAATGCTGGTTCCACCATATTGTTGTCAGCTGCTGTTCAGTGGACCCCTGACTCTTGGCAACCCCATGCCATCCCTGTGGTCAGTTGCAGATCTGACCATTGTGATCCATAGGGTTTTCACTGGCTAATTGTTATAAAACACCAGGCCTTTCTTTGTTAGTCTGGAAGCTCCTCTGAAATCTGTTCGGCATTATAGCGACCACTTAAGCCTCCACTGACAGGTGGGGGGTGGCTGCACATGAGGAGCACTGGCCAGGAACTGAGCCCTGGGTCTCCCACAGGAAAGCCAAGAATTCTACCATGGAACCACTGCTGCCCTAGATCCAGCAGATCCAGCATAGCAGTGTTTTATTGTTTTTCTTAACACTTTTAAAAATAATTTGCATACTTATGTACTCCAACTTTCTAAAGCTCTTACTCATCCTTGTATTTCTCATTGTGGCTATCTCACAATTTGCACATATCATGTAATCAATCAATATTTTTTGAATTAAGTTGAATCATCCCCACTGAGAGTGCCTGTCTATGTAACACATTAGGAAATTATTCAAATCACGGAATCATCTTGCTTGCATAGACAAAGGTACTGTACCAGGCTCTCCCCATTACATTGCCTCATTAGGCCTCATTCACCACACATGGTTTGAACACCTACTAATTGCAGTGTACTGTGTTACTCTGTCCTATAAACAGGACAAACATAATTACACAATCATGTGTCAGGAAAAATATATAATTATGTGCATCTTACATATTCAAAATAAATTTCTAAAATAAAATAATTGGACTAACTTGATATCAATTAAATCTTCTCCAAATAAAGGCTAAATATTTAGCTTTGTTCAGTCTCATGTAAAAGCTGATAAAGAGAGTTAATCCTTCCACTTGAGAAAAACAATTAACACGTATCTAACCTAGACACTCATTTATTCAATAACTTTCTCAACCAAATTCATAAGCAAAGAAAAATTTGTTTCTTCTCAGCACCTTGGTTGTTTTTCAGAGTTGCTTCTAAGGGTCTGGCTTCCGAGTCTGATTTTAGGTATTGCTCTCAGGGTTAGTTATAAACAGGAGCAGGACTGGAGCTGAAGCCTTAGAGGCAGCAAACAATTGTGGAAAATCTATGAAGTAATGTTGTCCTTACAACATTTTCTGCCCTACTTTTCAGGACTCAGGGGATTCAGATACTCATTAGGTACATGTCCAAAAACTAAAAACAAACAAACAAAAAAATGAGGTTTTTAAGCATGGTCCATCCTTGGTGTCATTTTTTTGCAGATAATTAACTTAATAGAGTACACTCTTTTACGTTGATTAAAAAGCTAGAAGAAGTACCTGCATATGTGTGATCTGACAAGTCACTGTTTTAATTTAAAATTTCCGGAGAGTGTTGCATTAATAAAATGGCCACATGATGATACGCAAGCCAAAAATCATACAAAGTGCATTATGGGTAAGGAGTTTATTTTTGTTATTCTTTTGAAAACTTTCAGCTGGTATTAAAAACAGATCTTTTGAGCTAGAACAACAGTGGTACAGGTAGACTTCCTACTTTTGGAAAAGATCTGGTCTTTAGCTTATGGGAACCGAGCCGAAGCAGATGTGAAAAGTTCAACTAAAGGAAGAACAGATTAAACTCACTTTTGTGGTTGAAAAACCAAAACAGATGTTATTATTAAACCACAAAAACCTGGGTGCGTTTAAGTAACGCTAGGTGTCTGAATTCTAAATTTATGTTTAAAATAATTAAGACATTGTAACCTATATAGGCTATTATGTGCCATCAAACTCTTAATTTGTAATCAAGCAATATTTATATTAAAAAAAAATCTCAAGAACATTGAGTCTCTGTCATTGTGTCTACCACCTGGAAATGAAACGGAAAGCATCTGACAATTTAAAACAAAGGATTTTAATGATTTTAAATTATTTTTTCAAGTGTTTTGAAAATATTTATAAAATTTCTTCATATCTTTATGGAACAGTCTTGGAATGTCTAGATCACTGTGATACAATGTAAATCTTGGAGTGATGAATAAAGCCACAGAGGAGAATGCCAGTATATGAATTCAAAGATCATTGGTCAATTTACTGGAATATTTTCCTACACATGACAGCATCTACCAGGGGACATAAAATGGCATGGGAAAATAAATACACAAATTGTCCCACAAAGGCACGCCTACTCTTTGATATTTAATTTTGGCTTTCTCAATAACTTGTTCTAATGTGCCACCTCATCCAATGCAACCAGAGAAGGTTAAATGTCTAAGTCAAAAGGACATGAATGCCAAGTGCTGTCCTGTGAAAAATCCTGCACTGGAGAAAAACCAGAGGAGAAAGGGTGCACAGAATGGTAGCAGTCATTTGTTGCATAGTTAGCAGCCTTTGATCATTAATCTAGATATGTTTTACACACAAGGCCTAAAGGGATGTATTTAGCTAAAATGGACATTAAGGATGTATTCTTTCACCTTTATTTGGAAAAATGAGTATTACATGATGTGGGATGATTTAGGGGAGTGTTGGAAGGATGCCAAGTTCTACATCATGAAATCTTAGTGTGTTGCAAGTGGAAGAATTTATTAATTCTCCATTCTCCACTGGAGGAATTGTCTTTTCCACAGTGTCTCTCAAATTGGAGGAAGGAATGAGGGTGGCTTCTAAATTATTGTGGGGATTTTTTCAAATTTCATACACTCTTCCTCCCTACATGAACAGCTCTAAGGCTTTTCCAGGTGATTCCGATTCCCACTCCTTATTCCCTTGTCCTGTCCCGTTCTCTCACCTTGAGAACCACAGTTCTTCAACCTTCTAACTGGGAGTGACCACTGCTCAGTTTAGCATCCTGAAAGATTCACGATATGACCAGCCTGTTTTAACCACCTCCCGCCCACCCCCCCACTGTTCCTAAGTGAACATAGAGAGGAAAGTTGATATTGATCAGCTCAAATCTGTGACTTTGCTTCCTTAGTGAAAACTAAAGGGTTCCCAAGCTAAGTTGGTTTTTTAATAATTAAGGATTGTGTTGTTTTCTCTTGAAGTCATTGATACACTGTTAAAAGGAAGTAACTTCTGTATTACAATAACAGAAGAAGAATATTGGTTTCAAATAGCATTTAAAATGTAATCATTATGTGTTAGACTATGTCACACAATCTGATTCAGTCCTCAACAGGGACCAAGCGCAGTGGTAGGTATAGGAGACAAGCACAAGCAACCCTCCCTGCTCTCCAGCTGATGGGGAAGACTAACACAAATAAAAGGGAACATGGCAATAATTCTGAAGTGTGCTCCAGAAAAGGACTCATGACAGTGAACTTCAGACATAGGAAGGTCAGTCATTGGGGCCTAGATGAGAAGAAAGGACAAAGAGCACAGCTGATGTGATGGTCTAGTCCTGCACTAGCCACTAGCCACGTGTGCTCAGCCAAAAGTTTCCTGACATGGGGAACTGGATTATTGGCAGGACTGTGGAGAGTGACACATGTTCACAGTGGCACGGTCAGCCACCATCTTTGAGTAGGGCATCGCCACCTGTTTTCTACTTGGGTAAGCCCATACACAGGAGATTTGTTAGCTATACAACACATATGTTGCCCTTGTTTCCAGTGCCCAAGGCTGAATCGTTTAGAACCAGTTTGAAGTCCTGTTTTGAAGCCACAATTCTAGATTATCAGGATCTGTTTGTATATTGACTCTATGTTCAAAAAATATTATTATAAAACAAAACAAAACAAAAAAATGCTTCTTTCTGTATCTCTTAATTCATGCCAGTCAAAAGAACTTTGAGCAGAATTAAGAGAAGAGAAGCCCATGTCATATCATGTCTAGTATGCTTCTTCTCAGCTTGATATTGATTCAATGGCTATAGTTGCATTTTATCAGAGATCAATTTATCTTACATGAATTTCATTATATTCTCTGTATAATACAAATAAAAGAGGGGAGAACTGAGAGAATTAGAGAGAAAAAAAGGAAGCATTATTAAAAGTAGAGGTTATGTTTCTCTTTGTTCTACTAAATTAATGTGTATGCCTTGTGGTTTCTGTTCTTATGGGGTACCCAGTTTTCATGCATTTCTTAGTTTTATCATTTTGTCAGACTGAGTGTGATTCCAGCTTTTAAAGATATTTTTTATATACACAGTATGGTTCCTAAACATGAGTCAACTACTTCATATAATGCTCAATCATAGAAAAAATGATTAGTTCCATAGCTGGGGGAAAAAAATGGCCTGTGTTATTCTTACTGGACACACCAAAAAGAAAAAAAAAAATCAAGGATAATTTTGACCATGTGTAATTATCACCCTAAAAATATGACTATCATTATCTGAGCCACAA
This sequence comes from Elephas maximus indicus, assembly GCF_024166365.1. NCBI lineage: Eukaryota > Metazoa > Chordata > Mammalia > Proboscidea > Elephantidae > Elephas > Elephas maximus. Next base: position 41,329,757 of record NC_064824.1, read on the forward strand.
TTTGACCCACGCTCGCCATCTTATCAATGAAGGTATGATGTATAATTTTTGATGGGAATCAAGATATATTATTCTTTTGCTTTTCCCTAATCTCCCAAAGTAGAAACATAACTCCTAAAATGAAGTTAGTGAAATGTTACTTATTACTAGTGGGTGTTTTCTAGCTCTTGGCTATCCTTTTGGTGTTGTTTTCTAACCCATTTAGCTTTCAATATTTTCTAGAATTCCTTTAAAAATGAGATAGATTTTTTTCTCACAGATTCAGGTATTCTGGTATGAATATAGAGAGCAGTACTCTATACTTCCTAAGTGGAATATTAGTTCTTTCATGCTGCAAAATGCTTGGCATCTGTCTTCTCAATCTTTGCTCATGTAGTGTCTCTTCTGTGTAAGCCAAATTCCATACCTTCTTCAAGGCCCAGGAAAAGATTCAGCATTTTCGTAGAGTTTCATCTGAGTACTAATGCCATGTACTATAACTTTTCTAGACCAGTTGCAAAGACAGTACATTCAAAATGTATCTACAGTATAGTAAAGTATGGTGTGAGATAGAGAAGCACCTGATTGGAATCATCTGAGGACCTTTAAAAAAAATACCTATGCCTTGTCTCATACCCATGGTCTGACTTACTTGGTGTAGAATAGACCTGAGGTATGAATATTCTTAAAAGTCCTCAGGTGATTCTTTTGTACAGCCAGTGTTGAGAATTACTCGTACTCAGTGACTGTAGCTGGATGGCAGCGGTGGAGCCTTACCTTACAGGGTACTGCTACATGTCCCTCTGGGCTCTTCTACTTTTCACCAAAGTTAGTAATAGCTGAAGAAGTTTTTTGTTTATTTGTTTTCATTTTGTATATTTTTAATGTTTTTTTTTTTTTTTTTAACATCCATTTTCTTGTAGCATCTTTGGCGTTACCAGGAGGTAAGTATAAACCTGTGGGTCGTCTGCTAATCAGCTGCCAGTAATGGCAGTCTATGGAGTTCCCTAGCTATACCTCATTTAAGAAATGGGTGATGAGGCATCATAAATCTTCATCCTTATAGAAAACGTATAGCATCCACTTTATTTCCTTCACTAGCCCTTTTCTATGTGGTGCCTTAGCCAGTAAGTTTTGTCTTCTGTTTTTCTCTAATTTTAAAATTGGTTTCCTGATTCTAGGAACATTATTTACTTATTTATTTTAAAGAAAGAAGTGAACAAATTCTATGTCTCCTTTGGATAGAAAGAAGACAAATAATCTTACTAATTAGCCATGCCTATAGTACCAAAGTAGAGACATTTATTCTCTCAAGTCAGGCCAAAAATAATTTTGTTTAAGGTATATAGGTAATTGAGGAAGTCACATTTTCCATCCACCCACCATTTATCTGGATAATGACCTTATTTTCCCACTCACCATCACCCTGTCCTTCTAATTTTGCTTTATAAACAACCTGCCCTTACCTTTTGTGGTGCTTATTATTTCTTTAACTAGTTACCCTTCAAAGGTTTAAAACAAACAAACAAGAGAAATTATACAACTCATATCACTTAAAAGATAAAGCTATTAAAAGATAGCAATACACTATTTGGAACAATGCAATTGAAAACACTAAAAAGATAACAGGTTTATAGAAAATTGGCATATGTTAGTGATTATGCAATAATTCATTTCCCACAGATTTCTTTTTATAGGAAACTTTGGAAAATCCCAAAAGAACTGACCCAGTCATTTAAACCACAACAGGTTTCTTTCAACATCAAAACCATGGGTTGGAGTGGGCGAGGAATAGTTTTGCATTTTTTTAAAGGCATGGACAGCCTGATTCTGACTGTGCAAAGCTGTGGCTTCCCCTCCTATGGACACCCTCTGAATGGTAGATCTGACTTCCTCCTCAAACCAAGGCATCCTGAAAACATCCAAGCAGAGGAAACATTTTTTCCCCATGACATGGGAAAGAGCCACTGAGATCCAAATGCAAACGGACATTTCATGTGAGTGAGTGCTTCTACCCCAGCTTGGCTTCTTGCCTAATTCAACAGGCACTTAGGTGGCTGAAGAGGGAAATTTTTGTTAAAGTGAATCCAGCCCTGAGTTGGACACAGAGCCTTTTGACTGGCAGCCGAGTTCCTTGTGCTAGCTGGCAACATTAGCAATTTTTTTTTTTAAGTTGTTGTTGTGGGTTTTGAAAATACCTCATTTCCTGGCAACAGTTTTCTTTCTCTAGTAGATAAAGGGAAAGATGTCTTCCATCTACACCATACAACACTTCTATCATCTTAGAAACTATTTTATCAACCAGGCAGGATCCCCTATAGACTCATTCTCGCTCTCCATGGCCTCTTGACAGCTGGCTTATTACCAAATGGTCTCAGAAAAGTCCTCCCTTCCTGATTGTGTATGTCAGTGGGAGTCTGTTTGCTGTCATCAGAAGGTTCATCTTACATGTATGACCATGGGGTGTGTGTGTGTGTGTGTGTGTGTGTGTGTGTGTGTGTGTGTAGAGGGGGGAAGGGGGAAGGAATGGGCAAAGTGCCTAGCTTTAAGCTTTCAAGCATACTGAAAGACTCTGATTGAGAAAATTAGAGATTGCAGTGGCACTCTTTCCCCTCTGCTTCCTAGGAAGCAACACAAAATCTCTGATGGGTCACCTACCGTATTGATGCAATGCACATCACTGTGTTAATCAGAAACAGACAATCTTTGACTGTGGTGGTGGAGTGAATTGACACAAAGTTTCCAGATGGCAGTGTCATGCTACAAATCAAGAGCCTTAAAAATTGCATATCCCTGCTTAGGAATTGATATTAAGGAAATGTTCAGCACTGTACACAAAGATTTATTTGCAAGGATTTTCATTGGAAGAGAAAATGTAGAAACAACTTAAATGTCCAACATTGTGGGAATGATTCATCATTTATTATATAATCAGTGGTTATGTTCACCTAATGGAATATTACGTAGCTGTGTTTTTAAAGACTGTCCAATGATATCAGGTAAGGTTTTTGATATAATATGGAGTGGAAAGAAAAGATAAATAAGAAACTGGTACACTCCAATAACAACTTTGTATAAATATGCGTGCATAATTGCATGGAATAAAGGACTAACGGGAAAAATACCAAAATTTTAGTACTGGTCATCTCTATGCTTTGGCATTCCAGATGGAATGGGAAGATGGATAGACAGATAATTATACAGAGATAGAACTTTTTGTAAGGAGGAAAGATGCATTTTATTAGACATAAAAAGGAAAACATTTACCCTGCCTGTAAATATTATAAATTATAAACACATTCATAACTAAACCAAACCTACTGCCATTGAGTCAATTTAGACTCATAGGGACTCTATAGGACAGAGCAGAACTGCCCCATAGGGTTGCTAAGGCAGTAAATCTTTGGAAAAGCAGAGTGCCACATCTTTCTCCTGCAGAGTGGGCTGGTGAGTTTGAATCGCTAACCTTTCAGTTAGCCAAACACTTAATCGCTGTGCCACTAGGGCTCCTGAATATATTCACAGTTAATGCATATTTAAGAAATAGTAATTTTTGTTTCATAGGTCTAACTGCCACAAAATAGAAATAACTTAAAACAAGGTAAGACATTCTAGAGAGGGCAATGGGCCCATTCCATCCTCTACTTTCACAGGTGAGAAATGAGAGGCACAGAGAGGTGACTTTCCTTTTATTGGGGGTTACGGTCAGTTTAAGATAAAACCAGACCAATTCCCAGCTCAAAGTTCACTGTACACAACATACTGCATTTTGGTGTTATTGTTGGTTTTGATCTTTTGTTTACACTTGAGTCATTAATTTTGATTTGAGTTTGGATCATTGTGATGGCATGTTTACCTCAAAATGGTCAACTGTCTCTTGATCTTGTGGGTGGTTTAATATTCTGAATTAAAAAAGGCTATCACAACATCAACAACAGCCTATACCTTGTGCAGAAAATGTGTGACAAGTGTGGTATGTGGGAACAATTTCTGTCTTTGAATCTTTCCCTATTAAGGCATCTGACTTTTAAGACAGATGATTTTTAAAAAAATTTTTATTGTACTTTAGGTGGAAGTTTACATAGCAAATTAGTTTCTCATTAAACAATTGATCACAAATTGTTTTGTGACATCAGTTGCCATACTCGCAATGTGTCAGCACTCTCTCCTTTTCCAGCCCGGGTTCCCTGTTTCCATTTGTCCAGGTTTCCTGTCCTTTCCTGCCTTCTCATATTTGCTTTGGAGCTGGTGTGCCCATTAAGTATCATCTACATGATTGAACTAAGAATCACGTTCCTCACATATGTTATTGTTTGCTCTATAGCCCTGTCTGATCTTTGGCTGAAGGATAAACCTCAAGAGTGACTTCAGTACTGAGTTAAAAGGGTGCCTAGGGGCCATACTCTTGTGGTTTCTCCAATGTCTCTCAGACCAGCAAGTCTGATCTTTTTTTGGGATTTTGAATTTTGTTCTACATTTTTCTCCTGCTCTATCTGTGATCCCTGTATTGTGATCCCTGTTAGAGCAGTCTGTAGAGGTAGCATAGTAGCATCTAGTTGTTATGGACTCAGTCTGGTACAGGCTGTGATAATTGAGGTCAATTCATCCTTTGGACTAATCTTTCCCCTGTGTCTTTGGTTTTCTTCATTCTCCTTTCCTCCACATGGGGTGGGACCAGAAGATGTATATTAGACGGCTGCCCACAAGCTTTTCATCAAAGTAGGATGCAGAACATTTTCATTATAAGCTATGCTTTGCCATTTGAGTTAGATGTACCCCAAGACCATGGTCCCTAATCCTCAGCCCAATAACTTGGTTCTTCAGGGAGTTTGGCTGTGTCTGTGAAGCTTCTGTGACTTCGCCTTGGTCAAGTTATGCTGACTTCTCCAGCATAGTGTACTGTCTTACCCTTCACCAAAGTTACCACTATCTACTATCTAGTTAGTGTTTTTCCCTGCCCACCCCTCTCCTCCCTGGTAACCATCAAAGGATGTTTCTTTTTGCGCATAAACCTTTTCTTGAGTTTTTTTTCATAGTGGAATCATAAAGTATTTGTCCTTTTGTAATTGACTGATTTCACTTAGCACAATGCCCTCCAGATTCATCCATGTCGTGAGATGTTTCCACAGATTCATCACTGTTCTTTGTCGTTGCGTAGTATTCAGCACCTAGGCTGTTTCCATCTTTTGGCTATTGTGAATAATGCTGTGGTGAACATGGGTGTGCACATGTCTATTTTAGTAACAGCTCTTGTTTCTCTAGGATGCGTTCCTAGGAGTGGGATAGCTGGATCCTATGGTATTTTTATTTCTAGTTTTTTAAAGGAAGTATCGTGTCATTTTCTAAAATGGTTGTACCATTTCTCATTCCCACCAGCTGTGCATAAGAGTTCTAATCTTCCCACAACCTATCCAACATTTGTTATTTTCTTTATTTTATTTTATTTTTCTTTTTTGATTAGTGCCAGTAATGTTGGGGTGAGGTGGTATCATATTGTGGTTTTGATTTACATTCCTCTGAGGGCTAGTGATTGTGAGCATTTCCTCATACGTCTGTTAGCCACTTGAATGTCTTCTTTGGTGAAGTGTCTGCTCATATCCTTTGCCCGTTTTTTAATTGGCTTATTTGTATTTTTATTGTAGAGGAGTTGAATTTTCCTATAGATTTTAGAGATTAGATCTTCTTTGGATATTTCATAGCCAATCTTTTTTTCTCAGTCCGTAGGTTCTCTTTTTACTCCTTTGGTAAAATCTTTTGATGAGCATAAGAGTTTAATTTTTAGAAGATTCCAGTTATCTAGCTTATTTTCTGGTGTTTGTGTATAGTTATGGTTTGTATCTTTTTTTGTGCCGTATATTAGAGCCTCTAGCATTGATCCCTCCCATGTGTCTGTCAGTTTGTTGTACTGTAAGAGTTTGTGTGTTGCTGTGATTCTGGAAGCTATGCCATTGGTATTCAAATACCAGCAGGGTCATCCATGATGGACAGATTTCAGCTGAACTTCCAGACTAAGACAGACTAGGAAGAGGGACCCGGCACTCTACTTCTGAAAGATTTAACCCGTGAAAACCTTATGAATATCAGTGGAAGATTGTTTGACATACTGTCCGAATATAAGCCCCACATGTTGGAAGGCACTCAAAATACCACTGCAGAAGATTTGTCTCCTCAAAGTAGAGTCCACGGTCCACCTTAATGATGTGCATGGAGTCAAGCTTTCAGGACCTTCATTTACTGATGTGGCACAACTCAAAGTGAGAAGAAACAGCTGCAAACATCCATTAATAATCAGAATCTGGAACGTACGAAGTATGAATCTAGGAAATTTTGAAGTTGTTAAAAATGAAATGGAACACATAAACATTGATATCCTAGGCATTAGTGGACTGAAATGGACTGATATTGGCCATTTTGAATTAGACAATCCTATGGTCTACTACGCCGGGAATGATAAATTGAAGAGGAATCTCAATGCATTCATCATCAAAAAGAACCTTTCAAGATCTATCCTGAAATACAAAGCTGTCAAGGAAGGCCAGTTAATACGACTATTATTCAAATTTACCTATCACCCACTAAGGTCAAAGATGAAGAAATTGAAGATTTTTGCCAACTTCTGCAGTCTGAAATTGGTTGAACATGCAATCAAGATGCATTGATAGTTACTGGTGATTGGAATACAAAAATTGGAAACAAAGAAGAAGGCTCGATAGTTGGAAAATATGGCTTTGGTGATAGAAATGATGCCAGAGATCTCTTGATAGAATTTTGCAAGACCAACAACTTCTTCATTGCAAATACCTTTTTCACCAACATAAATGGTGACTATTTTTTTTTTATACATGTGGACCTCACCAGATGGAATACACAGGAATCAAATCGGTTACCTCTGTGGGAAGAGACTATGGAAAAGTTCAATATCATCAGTCAGAACAAAGCCAGGGGCTGACTGCAGAACAGACCAGCAATTGTTCATATACAAGTTCAAGTTGAAACTGAAGAACATTAGAACAGGTCCACGAAAACCAAAGTACAACCATCAGTATATCCCGCCTGAATTTAGAGACCATCTGAAGAATGGATTTGATGTGATGAATGCTAATGACCGAAGACTAGATGAGTTGTGGAATGACATCAAGGGCATCATACATGAAGAAAGCAAAAGGTCATTAAATAGACAGGAAAGAAACAAAAGGATCAAAATGGGTGTCAGAAGAGACTCTGAAACTTGCTCTTGGATGTCGAGTAGCTAAACAAAAGGAAGAAATGAGGGAGTAAAAGAATTGAACAGAAGATTTCAAAGGGCAGCTCTAGAAGACAAAGTCAAGTATTATAATGACATGTGCAAAGACCTGGTAATGGAAAACCAAAAGGGAAGAACACGCTCTGCATTTCTTAAGCTGAAAGAACAAGGAAAAATCCAAGCCTCGAATTGTGATATTGAAAAATTCTACAGGGAAAATATTAAATGAGGCAGGTAGCATCAAAAGGAGATGGAAAGAATACACACAGTCACTATACCAAGAAGAAATGGTTGACATTCAACAGTTTCAGGAGGTACCATATGAACAGGAACGAATGGTACTGAAGGAAGAAGTCCAAGCTGCACTGAAGGCATTGGAAAAAAACAAGGCTTCAGAAATTGAAGGACTACCAATTGATATGTTTCAACAAATGCAGGCAGCTCTGGAAGTACTCACTGGTCTATGCCAAGAAATCTGGAATACAGCTACCTGGCCAACTGACTGGAAGAGAACTGTATGCCTATCCCCAAGAAAGGTGATACCACTGAATGCGGAAATTATTGAACAGCATCATTAATATTACATGCAAGTAAAATTTTTCTGAAGATCATTCAAAAGGTACTAAAGCAGTATGCCAACAGGGAACTGCCAGAAATTCAAGCCAGATTTGGAGAGGATGTGGAATGAGGAATATCATTGATGACGGTCCTGTGAAAGCAGAGAATACCAGAAAGAAGTCTACCTGTCTTTTACCAACTATGCAAAGGCATTCAACTGTGTGGATCATAACAAATTATGAATCACATTGCGAAGAATGGGAATTCCAGAATATTTAATTGTGCTCATATGGAACCTATACATAGATCAAGAGACAGTCATTCAAACAGAACAAGGGGATACTGCATGGTTTAAAGTCAGGAAAGTTGTGCATCAGGGTTTTATCATTTCGCCATACCTATTTGCTTTGTATGCTGAACAAATAATCCAAGAAGCTGGACTATATAAAGAATAACGAGGCATCAAGATTGGAGGAAGACTCATTAACAACCTGCAATATGCTGATGATACAACATTGCTTGCTTAAAGTGAAGAGGACTTGAAGCACTTACTGATGAAGATCAAACACCACAGCCTTCAGTATAGATTTCACTTCAACGTAAAGGAGACAAAAATCCTCACAACTGGACCAATAAGCAACATCATCATAAATGGAGAAAACTTTAAAGTTGTCTAGGATCTCATTTTACTTGGATCCACAATCAACATGCATGGAAGCAGCAGTTGAAGAATCAAAAGACCCACTGCTTTGGGTAAATTTGCTGCAAAAGGCTTCCGTGAAGTGTTGAAAAGCAAAGATGTCACCTTGAAGACTAAGGTGCACATGACCCAAGCTGTGATGTTTTCAATGGCATCATATTCACGCAAAAGCTGGACGATGAGTAAGGAAGACCAAAGAAGAATTGATGCCTTTGAATCATGGTGTAGGCGAAGAATACTGAACACATATACCATGATTTGCCAAAAGAATGAACATATCTGCCTTGGAAGAAATACAACCAGAATGCTCCTTAGAAGTAAGGACTGCAAGACTACGTCTCATATACTTTAGACATGCTATCAGGAGGGTTCGGTCCCTGGAGAAGGACATCATGCTTGGTAAAGTATGGGGTCAGTGAAAAAGAGGAAGACCCTCAATCAGATGGATTGATACAGTGGCCCTAACAATGGGCTCAAGTGTAACAACTATTGTGAGGGTGGCACAGGACTGGGCATTGTTTCATTTTGTTGTACGTAAGGTTGCTATGAGTTGTACTGTACCTAATGACAACAACAACAACAAACACTGCTCCTATTTTTTCATGCATGACCTTTATAGTTTTTGTTTTCTATTTAGGTCTTTGATCCATTTTGAGTTAATTTTTGTATATGGTGTGAAGCATGGGTCCTCTTTCATTTTTTTTTTTTACAGGTGGACATCCATTTTTGCCAGCACCATTTTTAAAAAGTCTGTGTTTTCCCCATTTAGTGGACTTTGGGCCTTTGTCAAAGATCATGTGGCCATAGGTAGATGGATTTACATCTGGGTTCTTGATTCTGTTCAAATGGTCAGTGTGCCTGTTGCTGTAACAGGACCAGGCTGTTTGGACTACTGGAATTCTATAGTAGGTTCTGAGGTCAGATAGTGCGAGGCCTCCTACTTTATTCTTCTTTAGTAATGCTTTACTGATCCGGAGCCTCTTGCTTTCCACATAAAGTTAATGATTAGTTTTTCTATCTCATTGAAGAATGCTGTTTTTATTTGGATTGGGAGTGCATTGTATTTGTAGATTGCTTTAGGGTAAAATTGACATTTTCACAATGTTGAGTCTACCTATCCATAAACATGGTATGTTTTTCCATTTATGTAGATCTCTTTGGAAACCCTAGTGGCTCAGTGGTTAAGAGCTACAGCCGTTAACCAAAAGATTGGCAGTTTGAAGCCAACAGGCACTCCTTGGAAATCCTATAGGGCAATTCTACTCTGCCCTATAGGGTCACTATGAGTTGGAATCAAATTGAAGGTAATGGGTTGGGTTTTTGGGTTGTAGGCCTCTTTTGTTTTCTTGCAGCAGTGTTTTGTAGTTTTCTCTGCATAGGCATTTTATGTTCTTGATTAGATTTATTCCTAAGTATTTTATTTTTTTAGGGGCTATTATTATAAATGGTATTGCTTTCCTGATTTCCCTTTTGTGGTTCTGTTTATTGGTGTGTAGCAATCCAAGTAATTTTTGCATGTTTATTTTGTACCCTGCTGCTCTGCTGAATTTTTCTGTTAGTGCCAGTATTTTTCTTGTGGAGTCTTTAAGGTTCTCTCTATATAGTGTCATATCATCTGCAAATAGAAATAGTTTACTTCTTCCTTACCAATTTGTTGTTGTTGTTAGGTGCCATCGAATTGGGTACAACTTGTAGTGACCCTATGCACTACAGAACGAAACAATGTCCAGTCCTGTGCCACCCTCACAATAGTTGTTATGCTTGAGTCCATTGTTGCGGCCACTGTGTAAATCAAACTCATTGAGGGTTTTCCTCTTTTCCGCTGACCCTCTACTTTACCAAGCATAATGTTCTTCTCCAGGGACTGAACCCTCTTGATAGCATGACTAAAGTGTGTGAGACGTGATCTTGCAGGCATTACTTCTAAGGCACATTCTGGTTGTACTTCTTCTAAGAAGAACCAAACCAACCCATTGCCATTGACTTGATTCTGACTCATAGTAACCCTATAGGGTGTAGAACTGCCCCACAGAGTTTCCACGGAGCACCTGATGGATTCAAACTGCTGACCTCTTGGTTAGCAGCTGTAGCGCTTAACCACCATGCCACCAGGGTTTCCAAAGATGCCTACGTAAATGGAAAAACATACCAAGACAGATTTATTCATTCTTTTGGCAATCCATGGTATATGTGTTCAGTATTCTTCACCAACACCACAATTCAAAGGCATCAGCTCTTTGGTCTTCCTTGTTCATCGTCCAGCTTTTGCATGAATATAATGCCATTGAAAACATCATGGCTTGGGTCATGTGCACCTTAGTCTTCAAAGTGACATCTTTGCTTTTCAACACTTCAAGGAGGCCTTTTGCAGCAAATTTACCCAAAGCAATGGGTCTTTTGATTCTTCAACTGCTGCTTCCATGCATGTTGATTGTGGATCCAAGTAAAAAGAGATCCTTGACGATAATGTTTTCTCCATTTATGATGATGTTGCTTATTGGTCCAGTTGTGAGGATTTTTGTTTCCTTTATGTTGAGGTGTAATTCATACTGAAGGCTGTGGTGTTTGATCTTCATCAGTAAGTGCTTCAAGTCCCCTTCATTTTCAGCAAGTAGTCTATTGCATAGGATGTATTGCCTTGATATTGCCTTGACTTCCTCTCCATTTGAAAGTTCTATACCTACACCGGGTATTCCCCTTTTTATTCCTCTGATGTTGTCATCATTTATAGATTGATGTCTCTCATTCTCTGTTTTAAGTCTTTTCATTTTGCTTTATCCTTGAGAATTCATTACCTAGGTTGGTATCTGCTGATACTGGCCTGTGTCCTAGATTCAAGTTTGTGTCTGATGTTTTTGGTTCTCTAACCAAAGGACTCCCTTTAATAATTAATGTAAGTTTTGTTTGGTTTTTACAAATTCCCTTAATTTCTTTTTATCTGGAATGTCCTAATTGCACCATCATATTTGAGGGAAAGTTTTGCAGGATATATTATTCTTGGTTGGGAATTTTTTTTTCTTTCAAGATTTTATATATGTCCTCTCATTGCCTGCTTGACTAGTTGGTTTCTTCTGAGTATTAAGAGCTTAGTCTTATTGTTTCCCCTTTGTATGTGACTTTTCATTTTTCTCGAGCTGCTTTCAGGATTCTTTGTCTTTGATTCTGGTGAGTGTGATTTATGATACGTCTTGGTGACTTTCTTTTGGGGTCTATCCTACATGGAGGTTTGTTGAGCTTCTTGGATGGTTAGCTTTTCCTCTTTCATAATATTAGGGAAGTTCTCTGTCAGCAAATCTTCAGTGATCCTCTATGTGTTTTCCACTTTCTCCCTCTGTTCTGGAAGTTTGATCATGCTTGAATTTTTTTTTTGCTCTTCCTTATATCTCATGTAGTTCTCTGGTTTTCTTCATTATTTTCTCTGATTTTTCCTTAAAGTGGCATCCATGTATTTGTCTTCAATTTTGCTGATTCTGTCTTCCATTCTTTCAAATTTGCTCCTAAAACCTTCTATTGCATTGTCCATTTCTGAAATTTTGTCATTTATCTTTTGGATTTCCAATTGCTGTTTTTGAATGATTTCTGTTTATTTACTTTAACATTCTGTTCTTATATTATTTTCCTGAATTCTTCTATTGCTTTGTCTGTGTTTTCCTTTATTTTGGCTATGTTTTGGTTAGTGTCTCTTTTCTCCATCATTTTGTCTGTGTTTTCCTGGAGAGCCCTGAATTAGATTTTTGACTTCCCTATATGGTAGTTCCAGTGCCTTTTCTTCTGCCAGAAAGTTATCTGGTGCTTTATTTTAGTCACTTACTGGGGCCATCTTGTCCTTTTTTTTTAAAAAAAAAAAAAGTGCATATATGATTTGGTATTGTCTGCTGTCTCTGAGACATTCAGGTATTATTTCATTTATTGACTGTGGGTTTTTTTTTTTCTGATTTTGTCTTTGGTTATGTCTGAGCAGGTGGTATGGATGTGCTTTGTTGCTTGGTCATCTGTGGACACAATAGTTCTCACTACCTTGTCCAGTGTACAGGGTTGGCCACTCAGCTATGGTGCAGCAGGGTAGGTACAGCAGGAGGGGAGGGGGCAGAAATGGGTTGTTTGTCTGAGGCATGAACAGGACCAGGGTTGGGAGCTGGCCTGTGGAAGGGTTGGATGGTTCCCCTAGGGCAGTAGAGCATGGTGAGGCAGGTGTCAAGCTTGCAGGGAGGGACCTGAGAGTCTGGGCCTGTTCCCCTTTGGACTGTGAAGCACAGCAAGACTGGAGTCAAGCCGACAGTCAGGGGTCTGGGACTGGTTGCCCTTGGGACCATGGAGTACAGTGAGGTGGGGGCTGAGCCAACTGGGAGGGGTCTTGGTATCCAGACCAGTTCCCCTTGGGCTGGAGAGCACAGCGTTGTGGGGGCTGAGCTGGTGAGGAGGGGTTAAGGCAGTTAATTTTGAGTTAAAGACTATCTAATCAAAAGTGAAAGGAAAATAAACAAAATAAGTGATTTGAAAGCTAGTAACACAAAGGTCTTTAATAAGGCATTTTTTTCTGCCCAAAGCACAGAGCCTTTTTGAAATTCAATAAATACTTGTTTATTGAAACAATAAATACGTAATGTTTTTGAAAATACTTTTCTGATGATATAGCTTTATACATAGAATTGGCAGCCTCATTTAAATAACTCACATAGGTCTTTCCTCGAATGGTATAATAAAGGAGATTTCTTGAAGCACAAAAGGGGATTTATTTTTGTTTCAACTCTCGCCTTTCCCACTGTGTAGATCTTATATTGCAAATATTAACTGTGGAACATCACATAATACCTACCTGGTATTACAACCTTCTTACGATTCGGTCAGTAAACATTTGCAGTTTCTAAGTAGGGGATATTTAGGTAATGAGTTCTGAATAATATTTATTAACTATATTTTAACAATACATCCTTTTTATTGAAAACATTAAAATCTTTTAGTAATCACTTTGTAAATGCAGTTTTAATGCTTTTACCATATCCATGGACCCTTGCTTTCTCAAGCAAAGAGATTAAACAATTCAGATTTAGAAAAACAAATTACTGTGCTAATCTTCAGGTATTTCTCTTCTTGATATAACCACTGAGGCCTAATCAGAGCAGGACAGGCCCAATAACAGCGTTTTTTTCATTAGTGCTCCACTGAATTATTTGTCAGGGATTTGAGATCTGGTGTAAGAAACACACTAACCTTCAGCACTTATACAAAGCTTTCAGAAACAGTCTCTTCTAAAATAATTCACTCAATTTGCCTCATGAAAAGCTAGATGAAGCCACCATGTAGAAGGACATCAAGAAAGAGCTTTTGGAAGCATTCGCAGACTTTTAGGATTTTTAGAATTAAAGATTAAGACTTCTCTATGATGTGAACTACTGAAAAGCCCAAAACAGCCCCAGTGGATCTGGCCCACAGAGGTTTTTAGTTTGACCTTGAAGCGTTCTTAAACACTGGGAACTTCCAGTACAACTAGATGGTGCCTGGCTACCACCACAGACTCCACTGACGGAGATCACGATAGAGAGTTCTGGAAAGAGCTGGAGAAAAATGTAGAATAAAATTCTAACTCAAAAAGAAAGACTAGACTTGCTGGCCTAACAGAGACTGGAGAAACGCAAGAGTATGACCCCCAGACGCCATTTTAGCTTAGTAATGAAGTCACTCCTGAGGTTCACCCTTCAGCCAAGGATTGAATAGGCCCATAAAACAAAATGAGACTAAAGGGGCACACCAGCCCTGGGGCAAGGACTAGAAGGCAGGAGGGGACAGGAAAGCTGACCATAGGGAACCCAAGTTTGAGAAGGGAGAGTGTTGACATTTTGTGGGGTTGTTAACCAGTGTCATAAAGTAAAATGTGTACTAACTGTCTAATGAGAAACTAGTCTGTTCTGTAAATCTTCTTCTAAAGTACAATTGAAAAAAAATTGGGAACAATTACTTAAAAGCCAGGTTTCAAGATTCTCTCAACGGATTGGATGAGGTGGCAACACTGGGTTCTCTGACTCAATCTGCTTTTACTGGGTAGCAGCTGCCTCTTTAGATGAAGCCAGTGTCCATCAATTTGCCACACTCTATGGGGCGTTCTTCTCTGTCCTATAGGGCCTCTATGAGTCGGAATCGACTCGATGGCACTGGTTTGGTTTTTTTGGTTTGGTACTATGACCTAGTCAGCTTCACTCATGTATGAATACATTTCCTGATTGGTTAGGTAGATATTTAAGTTTTTTGACCCCTGTTAGAGCACTACTGCAACCAGAACGCTCCTTAGAAGTGAGGACGGCGAGACTTCAGCTTGTTTATTCTGGGCACATCATCAGGGAAGACCAGTCCCTAGAAAAGGACATCATGTTTGGTAAAGTAGAGGATCACCAAAAACGAGGGAAACCCTCAATGATTGCCAATAGCCAAAGAATGGACAATAGCCAAAAGAATGAACTCAAGCATACCAATGATCATAAAGATGTAGGACTGGGCAATGCTTTATTCTATTATATATAAAAAGTGCCACTATGAGCCGGAGCCAACTCAACATCAACTATCAATAAAAACAACAGAACACAAAATCTTTGCTGATGCTTCCTTCTGCCCCAGGTATGTCTTGTAAGTTGACTCAGTGTTCAATGAGATATTGCATCAGGAAGTATATTAGAACTTCAGTAGGTAAATTCCTTTTATATGCCTTTAAGTGTGAATTATTACAGGCTCTCTATATTTATTTTATCTTCTTTCTGTTTTTAAGGGGATGGTGTAAGGCTTCCTAAAATATCTTTCCTGGCTACTACAGTTGTTGCTCATCTCCCTCCTTTCTTACCTCTTGTGGCACTTTTTATCTCTAGGAGTTTAGCTCTTAAATTTGCTACTCTTAGGTTGCTCTAGAATTCCTTTGAATGTGCCAGACTTTGTTCTTCATTAAGGGCAGGAATAATTCCTTTTCTTCCCTAATATTACAGAGCCTAGCAGAGTGCTGAGCATCCAGCAGGTCTGCAAGAGCACTCATTAGTTGAGTATTTCCTTATCTTTATTATTTAACCTAAAACATGAATTTTCTTTAGCACCAGAATAATTTATTGAACTGTAACATATTTCCCATAATAAACAACAAGTCAAATAATACCGCTTCCTTTTTTATATCTATAGCGAGAAGTATTGCTAATGAATCCATAATACAAAAATATATGTTCTGGCCCTGAGTTTGTATTGCTTTATACATTTGTTCTTTACCACTACTGAGCCAATATTTTCCTCTTTTAATTTCTCTATTAACTTTAATTAGGCTCATGAGCTTACTGGCCAGGTGGATTTTCCCTAAACACTCACAACTCCATTTTCCAGGCTAGCAGTAGAATTAAGTTAAGCTGTAGATTTGAGGCAGAATCTAACATTATAAGCCGTGGAAGGTTCCAATGCCACCACAACTCATTTCATCCACTGAGGATTTCAGCAGGCAGCACTTTTAATAAGCCAGGCTCGGCATTTTTCAAGGAATACTTTGGGTTCCATTTCTGAAAGCAATATTGGTTATGATTCCACAGCTGGAAGATTTCCGAGGAAATAATGTTTGTCCTCTTGAAAACACTCTTGATCCATACAGCATAAAGAACATAATTCTGAGCAACCAGTTCTAAATTTTACCATACACATCTCCAGTGTATGTCATTGTCCAAAAGGGTGATTTGAGAATAGTAGGATTACTTCTTATTCAATCTTTTATTTTATTTCATTCCCTTTTATTTTACATTTTAGAAAACATAAGCTTGCCCACATCATTTAGATATTTGAGTGCATTAAAATAGATTTTATTTGTAAACTTTCTTACTAAAAATCTTAAATAAGGAGCAGAATAGAGCTGAAAAGCTTCCTGTGGTCCTACAGGGCATTGGATCGTCTCAGGTACTGGCTGCTAGTTTAATAAAAGGATAGGATTTCCATTTACTCCAGGCAGGCTTAATGTATTGTTCTCAGAGTGAGACAGTCAGAATGAGTCAGGAGCCAAAGAATACACTTTATAGACACAAATAATCGTAAATTCAGAATGTCACCTTTAGGCAGAGGCATTTTTATTATTGTTAGTGGAGCTGCTGAGTAGGTTTGATGTTTTATTCTCTTGAGGACTCAATGTTCCCGAGTCCTGGAGCCCTGTCTTTATCAGGCTCACAAGGAGGGAGCCCAGCCAAACTTGCTTCCTATACTTCTCTATGATTGATAGCAGATGGCATGCTTTAAAATAAACCTATCCATTAGCAGTCCTCAGTGTTTTTACTCAAGGCATTTACAACTGTCTCAAGCAGAAAACACATTTACTCCAAGAGCTCGTTTCAGTCCACAACAGCTGTACAGGTGCAAATCTCTCATTAACTCTTAAATAGTAGTGAAATAAACAATGGCTTTTCTTTTTACTTTATTTAGGGGAGTGTACTTCAAAGCTGCTGAGAGTTATTCTCCTCCAGAACAGAGCTTCAAAGGGTGGGGTTTTATTAAAACCTAGCAATGTTTTTTTTTTTTTTTTAGCAATGTTAGGCAACAATGTGCTTTTCCTAGGGATGTATACATCATGGGGGTGTTAGAGTTTAAAAGTTTGCTTTCGATGCACGTAGATTTAGTGGTAAATTACCTGCCTCACAGGAATGCTTATGAGGAGGTAGATGAGAATGAAAAACTCAACAATGGTCCCTGGCACAGCTCAGGTCCCTGGTTGTGTGAGCCTGTACTCAACTGGACTTCATCCATCCACCTACCTCTCCCTCCCCACTTTAGAAGGCAGTGCTCATGCTGAGCTTTTCCAGTTCGATGAGTTAATTTTTTTTTTTTTTTTTAATTTTTTAGGCAGCTAACTGAATCTCCTTGCATACTGGTAAACAAAAGTAAAGCTATTTTTAAATTTAATTTTTTATCCATATTAAACACAGGTGAAAAAATTGGCTTAGAGATTTTGATTTCTCCTAAAAACAAAAACAAAAACAGTTGTCATACAGCTGATTCCGACTCATGGCAACTCCATCTATATCAGCTTCGGACTGTGTTGTTCAGGGTTTCAGTGGCTGACTTTTCAGAAGTACACCCCCAGGCCCTTCTTCAGAGGGGCCTCTGGGTAAACTCAAATCTTTAATCTTTCAGTTAGCAGCTGAGGACATTAACTGTTTGCACCACCCAGGGACTTTGATTTGTCCCAAAGGAAGAAAAAAGCTTTGCAGTTTAGAAAGTATTATCATTAATACTGGAAAACACCTAACAGGACCTTCTATGTGCCAACTACTGTTTTACAGAAATTATTGTATTGTATTGTTCTAATGGTATTTTCAATCACATCATAGGCATGTGAAAACTGGACAATGAATAAGAAGACTGAAGAGGAATTGATGCCTTTGAATGGTGGTGTTGGTGAAGAATATTGAACATTACCATGGACTGCCAAAAGAACGAACAAATCTGTCTTAGAAGAAGTACAACCAGAATGCTCCTTAGAATCAAGGATGGCGAGACTGCATCTTACATACTTTGGGCATGTTGTCAGGCGGGATCAGTCTCTGGAGAAGGACACCATGCTTGGGAAACTAGAGGGTTAGCAGAAAAGAGGAAGATCCTAAACTAGGTGGATTGACGCAGTGGCTGCAACAACGAGCTCAAGCATAGCAGCGATTGTGAGGATGGTGCAGGACCGGGCAATGTTTCATTCTGTTGTGCATAGGGTCGCTGTGAGTTGGAACCAACTTGATGACACCTAACAACAACAACAACATTGTTCTAAAAAAATTACAAAAATTTACTCATTTAATCATAACAGCAATCCTTGAAGGAACTGCTATTCATATCTCCATTTTATAGATGAGGAAGCTGCTATGCTATGTTATATTTATTATAATTAAAAATGATACCTTAACCAGAGTATTCCCTGACAGAGGAGCCGAAGCTTGGATTCTGGTGCCATACCGCCTGGGTTGAAATTCCAGCTTCGGAACTTACTATCATGCATGACTGTGGACATGTTATTTGACAACCTCTGTTTTTATTTTCTCACTTATTATTTTATAGCCTTATTGCATCTACCTAATATGATAGTTGTGATGAATTAGTATATGTATAATACATAGACTAGCAGCTGGTGCTTAGTAAGTGCCACGTGAATTTTAGCAATTACATTGTCGTCACCATCATTATTAAAGATTTTATAAAATGGCATTAAACCCTTGATGTGAATTAGGCTTCTCTGATTATCTTCTATCTCTGGAACTCTGTATTTTGAAAAACTTTAACATCCAAACAAAACAATTCATTCATTTGTATTTCACAGTTCTATTTTCATACGAAATTGATAAGATTTTTCCCCCAAAGTAATTTGACACTCTTGTTTTAGCAGCCTTTTTATTGGTGTAAAAGACCCTTAAGTCTTCTGAAATAATGAAACTGGTTAACGGAGTCCCCCATTACAACCTTCCATGGGTTCCTGTGGGCCCGTATTGCCCAGATAAGTAAACCTGAGCCAATTTATCTTCTCCATGGGCAGCAGGAGAGGAGAAGCAGTAAGTGTCATAAAATATGCCCCACGACTATCCTATCCCATGGTATTTTTTTCAAAGGGTAGTCTGCTAAAAGATTTTCAGGAGAAGGTTTGTGTAGTAGAATCTTGTCATTGATTTTCCAGTGCATGCTTAGTGTGTGATGTTCCGAAAAACATAGCATAAGTATCAAGTGTACGTGACGTACCTCCTTACAACCCATTTCCATTGTTCCCCATACATTTCCTCACCAGGAACCTTGTACAGAAGATTGATTTCTTGTCTCTGCAAGAGCACTCAAGTAAGTTTTAGAATAAATATACCTGAACGCAAGGTAAAAAACAAAACAAAACAAAAAAACAACTAATTGGAAGGGGAAATTTAAGTGAAGAACAGCACCTATTAGGACTGGGTTATTTTATGTTAGTATAGCTATTAGATATTAAGTTATTATAATCGCAACAACTATTTGGTTACCGGGGATATTTCATCTGGATTTTTGAAAAGTAATTCTTTTCAAAATTTTGGTATGGTTACAGTAGGTAAATGCTGGGCCAAGGAATATTCCATATTTCATGCTATAAACTTCAAGGGAATGACTAGTAATTTGAGATTATACTAGGGCACCTTGCTGAGCAGTTTTATAGGAAGTTGGTACATTAAGGGTTCCTCTACACTTTGTTAGTAGTTTCAGTAACACTCTGAATGGGGTTAAGTCAGTTCACATTTATAAAACTCTCTAAATGGAGAAAAAGAAAACCACGAAAGGGGGCATAGGAATAACAGTACACCTACTGAATAGAATGTCCTAGGGAGAGAAATTAGGAGGAAATGGTATTTTATTCAGAAAGAGAGCTTGAATATATTTAGAAATATGTTTAAACATTAAGATATTTTTTGTCAAATATACTAGTTCGTTCCATCAAATATTACACTCCTTTTTAAAAATTTTACTTATTTCATGTTGCTGTTGACAATATATATAACAAAGTATACACCAATTCAATAGTCCCTACATTTACGGTTCAGTGACATTATGTTCTTTGAGTTATGCAACCATTCTCACTCTCTGGTTTTGAGTTGTTCATCTGCCGTTGACATAAACTCGCTGGACCTTGAGTTTCCTACCTAATATTTCAAATTGCTGTTGTCAATTTGATCTCATATAGATAGATCTTGAAACAGCACAATGCTCAAGGCAGACTAGTTAGGCTAAACTATTGTTTGGTTTTAAGAAGACTTCAGGGGATATTTTTGGGTTTAAGGTTTAAAGATTATCTCAGGGCACTAGTTTCGGGGATTTTTCCAGCCTCCTGGCTCCATAATGTCTGGAGATCATGAGAATTTGAAATTCTGTTTGGTATTTTACCCTCTTTGATCAAGTTTCTTCTGTTGAATCTTTGATTAAAATATTCAGTAAGTGTAGCCAGGCACCATCCAGTTCTTCTGGTTTCATGGCAAACAAGACAGTTTTTCATGGAGGCAATTAGCCATACATTCCATTTCTTCCTCCTATTCCTGACTCCCCTTCTTCCTCTGTTGCTCTCGGTGAATTGAGAACAATTGTTGTGCCTTGGATGCCACTTGTAGGCTTTGAAAACCCCAGGCGCTACACAACAAAGTAGGAGGTGGAACAGAAGCACTAAGGGTATCCTCGTTCAGCTTGTTGACATGCAAATGTGTATTTTGTTGTTATTAGTTGCCATTTAGGTGGCTCCAACTCATGGTGACCTTAGGTATAACAAAACAAAACATTGCCCAATCCTATGCTATCTTCGTGATTGTTGGTATGTTTAACTCCATTGTTGTGACTATTATGTCAATCCATGTCATTGAGGGTTTCCCTTGTTTTAGCTGATCCCCTACTTTACCAAACATGATGTCCTTTTCTAGCAATTGGGCTTTCCTGATATCGTGTCCAAAGTAAGTTGCAGTCTCACCATCCTCGCTTCTAAGGAACATTCTGGTATTAGTATGTTCGTTTTGTCTGTTGTAGAACTTCACATAATTAACATTTGGAATGCAATGGTGGAAAGTCCTGGGAACTAGATATTAGGAGACTTGCATTCTACAAAGAGGCACAAACTTGGGCCAATTACTCCAGCTCTTCATTCCTAAATATGAGCTTCCTATGCCTAAGACAAAAAAAAAAAAAAATCTTTTTTTTTTTTTTTTATGCCTAAGATTCCTCAGCTCTAAGTTAAGAGGATTGAACTAGATCAGAAAATCAAATAAATGGCAGATGTGCTTCCAAAAAAAAAAAAAAAATTTAAAGGCAGCAATAACTGATCACAACACTCTTCCTGCTGAGCCAGTGTGACACCTATTATTTCCCAATGCAGTGACTTAGGCAGCCTTCATGTGACCCCCATCACTCAAAGTGAACTGAATGAAACTTGTTGGCTATCCCTGCAAGCTCCTAGATATTCCCTAAAATTCAAATGTTCTAGATTAATAATGCCTCTCACTTTGAGGTGGTGTTTCAACTTAACTGGCCAGACATGATGAACAGAGGAGCAATAGATGAAGACTTCATATTTTGGTGATTATGGCAAGTGCTGGTATTTTTATATTGCCTTCCATGACTGCATTCCTGTGAGGAATGCTTCCTTTTAAGGACATTTTGACATTCTTCCACACTTGTGTTTTACCATTACGGTTTAAAACTGCTGATCCCATTGTTTTCTTTTTGTTGCTTACTTGGCCTCTTACTGAATATAACCTTAAAATGCTTTCTACTAGTTTATATTCAGTCTTTGTTCTTCTCAACTGATCCAAATATTGTGTTCCCAATGTTTTCTTCAATAGCTATTTATCCCTTGAGCCCCCTTTTTTGTTTGTTATTTTGAAGACTCAGTGTAGTGTTGCTAAAAACTTGAAATTAGGAATTTCTAAGTCATGCACATCTGTCTACCTCCCTCCCTGGGCCCTGTTCATTTCACTGGAAAGGCTTGGAAGTCAAGGTTTATTCCCAACTATGGGACAAAGCTAGGTTTCTGTGGCTTATCAGTTTTGTGTCAGAGTAGGCAGCAGCTACACAGAGTTTTCCAATATAAATAACAGCCTTTTTTCATCAGGAAATTAGGCTTAGTTTATGAAACTTCACAGATAAATAAGGAGCCCATTAAATTAACTAAAATAATAGCAATTTCTTAAGAGTGTATTAAATTTAGCACTACTTCTTGAAAAAAATATTTTTTAATATAGTAACCCAAAACCAAACCCATTGCTGTGGAGTCGATTCAACTCATAGTGACCCTATAGGACAGAGTAGAACTGCCCCCACAGAGTTTCCAAGGAGCCTGGTGGATTCGAACTGCCAACATTTTGGTTAGCAGCCACAGCACTTAACCATTATGCTAGTGGGGTTTCCTTTTTAATATAGTAGTAGATTAAAAAAAAAAACAAAAAACTAACTCAGTTCACAGATTTATTGCTATGATGGCTTTACATTTTGTAGAGTGCCTTTCAATGATTAGCCAGTACTAGTGATTCATTAACAAGATGTCATTCTTTGAATACGATCAGGGGTTATGACTTAGGGGACAGGTGCTGGCTCTTCCTTCACTCTATCACTGTGACTTGGGAAACAATGACCAGTTGCCTTGTTTCTTCACAGTCAAGGTTTCACCTCCGCAAAATGGGTGCAATATTGCTGATTTTGTTTTTCTGTGTGGTAACCATGAATCTTATCCTAGGCCATTTGCCCTAAACTCTATAAGAGAAGAAAACAGTAGGTAGCATGTAAAATGCTACTTACTAAGATCATCTAGGGCTTCTATTTTCTGCTACTGTGTTCACCTACTAACAAAGAAGTAATGGAATTGTCCTCGAGCCAGAGGAGTGGCTGGATAGTAGCCAAGGATTTGGGTTGAATCCCCAGTGGTGTTTGACATTTGTGTTAATCAGTTGGGTTTCTTGTCACCTGGAGTAATGTTAAGTGGGATTTGTATTGTTCAGCACAATAAAACAAGCAAACAGATTTTCAAAATGTTGGACGTTTAGCAAATTAACAGTTATAAGGCTTCATATCCAAAGGCAATGAAGCATTGTTACACGATTAAAAATAAACAGAATTTACATCGACAATAAATATATACTTTAACTTGTGAGAAATGTGAGCAAATATATTAGCAGTAATTAACACATAATACTTTAAATAATATTTTAATTGTTTACAAAACTAATTTTTCTATTGCACATTTACAGCGGGACAATCAGGGCATTAGTCAGCCAGGTTCAGAACAGTTGACTCTTGGTTTTGATAAAAATCAGGTCGAAAGGCTTGATGGTACAATTTCCTCTTTGAGAGATCTTCTTGTGACTATTCTTAGGAAGTTTTTTTTTTTTTTTAAACTTTATAATAAACAAAATAGCAATATAACTTTATATGGAATCTTTATTTTCAAAGGATCCCAGAATGCTTATAAACTGTTATTTAAACCATATACAGGAACCACTGAAATGCAGCCACATTTTGAAGCCAGAGGAGGAGCTTGAAATGCCAGTTGGAGAGCACGCTCTTGCTCTGGAAGAGATGTGGTTTGCATGACCTAACAGGGGTTTTCTGACCCGGGTTTCTGCAGTGCTGTGTGGGTGGAATGCCTCTGCTTTGGAGCTACACAAGGCAAGGCTCTATTGCTGCGGAAGGAGGGAAGTGAAGGAGTGAAGAGTAGTGGAAAGAGGAGGCATGGAGAACAGACTGTTTATGTGCCTGTTACCAAGTATTGGTGGCTACAGAACAGTCACCAATGGTCAGGGCTCCCTGACCCTGGTGTAGAATAACAGTCCCAGGTGCTACATGTACCAAGTTACTTGAATTGCCACATGAAAATCTCTACGGGAATTTTTGTAGAGAAAATATAATAATATCGGATTAGATTGGCTCACATTTAGAATCATAGAATGTTAGAGCTGAATAAACCCTAGTGGTTATCTAGACAAACACTTCCATTTTAACTCTGAGAAAACTAGGATCCGAAGAGGAGAAGTGGTTGGAGCATTACTTTAGATCAGTATCAGAATATTCCAATTGGAAAAGACCTTAGCGATTAACTAGTTACAACTTCCATTCAATTACAAGTGACTTCTGAAATCTTTGCAAGACTTATCTCAGCAGTCTTATTTACTGACAGGGAGTTATGACCGCAAAGAACAACTTCTTCTGTTGTTGAAGATCTCCCCTTATGAATGTTCTTCAAAATATTAATTTGTTCATTTCTTTAATGTATACTTATTGATTGGAACATGAAGGAGAATAATAATGAAATAATAGTACCTTAATGTTTATTAAGGTGCTTTATAGTGTTAACTCATTTGTTCTTTACAATAAATCTATGAAGAGGCAACTGTTATTTTACCCATTTAAGGCTTAGGAAGAGAACACAAGTAATTTCTCAAAGAAAAGTGGTTTTTAAGTGTTAGAGCTGAGGTTTAAACCAGACAGAATGGCCCTAGAGCCTACGCTCAGCCAATACCATGATGCTCTTTAAATAAGGAGCTAAAGAAAAAAATGAACAACACAGTGACATTATTATTAGAGCTATGAAGGAAATAAGCATAATTCAATAAGGGGCATAATGGGAAACCCCCATTAGTCACAGTGGTCAGGGAAAGTCTCTCTGAAGGAGGGAAGACTCTGAGGAACCAGCCATGAGAAGAGCCCTGGTCTGAGGAAAGAACTAGTGCAAAGGCTTTCTGCAACAAAGGTAGGGAAGAACTTGATGGGTTTTGGAGACCCAGCTTTCTTCCTCTAATGTTCTCCAATTAAATTCTTCCCTTTAAACCATATAGAGTAATTCAAATTCCTCTATTCTGTGAAATTTGTTTTGGAGATAAGTTAGGCTCATTCTTTTGAAAAGTATTATATACCTTTGGATTACTAATTGTATAAATAGGACTTTGTTAATAAAGACCTTTGTAAAGAATGTTTGCTTTTTCCTTAATTTCTGCTCTTTTGATTTTTTGTTTATATCACCTCAACTGCAGCCCCACATCCTAAAATAAACTTGTCTGTTAATAATGACCTCTATTGGTTCTTGGAACATTCAAAGAAAGGACATATATATACGAATATATATGGGAAAGCTGGACAATGAATAAGGAAGACAGAAGAAGAATTGATGCCTTTGAATTATGGTGTTGGCAAAGAATATTGAATATGCCATGGATGTGAGAAGAATGAACAAATCTGTCTTGGAAGAAGTACAGCCAGAATGTGTCTTAGAAGCAAGGATGGCAAGGCTTTATCTTACATACTTTGGACATGTTGTCAGGAGGAACCAGTCCCTAGGAAGGATATCATGCTTGGTAAAGTAAAGGGTCATCAAAAAAGAGGAAGACCCTCAATGAGATAGATTGACATACTGGCTGTAACGATGGGCTCAAGCATAAAAATGATTGTGAGGATGGCAGGCAGTGTTGTACATAGGGTCGCTATGAGCGAGAAATGACTTGATGGCATTAACAACAACAGCTTAAAAAATATATATATATTCTGTGCCTTTTATGTGTCAAGCATCTTGGAAAGTACACTACGTACTTTATCTCATTTAAATATATAAGTTGTATCATTAAATCATTTTATAGCTGGGAACAATGAGGCCCAGGAAGATTAATACATTTTCCCAAGGCCACACAACTGATTAGTTGCATACTCTTGATTTCAAAAAATTTCTCTGCTAGATTTAAAAAATTATTATTTTCTACTCACAACTCACAACTACCTGGCCAACACACTGGAAGAGATCCATATCTGTGCCCATTCCAAAGAAAGGTAATCCAACAGAACGCAGAATTTATCAAAGAATGCCATTACTATCACACACAAGCAAAATTTTGCTGAAGATGATTCAAAAAAGGATGCAGCAGTAGCTCTACAGGGAACTGCCAGAAACTTAAGCCAGATTCAGAAGATGTTACATGAGTATGTCATTGCTGATGCCAGATGGATCTCGACTGAAAGTGGAGAATGCCAGAAAGATGTTTACCTGTGTTTTGTTGACTATGCAAAGGCATTCGACTGTGTGGATCATAGCAAATTATGGATAACACTGCAAAGAATAGGAATTCCAAAACAATTAATTGTACTCCTGTGGAACCCGAACTTAAACCAAGAGGCAGTGGTTTGAGCAGAACAAGGGGATACTGCATGGTTTAAAATCAGGAAAGGGTTGTATGTCAGGGTTGTATGCTGAGCACATACTACAAGAAGCAGAACTACCTGAAAAAGAACAGGGCATCAGAACTGAAGGAAGGCTCCTTAAGAACTTACGATACAGAGATGACACAACCTTGCTTGCTGGAAGTACAGAGGACTGGAAGCAATTTCTGATGAAGCTCAAAGACTATAGCCTTCAGTATGAATTACACCTCAACGTAAGGAAAACAAAAATCCTCACCAATGGACCAATAAGGAACATCATGATAAATGGAGAAAATTTTGAAGTTGTCAAGGATTTCACTTTACTTGGATCCACAATCAATACCCATGGAAGCCGCAGTCAAGATGTCAAATGATGTATTGCGTTGGGCAAATCTGATGCAAACAAACTTTTTAAAGCATTCAAAAGCAAATAAGTCACTTTGAGGACTGAGGTTCCCCAATCCAAGCCATGGTATTTTCAATTGCCTCATATGAATTTGAAAGCTGGACAATGAATATGGAAGACTGAAGAAGAATTGATGTCTTTGTCTTATGGTGTTAGTGAAGACTATTGAATATACCATGGACTGCCAGAAGAACAAACATGTCTGTCTTGGAAGAAGTACAGCCAGAGTGCTCCTTGGAAGTGTCAGTCCCCTTGTGTCAGTCTGTCGTACCATGGGGGCTTATGTGTTGCTGTGATGCTGGAATCTATATCACCAGTACTCAAATACCAGCAAGGTCACCCATGGCAGACAGTTTTCAGCTGAGCTTCCAGGCTAGGAAAAAGGACCTGGTGGTCTAGTTCTGAAAAGAATTAGCCAGAGAAAACATTATAGATAACAGCGGGACATTGTCTGATTGGTGGTGGAAGGTGAGACCCTCAGTTTAGAAGGCACTCAAAATACGACTGAGGAAGAGCTTCCTCCTCAAAGTAAAGTCACCTTAATGACGTGGATGGAGTCAAGCTTTCAGGACCTTCATTTGCTGATGTGGCATAACTCAAAATGAGAAGAAACAGCTGCAAACATCCATTAATAATCTGAACCTGGGAATGTATGAAGTAAGAATCTAGAAAAATTGGAAATCATCAAAAATGAAACGAAACACATAAACATTGATATCCTAGGCATTAGTGAGCTGAAATGGACCAGTATTGGCCATTTTGAATCAGACAGTCATATGGTCTACTATGCTAGGAATGACAACTTGGAGAAAAATGGCTTTTTATTCATCATCATAAAGAACTTTTGAAGATCTATCTTAAAGTACAACGTAGTCAGTGATAGGATTATATCCATACACCTACAACGAAGACCAGTTAATACCACTATTACTCAGATTTACTCGCTAACCACTAAGGCCAAAGATGAAGAAATTGAAGATTTTTACTAACTTCTGCAGTCTGAAATTGATTGAATGAGCAATCAAGATGCATTGATAATTACTGGTGTTTGGAATGAGAAATTTGGAAATGAAGAAAGATCAGTAGTCAGAAAACATGGCCTTGGTGATGGAAGTGATGCCAGTGATCACATGACAGAAATTTGCAAGACCAACAACTTCTTCATTGCAAATACCTTTTTCACCAACGTAAATGGTGACTATACATGTGGACCTGGCCAGATGTAATTAATATACAGGAATCAAATCGACTACATCTGTGGAAATGGAGGATGGAGGAGCTCAATATCATCAGTCAAAATAAGGCCAGGGGCTGACTGCAAAACAGATCATCAATTGCTCATATGCAAGTTCAAGTTGAAGCTGAAGAAAATTAGGATCAGTCCACAAGAGCCAAAGTATGACCTCAAGTATATTCCACCTGATTTAGAGACCATCTCAAGAATATATTTGGCACATTGAACACTAATGACCTAAGACCAGACAAGTTGTGAAGTGACATCAAGGACAGCATACATGAAGAAAGCCAGAGGTCACTAAAAAGACAGGAAAGAAAGAAAAGACCAAAATGAATGTCAGAAGAGACTCTGAAACTTGCTCTTGAATGTTGAGTAGCTAAAGCAAATGGAAGAAATTCAGTGCTGTTCTCCTGGCTCTTATTTCTTGGTGGTATGTGATCCTCCTTTCTGTCTGCTCACTTCTCTCTTTTATGTCTCAAAAGAGATCGATTTAAACCAGATCTTGATCTTGTAGACTTAGCCCTGCCTTATTAACATAACTGCCTCTAATCCTGCCTCATTAACATCATAAAAGAACATATAAGCCACCCAGTGCCGTCGAAAAGAACATATAAGAAACATATATACAACAAATAGGAAAATCACATCAGATGACAAAATGGAAGACAATCACACAATACTGGGAATCATGGCCTAGCCAAGCTGATACACATTTTTAGGGGACATAATTCAATACATAATAGCACATAAAATAATCCTCAATGTTAAAATCCATGACATCTTAGATTTCTGAAATATGATGAGTAACTTGAACATATTCTCATAGAAGGTAATGCCAATAGTCACATGACTTGCAAAGGGCAGAGCCTGAGTTTTAACCCAGGTGATCCAAATCCCAAACTCTTGGTTACTAAACTATCCTGGCTTTTAATAGAGCAATGAGAAATTATTTTCCTTAACCTGCCTATCAAGGATGGGACAGTTTATTAAAAATGTTAAAAATGAAAATGTATCCAGCATCATACCTGGAAAAACCCCAGTGCCGTCGAGTCGATTCCTACTCATAGCGACCCTGTGCAGATACTAAATGACTTATGATGTGATAGAAAATACATATTCTGTCAGAGTTAATGGTTGTGATCACAGCATAAGATGGAATACTTTCAAATAGTAACAATCACTTGATTTCCTACGGTTAGTCTTCAGGGAAAATGGATTCAGGTTGTAGCCATTTAAGAATACATCAGTGTGTTTATTCTACTTTCTAGGCTCCCCTAACATTGCATTTCTTTTCCTGGGTGCTAAAAAAGGCGTGCCAATAGACAGGGATACCTATAGCTGGCACAGAAAAAGTAAATAGAAATACCCCATTATCTTATGATAAGAACAAAGAGGAAAATACAAAGCTACTCAAGGAAGAGTTAAAGACCTTCCTGGTGGAGGAGTATTCTTGAAATGAAATATTTCCCTAGGCAAGTTGACATTTAAAATGTGTGACTTAAGAGAAATAAAACGAGTATTGTGAGAAACATAACCTTAAATATTTTTGGATCACATTTTCGTGAATGATACAGCATTTGGCACAACTTTTAGGAAACAGAAACACTATGGGGCAATGATAAGTATTTGTACGCAATTTTTGTGAACATATATGCACACACACAGCTATCTATGTGGTATAATGTACCAGATATATGGAACGTGCCTATGTAAAATTGTTTTATATTCAACATTTTCATTCCTATAACTAAATGTTGGCTCTTTAAAATTTGTTTTTATGAATGTTTCCATGGTGAACTTATGGAACATAGTGGCTGGATAGCACAAATGTTGTTTTCTTTCTTCACGGACGGTCAAAAATGTCCTTTGAGGAGTCATCCTAGAGCGTCTTTAGGAATGGCATGTTGCAGACTGGACGGAACAAAGCTGCACGAAAGAAATGAAATGGAAGTATGTTATCGTTGGCTAACCTTTAAACATACTAAAAACTCTCAGAAGAGCTCATCTACTGTAGGGAATAGTGCTGTGTTGGCACAGGGTGTGCAAGATGACCTAATGGGTCTTTTCCATCTCTAATTCCTGTGATATCGCAGATCTAAGAGATGGAGCCAGTAATTGCTTACAACATAACAGATATTTCTCTCTCTATTTTTTTTCCTCTTCCCTGGAGCTCAGCAAAGAATCTCTTAAAACAAACAAAAACTGTGAGAAACTAAGAGAAGACAGGGACTGGCCCACTTTTAAGAGGCAGAATGTGGAAAGTATGAAGATGCTGATTTGATTGTAAAGGCTTGGAAATCTGAGGGGCCTGAAGCTGTTTAAAACTACAGGCAGTAGTTAAAAAAAAGAAGGGGAGTGAGAGAGAGAGAGAGAGAGAAAAAAAAAAAAAAACTTAAAAAAATGGGTATAACGCTGGGCTTTGATACAACTGGCCTTTCAGCCCCCACTTGAGATTTGAACATCCCCAAGGGAAGCTGTGGTTTGGACTAAGATCATGCATTTAATTTCACTCGGAGAACTTATTGGACTTGGCATCAAAAGAAAGAATTTGCAGTATATTTTTTGTCATGATTAGTGGCCCCCTCACCACAACGTTTGATTATTTTGGAAAGGGAAAAGTTAAATCCTTGTAAAGTTGTGATTTACAATTTGCGAGCATCCAGGTAGGGAGCATGGCTTTTGCCAGCTTGATCATGGGATCCACGTTTTATTCTAGCTCATTGATGTGAGAAAACAAAACAGTGCTTTGGGGGAAAAGAGAGCTGGAAATCTATCCCTTGATTATCCTGGGAGATTTTCTGTCCACACTACATCGTCTCTCAGTTACGTTGGTTTTGGTCACCACTGGAACTCGTAGCAAGAAACTGGCAGGCAGCTGGTTTACTTTTCATTTCTAATCTGCAGTAGCTGGTATTTTTATGATGCGATCCCTTTGCTCTCACAGTTATGTAAATCTTGAGGCAAAGGAGTTAAAAAGGAGGTTCTAATTTTATACCTGAAAATAACTTTCACTGGACATTTTTTTCTCAGGCTTTAAAATTAAGATTGGAAATCTCAAGGGTATTTTAATACCTACAAAACTATGTCCAAATAGCCAGAGGGGAAGTGAATGATCAACTGGATAAGCTGATGAATATTTTCCTGGTAGTTGCACAATTTTCCCCACAACTGTGATGCTTTATCCTTTGACATTAAGAATGCTGTTTGCTGAAGTAACATTCCTTTGAACACTCAGCTTTCTGAAATGGTGCCCACCGCAAGGACTGCAGATGGGTAAGTTGGAGCATCAGTCCTGGAGTAACGGCCAGGAAATTAGATTCTGTTCTAGTGCCCAAGACTGAATGCAGTCAGCTAGGTCTTGAAATAAATTTTGAAGTGGACTTAATAATAAATTTCCCTGTTTTCTACTGCTTTCGAATTTTTTGGTCTATTTCTAGATGGATTTGTGCTGGTTGGATAACCATCTCCAGCATTTAGGCAGAGAGCTCTCACCATGCTTACTAAGTGAAAGCAGTTTGCTGAATAATGTCAGTGTAGCAATGTTAGTGGTATTGTTGGCAGAGGAGAAAACAGTTTTTTTTTTTTTTTTTTTTTTGGTCTCATGCTAGACTCGGACAGGAGTAAAGATAAATACAAGAATTCCATGGGTATTTGGGAAGTGCTATATTTGTCCCAATTTAAACATGGTGGTTAAGGACATGGATGGTTAAGGGCAAGGAGCCTGGGATCGAATCCCAGCTTGCTGTATGATCTTGGGCAAGTTGTTTATGTTCTCTAAGCCTCGGTTTTCTCATCTGTGCTATGGAGTAAGTAAAACTGACTATATCATTTGGTTGTTAAGGGGATTTAAAGAGTTAATATAAATATACAAAGAAGGTACACGATGGTTGGCACAAAATAAGAATTCAGTAAGTATTAGCTGTAGTAGCTGTTTGGTACTGCCCTCCTGAGCAAGATATTTCTTGGTTGTGTATCACAGCAAATTTAAATATGGTTTCTCTATGAAGGTAAGCTAAGACTCTACTGTCTTTTTCCACACTCACTGATTTTAATGAAAGTGAATCAATGATAGGTTTTTTATTTAAACCCTACTTAACGAAGCTGTTGAGAAATCTAAATCAAAAGCCAATTTTTTCTGTATTGGTGAGGTCTCCATTAATTGATAGTGACAGAAAACCTACCCAATTTTATTTTATTTTTTAAAAATTTTCTCATGTTTCTAGAAAGTCTGACCTGTGGGCTCCTTTCATTTCTGCTTCTGTTCTCCCCTCCTCTCCCCTCCTCTTCTCTCCTTTTCTCTTCCTTCCTCTATTCCTCCCCCGCCCTCAACACACACAAACGTATTTTCCTCTCTTTTCTTCCTCTCCAGGATTGATTTTCCTTGCTAATGGATTCATTTTAGGCAATCTGTCTCCACATGATGCCCTCCAGCATATAAGTCCTTAGAACTAACCATCCTAGAGGATACACATCAAAATGATGTGGTGTAGAGCCGATTCCTAAGGTGAAGCCTAGAGTTTACCACAAATACTGTAATGGTTGTACACTAACAAGGTAGCATTCATGACCTGCTTTTCCCTGATATGTTTTTCTTTGCAAATGACCAATTTGGAAGTGTCCTTGTCTGAAATAATGCAACCCTCTTGAATACTATAAACACACTTCCCCCCTTCCAAAAGAGATACACACTCAAATCTCACCCTGTTACTGCATCCCAGATCCAAGTTCAGGATCTTTGAAGACTGTGTATTTCCCGTTGAGTCTGATCCAAATGTGAATATTTCATGTTACACTCACCTAATGCTAAATGGTATTTTCACCACCCTCTCCATATGCAGTGGAGGAGAAAAGCAGAGATAAATTCATTAAAATTACCATTTCGAAAGGGAAAACAATGTA
Organism: Elephas maximus indicus; assembly: GCF_024166365.1. Classification (NCBI taxonomy): domain Eukaryota; kingdom Metazoa; phylum Chordata; class Mammalia; order Proboscidea; family Elephantidae; genus Elephas; species Elephas maximus. Next base: position 41,362,434 of record NC_064824.1, read on the forward strand.
CAGGGATCCACAGTACTTGGTATCTACCCTATTCTCTAGGACTAGAGTAGTAGCGTTTGCCCCGTGTGAGCAGAGAGAATTCTATAGTTCATCGATCCGGCTACTCTGTGATCTGCTTCCTGAGAGATATCCTTTGTTCATTATCTCATCTGAGAGGAACAAAGTCTTCCGACTGATGACAAAATGACCTTAGCATTTCACTTTACATCACATGGTGCCAGTGTCCTTGGGCCTGACTCAGGGGCTGACCATTCCCGGGTTTTTATATTCCAGGTTTCCAGAGTTTCTTTGGTAAACACCTGTGAAACCCAGAAGACTGCCTGTCCACTTGCTGGCAGAATCCATGCACCCTAACTGGAAACTCACAAATGGTAAATCACAGCATTACATGGATTTAACTTTTCCCTTCTCCAGTATATTTATAGTTGGTATAGTCACCAAAATTATATTGTTTCTCTTAAAGTATCTTTTCTATGTTGTGGATTTTAATGTACCCAAGAAGTATAACATTATATTCACTTTGAAACCAGAGAGAGTAAAGGAGACTAAGCCCCATAAACTACAAATATGAAGAATCTGTGGGACCCAGATACACTATTTGAATCCATATATGTGAACAATCCATTGGCCTTGTTTATCTCCTGTACGCTGACTTTATTTGACATTTAGCATTTCTTCGTTTTTCTTTCTTCCATTACTATAATCTTTCTATCATGAGGCTATTTCTCAAGAATTTATATTATTTTAATAAAGGACAATTTTATAACATTGATTTGTAATTTATAAAAGCAATGACTACCATGATATACACAGTCCTTGATAACTTTGCCCTTTTAAATATTTCTGATTTTAGGAACCATTTAAAAGTTTTCTAACGTCGACTTCCAAGTTAAATCACCATCCACATAGCTGATAATGAAATGGTTAAAATGTATTCCTTTTTATACTTTAAAGAGTGCTATTTTGCAATATCTTGGCTGAAGACTAAAACTAGGATAATCCAAGGTTTTAACAAAAGATATTTCCTAAACTGTGATAGTTCCTTATTTAACTAGGTCGTACTGCAACCACTCATGATTCATTCAAAATTTTTGATGTTAATGACTTAATTCATGTCTTTTAGATGTGCCGTAAGCTGACTTGGGTATATAAATTCTATATTCCATTTAGCTTCTGCTTAATAAATCTGTGGCCAGTTCCCAGTGGCATTTCTGTTAGCCAAAAAAAAAAAGAAAGAGAGAGGAAGAGAGACTGAACTGCTTAAGGTCTGAGATCATCTGTCCTATGGCTTTCAAGATCTCCTCACGTAAGGATTTGTGAACCCAGCAAAGGGAAAGAGTTAAGCCTATTCTCCTAGTTGGCAGAAACTTTGTAGTTTAAAATTACATACTGACTCTGGTGTAGAGACACAAGAAATTATAGAGCAGACACTGTCCAGGACAACGTATAATTTAAAATGTACTAGAGAATGTATACCGCATGGCAAAGTAAGTGAAGTGCTTCTTCAAATATAAGTGTTTTGCATAGAAAGGCAGTAATTATCCACTCCTAGGGAAATGTTTGCATTCATTCTAAATCAATATTTACTATTCATTTCTTGTGTTCAACAAAACAGGGATTTAACTTTTTTTTTTAAATGAAGGACTAAGGCAATAATTCTACGATGTAATTGTCTTGATATGAAATATTGCTAAATGGTGTTGCTATTTCGAGAAGGAGCAGTGTGAAATGGAAGGGTATCCCTATTTGTGAAATGTTACTTTGGGAACATTCAATTCAGACTCAGTCAAGCAGGGCGACTCACCAGTTTTCAAAGATAACTTAAGCTGACTCCTTGGTAAGGCCCTTAACTAGAGTCATTCAGATGAGTCTTTGCCTTAACATTTTCCTCCCGCCTCCCTACCCATACTTCCACACTTCCTGATAATGACCCAGTTTCAGCTACTGCCTTTTGGGATGTGTGTGTGTGGTGGGGTTGGGGTTGGGGAATGCTGTGTGTGCATGCAAGAAACTCTTCTATGAAATTAATTTTTCTGCAGGAGAGAAACATTTCTTTCTTCCTCTTACCCTCCCAACTCCCTATGACTATTTAGTTCAAAAGAACTTCAAGGAAAATACTGGAGGAAACATTAAGAAACTAGAAGACGTGAATACCGCACTTAGAAACAAAACCGAAGTTCTCTGGCATATTTTTATTTATAGAGTTTATGATCTGATCATTCCATAAATTTTCTTTGTAGAATGACTGCAATTTTTTTTTTTATTACAGATTCTAAAAAAGAACTGGGCAATATAACAGTATGTTATATTACAACATGGATACCCCTTTTCTCAGCAAGAGAAACAATAATGACTTTGCCCCCGAGTGTCAGGTCAGGGCAGAGTCCTTTAGTGAACACCGTTACTTTACCAAATGCCACATAAATGCCCAAGTTTTCTACAAGCTTATATTTCTGCCCTCCACTTCTACACATAGTGTAAGATCCAAGGTTTTCTGTTGTTCTTCCTTTGGCTTTTTGTTTTTGTTGTTATTTTGGGGGCGAAAGGGACCAAGGGGTCTTCTCTTTGAAAATCTCGCCATTGCCATTGGTTTTTTGAATTTATTGATTAACCTATTTGGTATTAAATTTTATACAATATAATATTTTCAGATGCACAGATTCCACAGTGTTCCCAGATTATTTAAAATGAGATTTAGAGGAAGGGAAGAATCAAAGTAATTATACACCTTTGCAACCTAATCCCAAAGTTCCTGTAGCTTCTCTGACTTTAAAATGTTCATGGTAATTAGCAGTGTGGAATAGATCTGCACTGAAGTTCCCTCTCTGTGCCTTCCTGCCATTCATAATTCATGCAAGCTCTTTGAGTGGATTACTATTTGGTATATACCCTGGGGATGAATAATATCATTTATGTATTGTGATTGCTACTCTATTTTATCTTCCTTTTTATTGACAAGAATCAAGGGTGTTGCTTGTAGTTTTGAAAGTAAATGGGGTGCAGAAATCATCCTCTTCTTTCTGAGAGAGGCACCTTCTTTCTGCAGGAAATGCTATTGTAAACTGTACTGTTATAAATGGTGTGTTAGTTCTCAAGATATTCCTGTCTCAGTGTATGAAGTAACAAAGTGTTCCTTAGCATTCATTGGAGGGAGCCAATGGGGAAGCAGATGGTTAAGGACACATTCCTAAAGTCTGGAAAATCAATGGGACACTAAAAAGGGAACTGAAGTGGACCGGAAGGAACCTCTCAAGGGTCAGTCGTTAAAAAAACCAGAAACTGAATATGAACAGAGCTTTTACCCAAGAAACTGAAGGAAGCCAGCAAACCCATTCTACTGCACTCAAGTTAACTGTCTGGGAGTTGAGTTGTTTTCTGCACAGCCCATAATGGATAATGAGGAAGGCTTTGATAGCTTTAAAGGAAGTTGCTCTGTAGTTTCTCACAAAAACATGATCTGAGTGTAAGTGGCAAATGGTTGCAGACCCCAAAATGAAAAGGGGCAATGCTAGCTGGGTGAGGTTTTTCCTTGGTTAATTGCGCTGGACAGGGGTCCTGATAACTGTGAGGATGACAGTGAGTAAACCCTGGGATCTCATTTACTTCACCTGGGGCCTTCTGGAAACCTTACAATTATCTACGACTTCTTTTTTTTTTTTTTACTTTATCCTCTACATGATAATTATTTAATGTCAGTCAAATTAATGATCAGCCTGCATTCTTCACTTTACTTCATCTTATTGTATAAGGCATTATTCCTTATATTAGTTGGGGCTTAAAAAATTTACTGTATTAGTCCTCTCCTATTGTAATCAGTTCTGAAACTATTCCTGGGTATTACCAACCCCAGCACCAGAAAAGAAAGACTTTAAGAAGAATTTAAAAAAGAAGAAGAACATTCATGTTGAAGTATTTACATTAAGTTTGGTAATGAAGAAAACAAGTTTCTCTTAAGTGTTCTTTTTATAGTGCCTTTGTTACTCTTAGCAAACGTCTATTAAAAAGAGAAATCTTAAAAATCCTCTCCCAAAACACTGAGGACACATGTACTGACCTTGTATTCACTCTTTCAGAATATAAGACACTTACATTGAGTAAGAGAGTAGTGGAATTTCTTTTGTACATAAAAGTAATTTGTCACATGGTTAATTGCCTGACCCCTCAAGAATGAAGTAATACTTTCTGCTGGACTTTTCTGCTGACTCCGTCACTCAGTCGGTGTCTTAGTCATCTAGTGGTGCTATAACAGAAATACCACAAGTGAATGGCTTTAACAAAGATAAATTTATTTTCTCACAGTCTAGTAGTTTACAAGTCCAAATTCAGGGTGTCAGCGCAAGGGGACGGCTTTCTTTCTCTGTCGGCTCTGGAGAAAGGTCCTTGTCCTCAATCTTCCCCTGGTTGAGGAGCTTCTCAGGTGCAGGGACCCCAGGTCCAAAGGACATACTCTGCTCCCAGTGCAGCTTTCTTGGTGGTATGAGTTCCCCAACTCTCTACTTGCTTCTCTTTCCTTTTATGTCTTAAGATAAAAGGTGGTGCAGGCCACACCCCAGGGAAACTCCCTTTGCATTGGATCAGGGAGGTGATCTGAGTACGGGTGGTGTTACAATCCTACCCTAATCTTCTTAACATAATATTACAATCACAAAATGGAGGACAACCACACAATTCTGGGAATCATGGCCTAACCAAGTTGATGCACATATTTTTTGGGGGACACACTTCAATCGTTGATAGTTACTTAACAAACATTGACTGCACTCCACCTTGGCATGCCATGATAAATACATACAACTGCTAAAGTAAGCTGAAGCAGGTCACCTGCAAACAGAATGGACAAAGAGAGATGCTCAAATGTTCTCCTTATTTCATTCATTTTCTAACCAACATTTACTGCACTAAAGCAATATGTCCAACAAAGTGGCCTTCCATGAAGATTGAAGCCTTGTACAAATGAATCAAACAATGATGCTCTTTGAATTAAGGACCTTAGAAAAAAGAGGTACTGGAGCTTCCAGGAGTATGCTCAATGATGACTGAAAGCCTTCTACGTACATTTACACGGATATATTGGTCAGAGAACCTTGGTTACGATTCTGTTTATTCTAGCACCAGAGTCCTGGAACACTGACTGAGAGATGGCGGAATGGAGCACTAAACCAAAACCTGGTCATCACCCATTCCTGGTTCTATTTTTCATCCTCCAGTGGGGTTCAGTGCAATATCACTGATGAATAAGTGCCTTTTCTTATGATTACTTCAGGGTCTTTGTCAGAAGTTCACAAGCATTTGGTTTTAGGGCCCTGCTACACTCCTAAAAATTATTGAGGATGTTCAATAATTATGCTTTATATATACTAATATTTACCATCCTAGAAAGCAAAACTGACATTTAAAAAATATTAATTTATTTATTCACTTTTAAAAAGCAATAATACTTCCATCATGTTAATTTTTTTCATGAAAATTATATTTTCCACAAGAAAAAATATTGAGAAGAGTGGCATTGTTTTACAGTCTAGCAATCTGTTGTCATATCAAATACGTAGTTTCTAGAAAACTCCCTTGTGCACTCATGCCAGAATGGGAGTGAAAAAGGCAAATAACGTCTTAGTATTATTATACAAACAGATTTGATCTTGCAAAATCCTCATAAAGATCTCAGAAACCATTATGTATCCTCCCGTAACACCTTGCTGGTGTGTATAAAATGTTGAATTAAATATCTATTTACATCCCCTCATATTAGGAGTTCAGTACAACACCTGGCACATAGCAGGTACTCAACAAAATTTCCTTCCAGTTATAACCGTCATCATTCTTGGCTAACTCAAACTTGATTTTTTCAGATTTACACCTTACAGCTTGGATAGCTTCAGATCCCAATGATCATTTATGCATGCCTGAATGATCATGGAGAAATTTTTCTCCCCCTGGATTTCTCCTCAGGGTCACTCTCTTAACTTTTGAAGAAGGTTGAGGAGGGAAAGGAGAAGAAAATGGAAAAAAAAAAAAAAAAAAGTTCTTGGAATGGAACTGAATGAAGGAGCTGGGACTCTGGATTTCTATAATCCTTCTTAAGTAGCCAATTCTGTTGTTGTTAGTTGTCTAGTTGGCTCTGACTCATGGTGACCTTATGTATAACCAAAACCAAACCAAACCCAGTGCCATCGAGTCAATTCCGTTTCATAGCAACCCTATAGGACAGAGTAGAACTGCTCCATAGAGTTTCCAAGGAGCGTCTGGTGGATTCAAACTGCCGACCCTTTGGTTAGCAGCTGTAGTGCTTAACCACTATGCTACCAGAGTTTCCAGCCTTATGTATAGCATAATAAATTATCCTCCTGTCCTGTGCCGTTCTCACAATCTTTGGTGTGCTTGAGCCCACTTTTGCAACCACCCTGTCAATCCATCTCATGGAGAGTTTCCCTCATTTTCTCTGACCCTCTACTTTACCAACCATGATTTTCTTTTCTAGTGATTGGTCTTTCCTGATGACATGTTCAAAGTAAGAAACACAAAGTTTCATCATCCTCTCTTCTAAGGAGGGTTCTGTCTGTACCTTCTCCAAGATGGATTTGTTCATTCTTCTGACCAAAACCAAAACCAAACCCACTGCCGTTGGGTTGATTCTGACTCATAGCTACCCTATAGGACAGAGTAGAACTGCCCCATAGAGTTTCCAAGGAGCACCCGGCGGATTCGAACTGCAGACCTTTTGGTTAGCAGCCGTAGCACTTAACCACTACGCCACCAGGGTTTCCATTCTTCTGACAGTCCCTTGTATATACAGTATTCTTCCCCAATACTACAACTAAAATACTTCAACTCTCCTTGATCTTCCTTTGTCATTAACCGGATTTCACATGCATATGAGATAATCGAAAAGACCATGGGCATGCTCACCTTAGTCATCAAAGTGACATCTTTGCTTTTTAACATTTTAAAGAGGTCTTTTGTGGCAAAATTGCTCAGTACTAAACATTATTTGATTTCTTGACTGCTGCTTCCGTAGGTATTGGTTGTTGGTCCAAGTAGAATGATATCCTTGACAATTACAATCTCTTCATTTATCATGATGTTAATTGGTTCAGTTTTAAGGATTTTTTTTTTTTTTTTTTACCTTCAGGTGTAATCCAATTTGAAGTCTGTAGTCTTTGACCTTCATCAGTAAATGCCTCAAGTTGTCTTCACTTTTTGGCAAACAAGGTTTTGTCATCTGCATATCACAGGTTGTTAGTGGCTTCTAAAATATTTACAAAAACATATTGGTCTCAAGGGTAACAGGCTATTGTATTGTGTTTTGTGGTATGGCTGAGTTTTGACACAATTTCTAGAGGCTGCTGCTGTTGCACCATCTGATAATTGATATAATATATCCCAGCTGATAAACATAATTGCCATAATTTTCAGCTAGATATAACTATCTGTGAATAGTCATAGCAATCTGTCCAAAACAAAGTCTTGAAAAAGCAGCAAAAGTATTTTCACAGTTTAAAATCAGGTTTTTGATAATAGAGGTGTTAAGATCAACATTTCTCATTCAGTCGTTTAACTAATGCTTATTGACCACCTTCTGTGGAGACCCACTATGCAATGTATAAGGAGATATGATTCCTGCCTTCAAATGTCTCCCAGTAGAGTGAAATACACTCATAAATTATGACAGTTAATTATATAGAATAATGAATGTTAGGACGTGGAAAGAACAAGATGTTTTAAGAACTCATAAAAGAGGGGCATAACCCAGTTTTGTGGGAACAGTGAAAGTGAAAGTTTTTGAGGAGTGAGTGGAGCTGGCCTGCTTAGAGTGCATATAAACCCAATTGCTATCGAGTCGATTCTGACTCATAGTGACCCTACAGGACAGAATAGAACTGCCCCATAGGGTTTCCAAGGAGCATCTGGTGGATTTGAATTGCCACCCTTTTGGTTAGCCGCTGTAGCTCTTAACCACTATGCCACCAGGCTCCAGAGTGTACAGGAGACTGGGAAAATATTATAAGTAGAAGAGTTGAGAGATAACCCAACTCACTTGCTGATGTGAGAGAATTTCAGATGCTAGAGTGAGGAGTGTATAAAGCAACTAGTGAGGGGTTAGAAATGTGAACAAGGAAAAGGGAAGGAACTGGAAAAGAGTTTTCATCTTGTTTTTAGAATTTTATGCAGCCCTTAAAGAGTTTTAGTTAAAAGGTAATCATGAAAAGCCTTGACTTTTATAAAGTTAACTCTAGACGCAATTTAGACAAGAAGCCAAGACTCCTTAAGCAGCTGTCGTGTTGATCCTAGAGAGAAGGAATGCATGTCTATATAAGGAAACAGCAGAAGTGATAAGGAAAGTGGACAAATTGTAGAGCTATTGAGAGAGTTGAATGAACAGGCTTTAATAATTAGTGTGGAGGTGGGGATGGAGTGAAAAGGAAAAGTTAGAGTGACACCAAGGTTCCTGGCATTAGTAGCTGAATACTTTCATTGAAGTAGGGATCCCAGTAAGAGGAATACATGGGTGCACAAGAGGGAGAAAGAAGACAAGTTCAGTGTTGTTGAGGTATCCACGTGCAGATGTTGAGTGTTACAAACACAGAGCTGCCTGAACAAAGTTCCACAAACAACATAAGTTAAAATAACAGAAATTTATTCTCTTACAGTTCTGGAGGCTAGAAGCCCATAATCAGGGTGTTAGTGGTGTTGATTCCTTAAGATGGCTCTAAGAGAGAATTTGTTCCATGCCTCTCCTAGCTTCTGATGATGGCCAGTAATCCTTGGCATCCCTTGGTTTGTGGCAGCATAATTCTAATCTCTGCCTCTGTCTTCACATGGCTGTCTTCCCTCTGTGCCTGTCTGCCTGTGTCTTTTCTCCTTTTTCTATAAGGACACTATTCATATTGTGCTAGAGCCCACTTTACTCCAGTATAACTTCATGTTAACTTAAGTAATTACATCTGTAAAGACCTTATTTCCAAATAAGTCCATGTTCACAGGTACCAGGGGTTAGGACATCAACCTGTCTTTCTGGGAGATACGAATAAACTAATGACACATGACACCTATGGAATCCACTAGACTACAAATTCACCAGGTTAAATTTTGTGGGGTTTATAAAACTCACTAGATTATGGAAGCCACTAGACAAAACTCTACTAAGTGGAACATCTTGCCCCTTTATGTTTCTTATTGCTACCTGAATGCCTATTAGAGTGTGTGATGCATTGCCATGCAATGGATCACTTTTGTGTGGCCTTTCTTGCCATGGTCTTGTAATTCCCACTCACGTGATTGAGTGGGACCATGCAAATATAGTCTATGGAACCCTAATGAAGGGATTGGTCAGTTTTACCATCACACTAGGCTTAAAATGAGCCATCCCAAAGGTGGGAAGGAGAGGATCTCACCACCACAGGGAAGAAGATACAAGAGCAGAGTGTGTCCTTTGGATCCAGGATTCCTGTGCTGAGAAGCTCCTGGAACCAGGAAACTCAGAGAGAGAGAGAGAAAGAGAGAAGAGCTGTACCACTGGAGATGGTAAGAAGTGGTGTCAGGGAAATGGTAGCAGGAGAGACTAGGAGGAGATGGTACAGTGGGCTTCCCCAGCTGACTAAGTGAGAAAACTGGGTGCTTTCGGGCAGGAGGCTTGCTGGAGGAGTAGGGTGCCTCTGGGCACTCGTTGGAGCTAGGTTTGCTGAACCGCTCAACTACAGCCGAGTGCCTTTGGGCATGTGGTTACTGGCTGAGTGGGGTACCTCAGGCCACTTATTGGCAGAGGTAAAAGAGTTTTGTAACACCTGCCCAGTAGGGCAGAGGCTGAGGGACTAAAAGAGCTTTGTTAACACTTCCCGGAGCAGGGGCTAAGGGGTCAGAGAGAGGCATGTCTGTGGGCATGGCTAAGAAGATGCTGTCCTGATGGAAGAACTATATCCTGAGTATCCCTGAACCTAAATCATAAACTGTTACTTCTCTAATAAACACCATAATAGAGGGTATTGTCTGTGAGTTCTGTGTGGCCACTGCAATGAATTATCGAACCCAGCAGAGAAATAGAGAGTTCCATGGGAGGGACAGTTAGTGTCAGAATGATTAAGATGGCAGAGAAAGGAGGCATGTGTTGCCTCTGCTTCACAGCAATCAGCCTTAGACTGTTAATCTTGATTCTCCTCCTGCCTTGTGAAGTTAGAAGAGGTCAGATGCTGTCCCATACCATTTTTGCATGCATAGTAGATGCTCACTAAATATTTATAGAATAAGTAAATGAACAAATGGATTAAATAAAGAAATATGAAGGTCAGAGGAGAGATTTGGAATGGCTATACAGACTTGGAAGTCATGGGTATGGGTATAGTTGGGTATATGGGTAACAGCTGAAGTAAACAGAGGGCTAAAATAACCCAGGTAGATATTGTAGGGTGAAATGAGAAGGGGGCGTTAAGAAGTATCTGGAGGAATTGCAACTTATAAGGAACAGGCAGAGAACATGGAACCTTCAAAGATTATAGAAAAAGAGGAGTCAGAAAGTTATAAAGTATATCAATTAACATTCTATTTATAAACAAGAGAGGTTGACTACCTATCTTAAGCAAAATTTAAATCTAGTGGAAAAATATTTGGAGATAACAGAATTGAAGAGAATATGGTTAACCATATTTGGAAACTGGGCGTGAACAAAGTGAACTCTGGAGAGAACTAGGTAGCATGCAAGGAATGTAATACAGCAGAAATTGGGGGGTGGTCTTCTGTCAGTGCCAGTTCATGAATATGAGCTCTGCTATCTGACTAGAACAAGCTTTAAAGTCCCAGGAGAAAGTGTCTGAGCGGCTGAACCTCGTTTATAGCCCTACCTACCCACTTGTGCTGGGAAAGAGAGAGAAAGGTTCTGTTCCTTCAGCTTCTGTAATGGAAGCAGCCATTACCTTCCACCAAGATTTCATACCAGTGGAGCATTTCCTAAAAGGGAAATAGAAATGCCAAGGAATGGGAGAAGAATGGATGCTGCGTAGAACAACAACAACAAAAAGACCAAGAGCCGCTATGAGAAGAAAGGCAGAAAATTGTGGCAATCTGCTACACAGAGGTAAAAGATTAAAGCTAAGGCTTACTCATTGGCAGTAGCAATAAGGAGGTCATTGGTAACTTTGCCAACAGTGGTATGAGTAGAGTGGTGATGCTGGGAATGAGACAGGAATAGGTTGAGCGAGAACTGGGTGACAGAGTGGAAATAGCTAGTGTAGAAAACAATTTTAAGACATTTACCTTATAATAATAAAAATAATACAAGAGGAAATTTGCTTTTATGATTTGGAAACATTCAGAATGGCAGGGAAAACAATTTTTCCCTTAAGCAGGGATTTTCTAAATATGATGGCCAGGCATAAGAGTTACAAAGCTTGCATAACCCTCGATGGGTAAACTTCCACATCTGGGCAATTGCCTATATAGTGGAACCTGTCATTCTCTTTAAAGGACATCAATACGTGGTACAACTGCTCTAGAGGCATTTCCTTTGCCACTTAAAGTCTTGGCCACATGGTTTATCACTTTAATGCCTCCATATATAATACTGTTAGGCCTAATATTTCCGTTTTTGCATTTTTCTCAAACTAGAATTTCAAACACTTTGGGGGCAGGGACCTCGTTTTTGCCTCAAAGCAGTTAGCACAATATTGGGCAGGAAAGAGTACCTGTGTTCAGGGAATACCGATTGACTAGTTTATTGATTTTTGAAAGAACATTGACTAAAATGACATTTGATCACAAATCTTCCCAGGAAAAGAGATACTTTTTTGTTTTTCTCTCTGACGTTTCATTTACTATCTCCCTTGATTCCCTTTCACCATCTTTCCCATGCAAAGTTGTTATGAAATGTATGAAAAAACATGCATTTTTGCATTTTAAGACAGAAAACTTTCAGATTGAAAACAAACTAAAGCCAATGAAAAGTGTATTTTACTGCTTTGCATCTAAAAATGGCACTGCCCAATTTAAGCTATTTTTAAAACCTGTATATTCATGCAGTTTGCATACCAAAGTGAAAATTGGTGAGCTATAAACCCTTGAAAAACAAGGTTTATAATGGAAACAGTAATTGACCCTTAAGTAAAACATCAAAAATACAATACTATATAATACAAAGCCCAGGGCTTGGGATCCCATCTCTGCTCTAACCTCAGACTGGCACACTAACCCAACACCACAAAGCCAACTAATAGTTATAGTCCGAGATGTTTTCTTCTTACATGGCAGGGAAAGTGGATATGTGATCCAATAGCCACACAGAAGGGAGTTAAGCTTCACAGAACCAGTAAAGTCTTTAATGAATTCACAACACTAGAGCCAATATTCTATTAGTTGGACTTGCTTGGAGAATCATTTAATTAAAAAAAAAAAAAAAAAAGCTAATGCCTTCCTTTAAAGTTGCACTGCATCATGGATTTGGGGTCTGTAACATCATACCACAGAATGCCATGAGGGCAGAATGACCAATTGTCAGGAAAGCTCACGGAATTACCAAAAGTACTCTTGAAATACTGAGAGTTGTCTTCAACTTTGGTCTAGTTCCTGCTCGGTCCAGGTTCCCAGTTTTCAAGCAGCAACTCTTCATTTTTATCATGAGAAAATGCAACGTAAGCTAAGGAGGAAAGATGTGAGTATTATACTTGACTGATAAGATATGAAGGGTAGATTCAGATTCTAGGTTTCATCGGGTTGTAGGCAAAGAAGAATGTATATATACTAAGAATTTTAATCTAAATTTTTTTTTTTTAATGGCAGAGAAGGGAGGTTAGGAGAATTTATTGCTAAAGAGGGAAAGTTCAGAGATTCCTTTCATTTTAAAGTTGAAATGTGAAACCACTGCCAACTTATTCCTTTAAGAATTTCCAAAGAATTTGTCAGCTGAGAAGAGGCAAGATTTTGCCTTTAAAATGTCATCTAGTTGCTCACATTTTCAATGTTTATCAAGGAGCAATTAGCAGGACTATCTTATGTTTCCTTCTTGGGCATTGTGCTTCTATTGTTGCCTTTACAACTGGTAAACTTAGTTAAAATGAAAATGACTCCATTTATATTAACTCCTCCTGTAGACCCTGTGACTGAGTCACTACCCTAAATGAGCTTTGGAGAAAGGTTCCTGGGAGAGGGTTATTGAAGATGGGACACAGAGTGGTATTTTTCTTTGTTGGAATTTTTAGAAGTGGTTTGAAGTTTTCTGTTCTGGAATTCAGGAATTTTGTTAGTTGCAATTAAAATGTCCTTTTGTGGTGATATGAAAAATTGATATGCACCTTAAAATATATTAAAGAAACAAAAACAAAAACAAAAAACAGTCACCCTATAGGGCAGAGTGGAAGTGCCCCTAAGGTTTCCAAGGAGCAGCTGGTGGATTTCAACTGCTGACTTTTCGGTTTGCAGCAGAGCTCTTTAACCACTATGCCACCAGGGCTCCTAAAATATATTAAGTGCTTTAAAATAAATTCTGATGTCAGACTAGAACACTTCTGTGTCTTTTTTCATGTCTTATTCAAATACTAAGTTCTAGCTCACATAACTTCATGATATACACTTTCAATTCTACTATTTACTTAATGTGAGATAAAAGAAAATATTCCCTTCTTCCAAGCATATTTGAAAACCAATACATGTCTCCCTCCCCTCACCCCACAATTTTCTCTGGACCTTGGTGGCACAGTGGTTAAGAGCTCTGCTGCTAATCAAAAGGTCAGCAGTTCACATCCACCGAGCTCCTTGGAAATCCTATGGGGCAGTTCTATTCTGTCCCATAGAGTGGTATGAGTTGGAATCGACTGGACAGCAACAGGTTCCCTGTTTTCTCTTTCTTTCCTTCTAAATCTTTCGTACACTGAGTTTACTTCATCTTATTTTATACTCTCCATGCATTCTGTGATTTCATTTATGTACCAAAAAAGACTAAACCAAACCCATTGTCCTCAAGTCCATTCTAACTCATAGTGACCCTTTGTGTACACTGTACATTAATAATTATATGGTAAGTTAAGGTTTTAAAATATTAACTGATGCTTTTATTTCCTTGGACCTTTGCCCCTTCCCAGAAAAGTTAGGGAAGGGAGAATGCTTGAAAATGCAAAGTAAAAATGAGTGAAGACTTCGTTTTGGACTTTCAAAATCTTATTCCTAGAGGGGAACAGAAAGAGCTAAGGGCATAGGAAAGCACATTTGGAAAACTACCTAATGAGTAAGAGCCAAACTGCCCTATTGCCCATTAGATAAGCCTTCTCAGACTGAGGGCCCAAAGGCTTTACAATATAAACATTGAAAGTTTAGAATGGGTGGGTCCCTGAGAAAAGAAAAAGGACCCGTGTCCCACTTTCTTGGGCTAACTTTAGGTGGGTAAGGAGAAAGATGCATAATGGAGAGGGAATATAGACAATGATACCCCAAAAAAGGATTATGCCTAAATATTAAGAGTCTTGTGCAGACGTGAGGCTTGAGGACATCAGAATCATTGGCTAGGATGAGAAGCTCTGAGATGTTAACTGTCCTGGTCTTCAACCCCTCCTCTCCCCACATAGTCCACACAGGACACTTCTGAGTCATGACTGCCAAGTCAGTTCAAGACTGGTAGTTTTCTCTCCTAAGCTCAAGATCCCGCTAGTCCCCTGGCCCATCCAGGTCTTGGAGCTACCTGAGAGGCCTTTTGCTATATTTTTGCCACACTTAAGCACATGGGAATTATTCTACTGTCATGGGATACCAAAAACTCTACAAGCCAACTCTGATCCACCTGCCTTGTCCCACCTTGTAGTTTGCCCACCTGCTGGCACTTCAGACTTCATCTGCAAGGGAAATGGGGAGCAGCTAACCCCCCAGAGAGATTTCCTGAGCCAATCTGGGATGTCTGTCTTTCTTCTCCTGGAGCCTGACTGGGTAGAAAGGAAGCAGGGGGCTGGAAATCTTTCTTAGGAACTGTCATGGATTGAACTGTGTCCCCATAAAATATCTGTCAACTTGGCTAGGTCATGATTCTCAGTATTGTATGATTGTTTACCATTTTATCATCTGATGTGATTTCCCTATGTGTTGTAAATCCTATCACTATGATGTAATAAAACGGATTAGCAGCAGTTATATTGATGATGAGATCTACAAGATTAGATAGTATCTATCTTAAGCCAGTTTTATATTTATTATATATTAGAGATATATATTATAGAGATATAAAAGAGAGAAGCAAACAGAGAGACATAGGGACCTCATACCACCAAGAAAGCAGTGCTGGGAGCAGAGCTCGTCCTTTGGACCTGAGGTTCCTGCAATGAGATGCTCCCAGACCAAGGAAAGACATGTATCACAAGGACCTTCCTCCAGAGCTGACAGAGAAAAAAAAGCCTTCCCCTAGAGCTGATGCCCTGAATTTGGACTTCTAGCCTACTGGACTGTGAGAGAATACTCTTGTTAAAGCCACCCACCTATTTCTGTTATAGCAGCACTAGATGACCAAGACAGGGATCCACTCATATCTTAGCATTCAAAGAGTACTTTATAATCTTCTAGGAAATTTTATCTTTTATCTTGAGGTAATGGATCTTGGGTCTAACTTATTGATTAATACATTTCCCTGCTTCCTCCTGAGGACCAAGAGTGGACTTGTTGTTCCTGTTGTTATGTACCATCGAGTCGGCTCCGAATCATAGTGACCCTATGTACAACAGAACAAAACGCTGCCCCATCCTGCACCATCCCCACAATCGCTGCTATGCTTGAGTTCATGGTTGCAGCCACTGTGTCAATTCATCTTGTCAAGGGTCTTCCTCTTTTTTGATGACCCTCTACTTTACCAAGTATAATTTCCTTCTTCAGGGACTGATCCCTCCTGATAACATGTCCAAAGTATGTGAGATGAAGTCTTGCCATCTTTGCTTCTAAGGAGCGTTCTGGTTGTACTTATTTCAAGACGGATTTGTTCATTCTATTGGCAGTCCGTGGTATATTCAATATTTTTCACAGCACCGTAATTCAAAGGTGTCAATTCTTCTTTGGTCTTCCTTATTCATTTCCCAGCTTTAGGTTCAACTATTTTTTTCTTTAAATTGTGACATTCTTTCCTGAGGTAAAAATAGAGAAAATATTAATTGACTAAATAAGGAAAGTCTGAGGGCCCCCTAAAAAAAAAAAATATATATATAAATGATGTGAGTTAACACTTCAAAATATCATTCTACCACAAGTATTTGTGTAGCTATTTATTTAATACCTATCTTTCCTTTTAAAATACATGCTCTATGAGGGCGGAAACCTTGTCTTTTTGTTCATTTCTCAATCTCCAGCATCTTGTACATTGCCTGAAACATAGTATATATTCAATAATTATTTGTTGAATAAATGGATAAATAAAACACCTAAAACAATTCTTGCTAATATTTTGTGGCATGCCCCACCTGCCATCAGCAAAGATCTTAGATGATTTATTTTATCTACTACTATAACTGTAAACTACTGATTGTAACCAATATTTGGTAAGACTTTTCTTTCCTCTCTGCTTTTACAGGTTAATATACCCTTAATGCAAAATTAAGTGAGATCCAATAATACAGACTTTTATGCTACTACTGATACGAGTGAAATTTGAACGTATATGTTGAGGAAAAAATAGTGATTTAGATTAGAATTTCTGGCATGTTGATTAACCCGGAGTAGTTAAGAACGTCTTGAGTATAACTATAACCCGTTGCTGTCGGGTCAATTCTGACTCACAAGGTTGAAATAAGACACGGAGAAGACTCATAGATTCTTTCTTCATTCTTAGTTCTCAGTATTATTTATAAAGTAATCTTTTTTTTTTTTTAAGATTTTTATTTTATTCTAGGCTCAAAGCAAAGATTTAAGGTGAATTCACCTTTGACCCTTCTGTGAGGTGTTCTCTACATTTTCTGTTTCAGTTAACAGTTACCTGCTAAAAATTCCTACTCCCTGGGCCATTGTACCTGTATGTAGTTCTCATTGACCTAAATGGAGGTTAAATGTGTGTTGCTGAAGGGAGAAATTGAGGCTCCAGAGAATATTTCTCTTGTATGCGACAGAAGAAATGTGTGTATGTGCGTGTGTTTACAGAAGCCACCCAAACAGCATGTTTTCACCCCTGAAGGAAAAGTAACTAAATTCTGAGAAATGGAAACTAGAACTAACATCATTCTTCAACCTTTTAGAACATACAGATAAATGGAGGAAAATATTCCCATTCTAGTCAATGAATCTGTAAAGATACACTGTAAGCTTCCTAGAGATTGTTTTGTGCCAGTCTGTGAGCAGTCTATATGTTTACCAAAACCCACTGTCTGAGTTGATTCTGACTCATAGTGACCCTATAGGACAGAGTAGAGCTTCCCCATAGGATTTTCAAGGCTGTAAATCTTTACAGAAACAGGCTGCCATATCTTCCGCAGAGTGACTGGTGAATTTATACTGCCGACATTTTGGATAACAGCTGAGTGCTTTAAACTACTGTGCCACCAGTGCTCCTAATCTAGGTTTAGAACCCATCAAATGATATAGATGGCAGCGAAATGCAAGAGGTGTGTTGCACATACATCACCTGGCATCCAGTGGATGGCCCTCTGCTTTCCTTCACTGGATTTAAGTTGGACTTTCATACCAAGGTAAATGTCAGTTATATGAAGACTTCAGCCATCCTGGCATAGCTTCATTAAATACTGTACAATGTAAAATGTTGAAAACATTAAAATATTTATTGAATGCACATTGGGTAAAATTATAGCGACCAGTCGCTGTTGAGTTAATTCTGACTCATGGCAACCCTGTGTATGTCAAAGTAAAACTGCTCTTCATCGGGTTTTAACTGGCTGATTTCTCAGAAGTAGATCATCGGGCTTTCTTCTGAGGAGCCTCAGGATGTATTCAAACCACCAATCTTTTGGTTGGTAGTTGAGCACTTAATTGTTTGCACCACCCAGGGACTCCCTAAATTATAGCTAGACAACATATATCAAAATATTACTATGTGCTTGGAGTCCTTGTGGTGCAGTGGATAAGAGCTTGGTTGCTAACCAAAAGGCTGGTAATTTGAGTCCACCAGCCACTTCTTAGAAACGCTATGGGACAGTTCTACTTTGTCCTATAGGGTCACTTTGAGTTAGAATTGACTTGGATGGCAACAGGTTTGGGGTTTTTTTGGATATGCTTAGTCATGTTTTCACTTTTCTTTTTGATGGTTCTTTGATTTTAGTTTAAAGCCTATGATCTAGAAAAGGAAATTAGGTGGAATATTGAACTAATAAATTTAACCAGTAAAGGAAGTCCATCAAGATGCTTTGGTATTTCCAAAGGAATTATCTAATGTCTTCATTTCAGAGAGAGGAGAGCTTAAGTAGATAAAGCGAAGTAACTTCTCTTCAAATTTCTGTTATTTTCTGGGAATTTTAAAGACATATTTTGTCTTTTTCAAAGGTGATTCCAACATTAAGGGTTTGTTCTAAGAGCTGTGTCCTCAACTATTTAAAGCATAAGCTTTGAATGTTCTTTTTTGGGCTACCATCCTTCTCTTTGAATAGTTTTTCCTTAGGTGATATTACAGGTTCCAGACTGTATTTTATGAAGTTCAAATCCTAAATGTTTCGATAGCTGTTTATATGTTAAGAATAATTCAGAGTCTTCTTCATGGTGTTGGGCAAAGATGATTTTGTTTGTTTTAACTTCTTGCATATCTTTCTTGCATTGGTGTCTCTACAGGGAAAAGTGTATTAAATATTCATTCATATTTGGAATTCTTTACATTGTAGAAACAATCAGCAATAGCTTATTGAAAGAAGTGAAAACAGATCTATGAATGCCACTTCAGTCCTGGGCAATTGATCAAATTATGAAAAAATTAGAATCTGTTGTGGGCCACTAAAGCAGACACTGTGAAGTACAGCTCAAAATGCAGGTTTCAGCAAAGATCACAAAATACATATTTATATTGTTTTCTAAATGTTCCCTATTGTTACAGGCACTAGCCCTGACTCTGAAACTTTGAAAAGAAAGCTATGTTTTTGGACAGATATATTTTAGGTGTTAGCTATTTTTTTTTTTTAAATAAGATATTTTCCTCTCCATAGATTTCTTTCTTTTAATGTGATGAACCTAAGTATATTATCATTTCAGGAGCACAACAACCAACAATCCTTGTGGCAACCTGAAGGTCAGATCACTCTGTGTGTTGGCCCTGTAAAAAAAAAAAAAAAAGTTCTTAATGAACCAGCATGCTCCTATTCTTTCCCTTGCTCAGGAGAAAGGTCTTAATCTCTGGCATGGAGCCCTGTCAAATACTGGCGTCAAGATTTAGCAAGTCCAATGTTGCTTATGGATTAAAATCTCTATGAGATGATTACCTTCACATTTTTTTTTTTTTTAATTTTCCTTTCCTCTTCTTATATCTTCCCTAACACTCCCCGCTGCAATTCTACAATTCTACAGCACCTTTTTTTTTTTTTTTTTTTAGTCTTCAATAACCATGGCTCTTGGAATCTATTTTCCTGCGCCGTTTACTATTCTCCCCACAGAATCCTTCACTATTGCAACTGGAGGCTTGAATTTTTTCTTCAGTTCTTTCAGCTTGAGAAATGCTGAGCATGTTCTTCCCTTTTGGTTTTCTATCTCCAGCTCTTCGCACATGTCATTATAATACTTTGCCTTCTCGAGCCGTCCTTTGAAATCTTCTGTTCAGTTCTTTTACTTTATCATTTCTTCCTTTTGCTTTAGCTGCTCGATATTCATGAGCCAAGTTCAAGTCTCCTCTGACATCCTTCTTGGCCTTTTCTTTCTTTTCTGTCTTTTCAATGACCTCTGGCTTTCTTCATGTATGATGTCCTTGATATCATTCCACAACTCATCTGGTCTTTGGTCATCAGTGTTCAATGCGTCAAATCCATTCTCGCGATGATCTCTAAATTCAGGTGGGATATACTCAAGATCCTATTTTGGCTCTCGTGGACTTGCTCTGATTTTCTTTAGTTTCAACCTGACCTTGCATATGAGCAATTGATGGTCTGTTCCATGGTCAGCCCCTGGCCTTGTTCTGACTGATGATATTGAGCTTTTCCATTGTCTCTTCCCACAGATGTAGTCAACTTGATTCCTGTGTGTTCCTTCTGGTGAGGTCCATGTGTATGGTTGCTGTTTATGCTGGTGAAAGAAGGTATTTGCAATGAAGTCGTTGGTCTTGCAAATTTCTATGATTCGATCTCCAGCATTGTTTCTATCACCAAGGCCATATTTTCCAACTACTGATCCTTCTTCTTTGTTTCCAACTTTTGCATCTCAATCACCAGTAATTATCAATGCATCCTGATTGCATGTTCAATCAATTTCAGACTGCAGCAGCTGGTAAAAACCTTCTGTTTCTTCATCTTTAGCCTTAGTGTTTGGTGTATAAATTTGAATAATAGTTGTATTAACTGGTCTTCCTTGTAGGCGTATGGGTATTATCCTATCACTGACAGCTTTGTACTTCAGGATAGATCTTGAAATGTTCTTTTTGACGATGAATGCAACGCTATTCCTCTTCAAGTTGTCATTCCCAGCATAGTAGACTATATAATCGTTCAATTCAAAATGGCCAATACCAGTCTGTTTCAGTTCACTAATGCCTAGGATATTGATGTTTATGTGTTCCATTTCATTTTTGACAATTTTCAGTTTTCCTGGATTCATACTTTGTACATTTCAGGTTCTGATTATTAATGGATGTTTGCAGCTGTTTCTTCTCATTTTGAGTCATGCCACATCAGCAAATGAAGATCCTGAAAGCTTTACTCCACCCACATCATAAAGGCTGACTTTACTTTGAGGAGGTAGCTCTTCCCCAGTTGTCTCTGGAGTGCCTTCTGGGGGCTCATCTTCCAGCACTGTATCAGACAATGTTCTGCTGCTAGTCATAACGATTTCACTAGCTAATGCTTTTAAGAGGTAGACTGCCGGATCCTTCTTCCTAGTCTGTCTTAGTCTGGAAGCTTAGCTGAAACCTGTCCTCCATGGGTGACCCTGCTGGTAACTGAATGCCAGATGCATAGCTTTCAGCATCACACCAACGTGCAAGCCCCCACAGTATGACAAACTGACAGACATGAGTTGCAATAGGAAGGATTCTATGGGGAAAATATTAAACAATGTAGGAAGCGTCAAAAGAAGATGGAAGGAACACACAGAGTCATTATACACAGAGTTGATGTTCAACCATTTCAAGAGGCAGCATATGGTCAGGAACCAATGGTACTGAATGAAGAAGTCCAAGCTGCTCTGATGGCACTGGAAAAAATAAGGCTCCAAGAATTGATGGGATATCAATTGAGATGTTTCAACAAATAGATGCAGAGCTGGCGGTGCTCACGTGTCTCTGTCAAGAAATATGGAAGACAGCTTCCTGGCCAACTGACTGGAAGAAATCCATATTTAAGACTAGTTCCAAGAAAAGTGATCCAACTGAACGTGAGAATTATAGAATGGTGTCATTAATATCACATGCAAGCAAAATTTTGCTAAAGATATTTCAAAAACAGCTGGAGTAGTATATCGACAGGGAACTGCCAGAAATTCAGGCTGGTTTCAGAAGAGGATGTGGAACCAAGGATATCATTGCTGATGTCAGAAATGTCTGAAAGCAAAGAATACCAGAAGGATGTTTACCTGTGTTTTATTGACTATGCAAAGGCATTAAACTGTGTGGATCATAACAAATTATGGATAACATTGGGAGAATGGGAATTCCAGAACACTTAATTGTGTTCATGGGAAACTTTACATAGATCAAGAAACAGTTGTTCGAACAGAACAAGCAGACACTGATTGGTTTAAAGCCAGGAAAGGTGTGTGTCAGGGTTGTATCCTTTCACCATACCTATTCAATCTGTATGCTGAGCAAATAAGCCAAGAAGCTGGACTACATAAAGCAGAATGGGGCATCAGGATTGGAGGAAGACTCATGAACAACCTGCATTATGCAGATGACACAACCTTGCTTTCTGAAAGTGAAAAAGACTTGAAGCACTTAAACTAATGAAGATCAAAGACCACAGACTTCAGTAGGGATTGCACCTCAACATAAAGAAAACAAAAATCCTCACAACTGGACCAATGAGCAACATCGTGATAAATGGAGAAAAGATTGAAGTTGTCAAGGATTTCATTTTACTTGGATCCACAGTCAACAACCATGGAAGCAGCAGTCAAAAAATCAAAAGACACGTTGCATTGGGTAAATCTGCTGCAAAGGACCTCTTTAAAGTGTTGAAAAGCAAAGATGTCACCTTGAACACTAAGGTGCACCTGACCCAAGCCACGGTATTTTCAGTTGCACCATATGCCTGTGAAAGCTGGACAATGAATAAGGAAGACTGAAGAAGAGTTTATGCCTTTGAATTGTAGTGTTGGTGAAGAATATTGAATACACCATGAACTGCCAAGAGAACAAACAAATCTGCCTTGGAGGAAATACAACCAGAATGCTCCTTAGAAGCAAGGATGGTGAGACTGCGTCTTACATACTTTGCACTTGTTGTCAGGAGGGATGAGTCCCTGGAGAAGGACATCATGCTTGGCAGAGTACAGGGTCAGTGGAAAAGAGAAAGACCCTCAAGGAGATGGATTGACATAGTGGCTGTGACAATGAACTCAAGTATAGCAATGATTGTAAGGATGGAGCAGAACCAGGCAGTATTTCCTTCTGTTTTGCCTAGGGTTGCTCTGAGTCAGAGCTGACTCGACAGCAACTAACAACAACAACAAAAAAAAAAACAACTGTGAATCTAGTGATGCTTCTACTGTACATAAAAATGGAATTTAAATAATTTCACTAAATATTCAGAGAACGTGGCTTCGTGTGTATTCCTGTTATTAAGAGGTGAAATAAAAGATTGACACCAGAAGTTGTAAGAGAGATTTTACCTTTTCCCCGAAGATATAAATTTCAGGTATTTATTTATAATTTCTGCAGAACCTCTAAAAACCATGTATTATGTCTTATATATGGTGAAAGTAGAAAACATTCATTTTGACCAACACGCTACCAAATCCCATTAAACCTAGTTGAATATATTCTGAGCCTCAATAGATGTGACTAGAAATGTCTGCATTTATGATGGAATTATTTTAATGTAAAGTCAATATATTGTTTAAAACTGGGATTGGAACAATCTATTTCAGGTTATGTAAGGACATAGTTATTCATTTCTTGTGCTGATTTGAACTTATATACCATCTTCTGCTCTTACATGCACTAATACTGTAGACAAAATGTTGTTCGCTTAGGTTCATATGCTTCTAATGAAGAACAAACTGACTTCAAGTTCATGTTTTAACTTAGTTTGGATACCAGTTCACTCATTCAACCAAGCATTTTAGAGCTTACTCTGTGCCTGACACTGTGCTAGGGTCTGAAGGTCTAAGGATGAGAGAAGTGTGTATGTGCGTATGTTTGCATGTGTGTGTGTTATGAGACTGAAACTAACACCTTGCCTTGTGGAGCTTGCATTCTAGTGGGCAGACAACATTAATTAGAGAATTATGGACATACGCAAGTGGAACTAGGATAGAGGCAAACCCTTTAAAAGAGGAGAAGAAAGTGCTATGAGTGGATGCCTAGCTAAGGAGGTCAAGAATTAGTCTTCAGAGGAAACCATGGCTGAACTGAGTTCTAAAAGAGCAAAAAAGGCTTTTGCATGAAGTGGGATGGTGGAGGGGGAAAGGAAAGGGAAATGCTTTCCAGGCAGAAGGCCCAGTAGTGGAATGAGGAAAGATGAGATGTGAGAGGTGGGTGGAAATAAGACTAGGCCAGTGTTATAGGTGTTTGCTATCACACTAAACACAATGGGAAGCCATGGGCGTTTTAATCAGAGGAAGGGAGAGAGGGCACAAATGGCGAACACAGCAAGAATATACATTTTGGAAAGATCATTCTGGTTGTGGGATGTAAAATCCTCCTGAAGGTAAATGAATACCCCTGATAGGGGTTTGCTGCCGTAGTCTAGGAAAAAGAGGAGAGCTTGGATTGGGATGATGGTGGGCAGGAGAAGGGAGGAGAGAACACGAATGATTCAATAAATGCTTATTTACTATGGAATGGATATGGAAGAGCTTGAGAAAGGATTCCAGACCTGTACAATCAGTATTCTGTGATGTCTTTCACTGAAGGAACACAGAGGTGCCAAGGAAGGAATGAAGGAAAACCATGTTTAGTTTTGACATATTGCCTTTGAAACATTCAAATGAAAATATCCAGAGAGCAGTGAGATACAAGACCTGGAACTCAGAGGAGATTCTATTCTAAAATCACTGTTTGACAAATGTACATCTTTTCTGTGTAATTGGCGCATGAAGCCAAGGGGAATGGATAAGATTGTTCACGAGAAGATAAAGAGAGAAGAAAAGAGGACCACAACCTGCCCAGGTGCACAGTGTGGGGTTACCTTACTAAAAAAAAAATCAATCTGGCCTTTTGATCCACATTCTAAAGCCCTGCCCAGACTGATCTTTATCAGGATTGGCTGGGAGCCCCACCTGGTAACTGACTTTTACCTGGTTATCTAGATTGGCTAGAGGCCCCACCCAATACCCAATCTTTACCCCATCCAATCTGACCTTTACCTGGATTGGCTGTGGAGCCCCACCCACATACTGACTTTACCTGGATTCATAGGGGGCTCAGTCCCAGTAGTTGACCTTTACTGAGAATTGCTGGGAAGGCCTTACCCTGTAGTTGGCCTTTACACAAATTAGCTACGGAACCCACCTGGTTAGTGATAAAAACTCTAGAACAAGTAGGTTGGGGGAGGGAGTGGCTCATGATGGAAGAGAACCAGTAGGGGAGCAGGTCCATTGGATATGAGTGCTCCGTGTTAATGACCCTCCCAGACCTAGTAAACCTGCAATGGTGATGGAGGCAATAGGTGCCCCAGGACCAGAAAAAACAGAGCCAATGTGCAAACCTGGAAGGTGGCAGCAGAGTTTGAAGACTGAACCCTAGCCAAGAGCTGAGAGAAGTGGTCGAACCTGCCAAGTGACAACACTGAGTTTCCTGTTTGAAAGTTTCCTAATGGGTGAGAATGAACATTGCTTTCCAGAAAGGGTAATTGTGTCCCCTTGGAGACATAATTAAGCCTCCTTTTAGACACTGAGGCCTGGTGCTGCGATACCTCCTGTACCTGCCCTTTGCATATATTGGTTTCTGCTTATATCTTTCTTTGTTAGTAAAGTTGTTATTGCAGTTCTGTTGTTTCCAGGAGTTCTCTGTGACCATTCCAATGAATTACCAAAACCAATAGAGAAAGAGTGGGGGAGGTGCAGCCGATGTCAGAAATGGTGGAGGAGTTGAAGAATGGGGGTGTATTTGACCTCTGCCTCATAGGAACCAACTTCCTGTGGATTCTTATCCTCAGGGTTATCACTATACCAGGAAACTGCAACATTGAAAAAACAAGGAAGAAAAAAAGGTGGAAAACAATGAATTTATGGTCAAGGAGGTGGGAGAAAAACAAAAGAGTACAAGGTTATGAAAGTTGAGGGAGGAGGATATTTCAAGATGGAGGAAAATGAAAATACTCCCCACCCCCACTCCGCAACTTGTTTTCTGAAAAGAAGGTTAAAATAAGCTACCTTTAATAAGTAAACAATAAATTGTCCTCTACCTATTTTGGGGGCAAAACTGAATTAACATTTCTTTATTAGCTTTGTTAGTAGTAGATGCTCAAAAGTTATTATATGAGGGTAAGTCAAAAAGTATTGCTACCAGGGTTCCAGCTCATACATGCACGGGTTTATTCCAAACAAAACATGTCTCTGCGATCAGTGGATGGCTGCAGACAATTCTCTCAGTAATACACTTGTCTTAGTCTTGTTAGGGTGCCTTTCAAAAAAAGGATACTTTTTGTGTCATGGGGAAAAAAAAAGTGTTTTGAGGTCAGGGCTAATATCAAAATTTTAACAACACTCAAGTGGATATCTTCCCAAATCATTGAATCTTTGCAACCAGTTTATGGGAACACTGCCCCACATAAAACAACAGTTTTTAGATGAATCAAGCATTTTAAGGAAGGTAGGTTAGGAGGACCTCAAAGATGAGCCAAGAGAGGAAAGACTGCTCAGAAGGCTATGGTGACTACTTTTGGGTACTCCCAAGGGGTAATCTTCATTGAATTTCTTGAAGGACACAGGATGATCACAGGGGTTTATTATGAAGAAGTTTTTTTTTTTTTCTTTTTTAAATTGAGAACTGCATTGGTGAGAAAAAGGCAGGAAAGTTGTACTGAGGAATTTTTTTTTTCCATCACGAAAATGTACTTGCTCATACTTCGAGGGTAGCAAGGGTTCCTATGAGAATTTCACTGGGAGTGCTTACCCCATCTACCCTACAGCCCTGATCTTGTCCCTTCAGACTTCTTTTTGTTCCCAAAACACAAAGAAAATTTAAAAGGAACACAATTTGAGTCCCTCAATGTTGTCAAAACTGCTATTTTGACATGGGGTAAGTCGAAGAGCACAGAATTCTTCAGGAAAGGGCTACAGAGATGGAAACACCGCCTTCAGAAGTGTACAGATCTACATGGAGGATATGTCAAGAAACAATATCTTCACATTTTGATATTTTTGTTTAAGAAAGTTTTCTATCATTTTGTACCAGTACTTCTTGACTTACCTCATGTAACGACACCGTGCTAACTTTAGACAGATAAACAGGAAAAGATATGCAGTGTGTAGAATTAAGGCAGCGAGGTTTTGTAAAAATGGCATGGGGGCAGTGTCTCACTTCACAAGGGGGAAGGAGAATCAAGATCAACAGCCTAAGGCTGATTCCTACTAGGCAGAGGTCAGATATACCTCCTTTCTCCTCCATCTTTACCAAATTTGACACCAACCGTCCCTCCCACAGCGCTCTTTACTTACGTGCTTAGTTCAATAATTCATTGCAATGGCCACACAGAGCTTACAGACAATACTCAAGATTATGGGCTTTTATTAGGGAAGTAACAGGTTATAATTCAGGTTGAGGAATCCTCGGGATACAATTCTTCCATCAAGGCAGCCTCTTCCCAGCTGCCCTCACAGCCATGCCTCTCTCTGGCCCTTTCAGCCTGGGTAAGTATTACAAAACTCTTTTAACTCTGTTGATAAATGTCCAAAGGCACCCCATTTCACCAGTAAGCCTCCTGCCCGAAGGCACTTAGATTTCTTGCTCTGTGGGCTAGGAAGCCCACTGCACCGTCACCTGCCAGTCTCTCCTGCCACTGCTTCTCTGTCAGTACTTCTCAAACACCTTGTTCCTTCCTTGGTGGTGTTGGGATCCTCTCTTTCCGGCCTCTGGCATGGCTCACCTCAAGCTCCGTGGGATGGCAAAATTGACCAGTCCCTTTGGTGGGCCACAGTTACTCTATCTTCACAGTCCCGCCCAATCACCTGGCTGGGAGTTAGAAGACCATAGCAAGAAAGACCACACAAAAGCAATCCATCACACCGCGGGTTTGTTCAGTGATTATTATGGTATTGTGTCAAAAATTAGTGCTCTAGATTTTGCCTTCAGAGCACTTGGTTTATAACAACAACTTTTTCTCCCTCCCTCCCCCCTCTTTCTTCCTTTCTCCCTCCCTCTCTCACTATCTTTCTCTATGGCTGATATCCTCATTACACTGTAAGCTCCCCTAATTGCAGACACCATGCCTAGTTTTTAGTCACAGTATCCCAACACCTAGCACAGTGCCCCCAAGTACTCAGAAGGTGTTCAATATTGTCCAAGAACAATTTAATGCATCTCAAATATGTAATAATAATATTAAAGCTCTGGATTAGGAAAGAAAAAACTTAGGTCTTATCCTGCCCTGAGTCATGTGACATTATAATATCTTTCTTTCCTGATAAGTAAAAACAAATTCCTTGACCAGAAACTTCCAAGATAACTCTTGGATCCAAAATTCTATGAATCTGTTAAATGAGCTATACTGAAAATGTTGAAGCAGATTTATCTGGAGTCAAAAAAAAGCTTCTCCTAAAAACCTGTTTCCATCTTGGTTTACTTCAAACTGTGCCAATGATATTTGAAGAAGGCAAATGCCTTGTAGACATTGTGCCCTGTCCCACAATCCCTAGCAGCTGACCTCTTTGCCATTGCTGTGGATCCAGCCATGCTCAGATGAGCCAACTGATGTCTTGCCTGCCTCAGCTAGATCATGCTTTCCTTGCTTTTTGCTTCAGACTTCTCTGTAGTTGGAAACCCTGGTGGCATAGTGGCTAGGAGCTACGGCTGCTAACTAAAAGGTTGGCAGTTGGAGTCCACCAGGCGTTCCTCGGAAACCCTATGGGGCAGTTCTACTTTGTCCTATAGGATCGCTATGAGTTGGAATTGACTAGATGGCAATGGGTTTGGTTTGGTTTTGGTTTTCTCTGCAGTTGCAGAGTGAAAGGCTATGCATGTGCACAACAGGAAGGGCAGAGGAATTCGCATCTCAGGGTGACCTTTGACTAATGAGGAGTGGGAACCATGTAGAAATGCTCCCTTCTGTGATCTCAGGCAGACAATTCTATGGTGCATTCCACATGGTTTTTCAGGGAATCCTCAGTATCATTAAGCCCCAATTTCCTGCAGTGGTAATCAGTCCAAGGATACTTTCACTCCTTTCCGTTTTGCTCTTTCCAGCCCTGCCCCCTTGCTCCCTGGGGGGAACTTCACAGCCTGTAGCTCTTAACCACTGTACCACCAGGGCTCCTCCAAAATGGAGTACCTGCTCACAAATCCTTCTCTTGAGCTCTGCTTTGGGGGAGAACTCAAGGAATTCTTTTGGATCAATGTAAGTACACAGAGCTCACATTACTCAATGGAGATGCTTCTGAAATTTTGAGTATAATTTAAATTGTTTTAAAGCGTTGTTACATTCACCGACACATTTAAATTTCAGAAATACTTTATCCTCATTTTGTTATGAGTCTTTAATTGGCATAGACTTCTACCACTTTAAGTATCCCACCTCAGGTATAGTCTAGCTTCTTTATCAAACACATAATGGTTTGTAAAATAATATTTAAATGTACTAGACATTTTTCCTATTTAAAGAAACTGAAGAAAAAATTCCTTTGCCAGTAAAAACAAAATTATTTATTTGCTAACATGTGTATTTTCATAAATTTGAACTTGGTCTCTAGTTTTATAATATCAAGTTTGTATAGACTTTACTCCTTATTACTGGTTGCCTTTACTTGAACTTGAAATTTTTTTTCCCCCATTTCCAGGGTAACGAAAATGTTCCCCCCCGGCCCCCCAGCTTCAAATATGTTAAAATACGTAGTATAGACACATAGGTATTTCTCTTTTACTTGGGAAAAAAAGAAAATATTTTTCTTATGCTGTGCCTCAACCCATTAATCTTGATCCTATATATGCTATTAATTATGCTTAAATGTATTTTGCTTATATAATTTGTGAACATCCAATAACTCAGGACTTTCAAATTATCTGTCTTCCATGTAGACACTTTGATTACTAGAACATTCCTAAAGCTAGAAGAAGGAATAATAACATAGGATTAAAACTATGAATCACCTTTTGATTAAACACTCGGCAGCCTTTGTTGCTAAATCTTCAATCAGAGAATAACTCTAAGTCTCATTTAAACCTGTAGATATGAATTCAGTATTGATCCACGTAACCTGGTAGAAGGAATACATATTCACTGAGATCATTGTTTGAACTTATACTGGATAGAGAACCACCAAACTTAAGGCTCTCACAGTCAGGTGGAGAGACACACATGTAAAGAAGCCAAGGAAAGTTAATACAGGCTAGTGGATAAAAGCCAAGGCTCTGAAGCTGTAGTCTGTGGGTTGGATGCTAGACTTGTCTGCCCTGAGGGGTTCCATCTCCTTTGCTAAGAAATACAGATCTGAATAGGACCTACATTAGAGGGATGTGTTAGGATTAAATGAATTACTATTTATAAACTACATACAAAAGTACCTGGCATATAATAATTATGTAGTAAGTTTTCGCTTTTTTTAATTGGAAATATGATATAGAGTAGTAAGCTCAAAGACAAAAGTGAGTCTGGGGATTCTACAACTCCTGTGTCAATTTGTCATACCGTGGTGGCTTGTGTGTTGCTATGATGCTGGGAGCGTTACCACCTGCATTTCAAATACCATCAGGGTCACCTGTGGGGAACAGGATTCAGCAAAGCTTCTAGATGAAGATAAACTAGGAAGAAAAAAAAAAAAAAAAACTAGTGCGGGCCTGATAATCTATTTCTTGAAAATTAGCTCATAAACCTTATAAATCACGACAGAACATTGTCCAACCCACTTGCTTTGGACAGGTCATCAGGAGGGATGAGGACATCATGTTTGATGAAGTAGAGGGCCAGCAAGGGTGAGAGAGCCTCATGTGAGATAGATTGGCACAATGGCTGCAATCATGGACTTGAACATGCCAGCAAACATGAGGCTGATGTAGGTCTGGGCAATGTTTTGCTCTGTTGTACATAAGGTCAGCATGAGTAGGAGCTGACTTGATGTCACTTCTCCATCCATGCCACCTTCCTTCCCTCCATTTCTTCTTCTCTCTCCTTCCCTCCCTCCCTCCCCGCCTGCATACCTTCATGCCTACATGCCTGGAGATTATGGAATCCCACACATGGTGGAACTAAAAGTTGATGGATGGTTCCTTATTGTCTATAAGTTAAGAAGTGAAATCAGAGTCCTACAGTCCAAATGGAGATGAGGTTGGTTATGAGGCACAAAGAGGCAGTGGGTTTGAGAATAGCCCTCAGTGACGAATGAAAGCAAGACATACTGAAGTATAAGGACTATACGTGAAATCTGGAGACAAACTATATTGGAGGGTAAAGGCATAGTAGAAAGAAGTGGAAAATATATATGGAAGGGAAACAAGCTCTCAGTAGAGCCATGGAAGAAATAATGAAGTTATTACCTCAGTGGTTAACCTAAAACTTTGTCATTAGTGTATTTATTGCAGTCATTATTAGCACCTTAAATTGTAACTTTTGACTTTAAAGTTCTAATCATTGTTTGGGATATGAGGAACTCAGAATTTCATAATTTAAAAACTACTGCATTTTTATAGATTTTGTAGGTCTTCATGTTTATTCTACATATTATTATGTTTCCTTACCTGTAAAATGAATTTGGTACTGTTAAATCAAGTATATTCTCATTTAAATCTTATTCCTAGGTACATTTTAAGCTATAAAATTTCACATGTTATGGTTTCTGCTTGGCAAGTTTTCTCAGAGCGTATGGTTGAGTTCATGCACGCTTTTATATTGTGCATAGATATTAACAATGGTTTTAAGAAATTAGATAATATATTACATTGCTGTATTTCATTTGTTAATGTCAGACTGGAAAATAACCTTTTTCCTAAAAATGAAAGGATTGATAATGCTTTACTTCCTGACATAAAGTAGTCTTGGCACACACATAAAAAAAAGGCCATGAAAGCATGTATTTGTCTTCAAAGAACAACAACAACAAAAAATTTAGGAAAGGTTGAAAACTTGCTAGGATTTTAAATCAATATTTGTATGACAGCTTTTTATCTACTGCCTGGAAGAAATAAAAACACATTAAACTCTTTATGAAAAGTAAGTTAGAGTAACTGAGAATATTTTCAATCACATAATAAAGATTCATTTCAGACATAAACAATGACTTTCTGTGAGCTCTGTCTACCCTGACATCTAACGAATTCAGAATGACATTCACTATCCAACAGGGTTTTTCCTTCTGAAAACACAGCCCGCTAAGATTCCCTAAACTACTCCACCTCTTTGGTTCCTGTGTAAAACACTGGGGCAAGCACGAGAAACCAAAATTGCCATGGGGAGGCTTAAGCAGAGTTTTCTTAGAAGCCCCTAGTTGTCAAACCAGGCCTTCAGATCCTGGATTTCTTCTGGCCAGGTACCAGAAAAGAGGAGGAGGGATGAAGAAAAAGGACCATGGGGGGTTATTCTACTGCAAGTTGACCACATCCCCAAGCTCTACATAGTGATACATCAATATTCATTCATTCATTTCTCCATTCGATTTATGCAGTAACTCTTTTGTACTGGGATACATTAGCGAATAAAGCAAAATCTCTCTCTCAGTATAGTTCAGGAGACAGACAAGATAAAAATAAATAAGTGATAAGTCACATGGCAATATATGCCGGGTGTGTTTACACAAATAACGTACACCTTCTACATCTGTTTGGCAACTATGCTCTCCCCCACATGGTATTTTCATTAAGTGCACTGTGCTAGCTTTTTTTTTTTTTTTTAGCAGCAACATGTAAAAAAAATTGGCATAGCAGTATTTATGAAAATACCTTGCAGGGAGGGTGTGGTTGGCAAACAAATGTAGACATTGTTATTGTTGTTAGGTGCTGTTGAGTAGGTTCCAATCTAAATGGTGCGTGTTATTTGTGTAAAAATATGGTACTACAGGGAAAACCAAAATAGAGGAAGTTGTTGTTGTTGTTGTTAAGTGCCATCAGATTGGTTCCAACTCATAGCAACCCTATGTACAACAGAGCAAAACCTGCCTGGTCCTGCACCATCTTCACATTTGTTGCTATATTTGAGATCATTGTTGCAATCACTGTGTCAGTCCATCTCATTGAGGGTCTTCTTCTTTTTCACTGACCCTCTACTTTGCCAAGCATGATGTCCTTCTCCAGAGACTGATCCCTCCTGATAACATGTCCAAAGTATGTGAGATGAAGTCTCGCCATCTTGCTTCTAAGAAACATTCTGGCTGTATTTCTTTCAAGACAGATTTGTTTGTTCTTTTGACAGTCCATGGCATATTCAACATTCTTGATCAACACTATAATTCAAATGTATCAATCCTTCTTCAGTCTTCCTTATTCATTGTCCAACTTTCACATGCATATGTGAGGTGATTGAAAATACTACAGCTTGGGTCAGGTGCTTCTTAGTCCTCAAAGTGACATCTTTGCTTTTTAACACTTTAAAGAGGTCTTTTGCAGCAGATTTACCAATGCAATGGGTAGTTTGATTTCTCAGATCCTGCTTCCATGGGTGTTGATTGTGGATCCAAGTACAGAAAATAAAGAAAATAGAGGGAGAAGAAGCATTGGGGTGGACTTACAGTTATTAGATAAAATACAGGACACCCGGTTAAAGCTGCATTTCAGATGAACAACACTTTTTTTTTTCTTTTACAAGTATGTACCTTGTAATACTTGCCAATAATTTTTTAGTATAAGTGTTAACATGAAATATTTGGGACATACTTATACCCAAAATTGAAATATATGTTGTTCACCTGAAATTCAGATTTAACACTGTGTGTTTGTATCTCCCCTTAAATCTGTCAACATTTTGTGGGTTAGAACAGGGAGAGGGATTCTATTTTGCACTGTAGGCCTTTTGATGGTATGGAGTCCCTGTATGGTGCAAATGATTAATAGACTCAGCTAATAACCAAAAGTTTGGAGATGCGGGTGTACCCAGAGGTACCTGCGAAGAAAGGCTGGGTGATCTACTTCTGGAAAATCAGTGGTTGAAAACCCTATGGAGAATAATTCTGTTCTGACACACATGGGGCTGCTGCAAGTTGAAATCACCTCAGTGGCAACTGGTACTGGTCTGATGGTGTGGCAAAAAAGCAGAGGCCCTGAGGAAGTAAGGGAGTGAACCATGCAGATATCTGGAGGCAGAGTAGCCCCACGAGAGAGAATAGTATGCTAGTACAAAGGTCCCGAGGAGAGATGTGTTACTGGGGAAGGTCAGTGTGGGTGAAGGGGGTGGAGAAGCAAGTGGGGAACAATAGGAGGTGATGAGGCCAGAGAACTGGATGGGGAGCCAGATCCCGTGGGTTCTTACTGGATAATATAAGAACTTTAGCCTTTACTCCGAATGGGATGAGATGCCACTGGAGGGTTTAGAGCAAGAAATGCCATGAGCAACTTGGATTTTAAAAGAATGTGCCTGCTATGTGAGGATTAGGAGGAAAGGTGGAAGCAGGAAAACCAGTTAAGAGTCAATTGCAATAATCCAAAAAAGAAATGGCTGTGTCTTGGGTGAGTGGGTGGGTGGGTAACAGGAGGTAGTGAGAAGTGGACATTTTCTGCATATATTCGAAGGCAGGACCTATAGAATTTATTGACAAATTGGACATGAGGAGAGAGAGAAAGAAGGCAAGGATTACACCAAGATTTTTGTCCTGAGCAATTAGAAGAATGGAAGAATGAAGCTGGCATGTACTGAGAAGTCAGAAGAAGGTGCAGGTTTTTGAGTGTAGTCTGGTGTATGTTTTTAAGGAGTTAGGTTGGCAGTAGCTTAGGTATTCAAATAGAGGTGGGTAAAAGGCAATTAAAAAAAAGGCAATAGTATATTTAAATCTGGGGTTTAGGGGAACTATCAGGACCGCAGATATATTTATGAGTTGTCAACATATAGATATTATTTACAGTCATGAAACAAGTTAAAATCACCTGGGGAGGGGTGGCATAAGGAATGACTTCTGGGCACTATCACATTTAGAGGTATAATATTAAAGAAACAACTGGAAAGAAACAGGGACATTGAAGGGAAACAGAGAAGAGTCAAAGAAGGCATGGGGAAAATACTGTTTTAAGGAAGAAAGACAATCATATATGTTAAATGCTATTGATACTTTTAATAATAAATGTGACAATAACCCCAGGATGTTTCATTTACATGAATTTTCATTGAACAAAAAATAGTGGAAGATAAAGCACATGAAATCTGTGATGAGTTTTTGTTATTCTTTTAGTTCTGTCTTTCTGGATTGATTGTAATTTGTCAAATGATTGAGCAGTATAAAAGAACAAGTATGAGGCCACATTTTACAGTTTCTGGCTCTAAATTCACTCTACTCATATTTGTTTCAATTTCACTTGAACTCTCTAGCTTTTCCAGTAACATATCCAATCTTGAGTTGAATCTCTATTTTGCATCTACCTATGTTTTTATGTTGTATTTACTATTTCTGTGCTCATCTCAAAGACTTTTAAACTTAAATAAATACGTGGATGCAGGGACAGGCTAAAATTTGACTTTCCTAATCATGCCTTTAGGGTCGCTATGAGTCGGAATCAACTCGACCGCACTGCGTTTTTTTTTTTTTTTTTTTTTTAATCATGCCTTCTACTTACTACAGCTAATAATTAGGCTGAGTTTGAAAAACATATGTTGCTGTTGTTAGGTGCTGTCAAGTTGGTTTTTGACTTATAGTGACCCCATGTGACCGAGTAGAACTGCTCCATAGGGTTTTATAGGCTGCAATCTTTATGGGAGCAGGTCTTTCTCCCATGGAGCCCCTGAGTGGGTCTGAACTGTCAGCTTTTTGTTAGCAGCCGAGTGCTTAACTACTGTGCCACCAGGGCACCTTGAAAAACCTGTGAAGCCTCTTATTCTCTTTAAAGAAGGCCCTTATCTGTCCTGTGAACCACTCCCTCAGTGTTCCCTGAAAAACAAGTCCAAATGAGTATGTTGGGCATCTAATAACATAATAAGCTCCTTCCCCAAATATTATATCCTAAAAGAAGCCTTCATAGAACAGAGCAGTAACTAAAAAAAAAAAAAGTTAGATAATTTCTCTGTGAGATATAGTGTGGAGAGACAGTTGAGAAGGGGATGGTTTGGGGTAGGCTCTGAAAAGTCATCTTTAACGCACCATAGTGGACCCTTGCCCACTTTCCTACACGAAGACTGATTTTTTTGTGTGCATGAGAGGATTGCCTCATTCTTTTCCTTTTTTCAAGCTAAATGCATAAGTTGCAAAACGTTCCAAAAATTATGTTTAAACAATTAATTTCTTCTTTAGTTCGATAAGACCAGTGAAATGTTTTCTCTACATGCTCCTATACTTCCTGTTTGTTTTGTTCCTTAGAGTATTGTGTTAACAAGGATATACTTATTTAATAAAAATTAAAGTTACATTTAAAAGCTAAGTCATATTCACAGTTCTGTTCCCAAACAAAGAAAGCGTAGCGCAGGATTGTCAAGCGTCCGGTGCAGAGTCTGGAAGTGACCAGAGAATCTTTTACCTACCAAGCCTCCTAGCTCTGCGGTATGTCTGTCCCCTAGTGTGGGGAGCTGGTGCTGCTCACAAACTCACCTCTGCCTAGTGGATGGAGTCAAGGCGACAGGACTCTGTAAGCCGTAAAAATGTCATCTTTCTGAACCTGAACACCTTGAGTGTCTGGCTTCTATTTAAATAAATGTCTGATGCTAAGTTGCTTATCTGTTCCTTTCCAAATGCTCAGAACCTCACAAGTTAGTTGGCAAAATTGGGTTGAAAATTTGGCTAGATTTCTAGAACATCCACTCCTCGTGCTTGCCAAAAATATCAAAAGAGCAGTCTTTCTTGTGGTACTTGGGCTCTTCTGATTTCAGGCCCAGTTAAATACCAGGTACTTTCTTCTTCCTCTTGGGATAGGGAAATGCGGTATGACAAAATGAGGGGGAAGAAGGACTATTTAGACACTTAAA
The DNA here is from genome assembly GCF_024166365.1 of Elephas maximus indicus. Classification (NCBI taxonomy): domain Eukaryota; kingdom Metazoa; phylum Chordata; class Mammalia; order Proboscidea; family Elephantidae; genus Elephas; species Elephas maximus. Next base: position 41,398,913 of record NC_064824.1, read on the forward strand.
AATTAATAGTTTTATATTTTCAGATCCTTGACTGAAAATCATGTAAGTTAATGAGTTAGAATGTTTTTCATCTGAAGTAAAAAAGAGTGGCATAGAAAAAAAAAAGATGGGGACTATCTCTGTGCCAAGACCAAAGGGTAATTTTCTGTCCTGGCAGTTCAAGTTGTGGGCTGCTTTTCCACAACTATGCTTTCACGGCTATTACCGGTCTGCTTAGAGCTCTTCCCTGACCGGTGCCCACATAATCTAACAATGAGCCAGATGCTTCTCCTGAGTACACTGCTCTTAGATGGTGATTTTGGACAAGATTTAACTCTTTTGTGATCCTAGGAGACAATGGAATGGAAAATATGAAAAGTAGCCTACCCTCCTAAAATAGCTAATGTAGCTTGTAAACTTGCCAAACTTATAAAAAGGGAACTAAATCAACAATAACAGAAAATCAAGAGGGAGTAGTGTCTTAGAAAGCTTTCTCTTTTGTTTTCTTCAATATTTAAGAGTCCTGGTAAGTATATTAAACCAGTAAGGATTTGATTAAAAAAACATTGTCATCAAGTCAATTCCAACTCATAGCAACCTTATAGGACAGAGGAGAACAGCCCCATAGGATTTGCAAGGCTGTAAATCTTTCCAGAATCATACTGCCACATCTTTTTCCTGAGGAGCAGATGGGGGGTTTGAACTGCCAACCTTTTGGTTAGCAGCCGAGCAGTTAACGACTGTACCACCAGTGGTCTTTGAGGATTTGATTAGGGCCCACTAATTTAAAAAAAGATTCATATACAGCTTGTCAGAGGTGAAATATCTTTATGTTGTTTGTAGGTGAGAGATAAGTATTTGAAGTTCAATGCTTAGCAGGAAATGTTACCTGGATGTGTGATGGTCCCAGGAGCCAAATGTTTTTGCCTTTGCATTTTGAGAAAGCTGAAAGACATGTAAAATGAGAGGTAGCTAGACAGTTCCCCTTTAACCAGATATCTGTGGACTCTCAGGAATAATAGGTATTCCAGAGATTTACAGAATAAAATATGCTTATGGAGTTTGCTCCAGATATGCCTCCATAAGATGGTAATTTGTGAATTTTAGTCATGCTGGTTCAATCGCCATGTCTTCTGTGATCTACCAGCATGTTTGCAGAAGACAGAGTAGAGAGCTTCACCCTGTGGAAGATGGCAGATCCTTAATGTAAGTGATAATTCACTTATTTATTAAATTTTTAAAATAATTTTAATTTATAATTTAATTAAAATGTAAGAGAGTATTCCCAAAATATAGAGAAAAAATAAAAATAAATTTATTTCCACTACTTACAGATAAGCATTATTAACATTTTGATGTTTATTTTTTCTGTCTTTAAAAAATTATATATTTCTCTATGTAGTTTTTTTATTAAATGGTGTGTATTTTTTTTTTTTGATTCTATATACAGTTTTGCTTTCTGCTCTCTTACACTTTGCACTTTATTTTGAGTAGATTTCATCCTGTTAAATATTCTTAAAAAAGTGATTTTCAGTGGTTGCATATTATTCTATGATACTACGGACCATAATTCAAGAAATCATTTTACATTGGGCCATAATGACTCCAAATTTTCACTATTATAATTAATTATACAATCACAACCCTATACAGTAAAACCTATGAAAGCTGAACCTGTGTAAGTTGGAAACCTGTCAGAGAAGGAAACCTCAAATATTTTCCACTAAATAGAGAGTGATAGAAAAGTGGTGACTGCACCCTGTCAAAGGCAGGAAACTTTCGAGATTGGGAAAAACAAGGCAGTTCTGTCGAGTTCTGGCTCTCACAGGTTTCACTATACATAACATTTTACACACATTTCTTATAGTTTATTTAGAAGGATGATTTTTTGTGTGTGTAATTTCCAGATCAAAATACAAAATCTATTTTAAGATTCGTGATATGTATTGACAAATTGATATCCAGAAACATCATTCTTCGCGTGATCAGATAGAGTGTATGTCTGTGAGTGTGTCTGCATTTTAAGCCTTGCACAGTTCACTGTTTTCTTTGCTTTTTTTGTTACTGGGGCTTTGATATTTCACAAAGTTTGTATATGTGTTCCAGAGTTTCTTTATAATTATACCTCATTATAATACCCATGAAACCCTGGTGGCATAGTAGTTAAGTGCTACAGCTGTTAACCGAAAGGTCGGCAGTTCAAATCCACCAGGCGCTCCTTGGAAACTCTATGGGGCAGTTCTACTCTGACCTCTAGGGTTGCTATGAGCCGGAATTGTCTCAATGGCAACAGGTTTGGTTTTTTGGTTTATAATACCCTTATCCTCCATTTTCATTAGATAATCAAACCAAAAACCCATTGTTTTTGATAGTCTAGTATTTTTCTATGGATGTTCTGGTTATCTACTGCTGCCTAACAAACAATCCTAAAACTAAGTGGCATAAAACAACATTTTACTATATCTCACAATTTAGGGTGGAGTTTAGCTGGACAATTCTTTTATTTATACCACATATCATCAGCTGGGTTCACTTCGTGGTGTTCAGCTGGCAGCTGGGCTGAAGATAATTTCCTTCAAGATAACTTACATGTCTAGTGCCTTGAGTGGGGAAGGTTAAGAGGCTGGGCTCAGCTGGGTCCCTCTCACTGTCCCTCTCCCTTTCCCTGTATCTCAGTGTTTTTCCATATCTTATGTCCAGCAGGGTAGTAAGTGTTGTAACAGACCTGGGTGAAAGCTGAAAGGCTTCTTATGACCTACGTGCAGCCTCAGAAGTCTTTGAAAGATATTTCAACCACCTTCTATTAAGCAAGCCGGTCACTAAGGTCAGCCTTGATTCAAGTGAGAGGGGATCATACTCCACCTCTTAAGGACAGGAGTAGAAAATAACGTGAGGCTTCCATTAATCTATGCCGTCCATCCTCTGGTCATAAATTATGTACGTTCCTCCAACATGCAAAATATTTTCTTTCCTTCCCAGTGCCCCCCAAAACTCACATCCCTTATGACATCAGCTTGAGGTCCAGCATTTTGTTCTCTAAATTAGGTCCACATGAGCTCTGTGCTACCCTGCCATCCCCACCCAACACGTACACAGTCAACATGCAATGGTGGGATAGAGATAAAATCATTGCAATAGGCATTCTCACTGAAAAAGGGAGAAGGAGACACTTAGAAGTCAGCGACTCACAGCACCTTTGAAACACAGGCTTGTTTAAGGTCTAGTTCTGCTCCCTGAAAATGATTGATTCTCTGAGAGGATTGGCTACAGTGTCTGGGCACTTGATTCCTCCCCCTGAATCATCCTTTCTTTTCCATTAGAAATTGTTAACATTTGCATCTACGTAGCTTTCTTTCTCAACCTGATTTGTAACTGTAGAAGTTTCGAGGTCCAAATACCTCTTTTCATTTTGTACAGTTTCTGTGGATCCTATTATAATTACTTCAAAACAAAACAAACAGAAAAAGGTTTTGGGTTTTTTATGATCAGTTAACAATCTGCTCCATTAGATAAAAGCCACACCCACAAATCTCTTTGAGGTAAGCCCTCTTTGCCTTGGATTCACTCTGAGACTGCTGAGGGACAACACCCTTAAAAGTCTTAGAAACATCATCTGTTGGTGAAAAGGTTTCTTAAAGTATCCTTTTACTGAAGCCCATCCTTCCTCTGCCCATGAGAACCTGATCTGCCCCGTCACTGTTTTTTCCTGTGTTTCCTTGTGTCTTCTTGGCTATTATCACCAATGAATGTAGTCCATCAGCTGCTTTAATCAGCACTTGTATATTTTGAAATCTGTCTCCTAATTTCTCTGGAAATTGGTCTGTGAGTTTTGTTGTTTTTCTTGTTGTATAGTTTCCAAAAGAGGAGGGAAGGATCAGATCTAACCCGCTACCACATTACCAGTTGAATTATTCTTAATATTTCCAAATGGTCACCACTTGCCAGTCTGATAAGGGATATATGCAAGTCTGATAAGGCGTAAAATAGAACAGTTTGATACTACCTTAATTTGTATGGTCACAATTTGTTGAGGCCATTTAGGTATCACAATTTTTATTAACATGTAATATGTCAACTGAGTCTCACCCTATCAATCATTTCAGTAATGAGTTCAGATGGGAGTGAGAGTCAGAGACAAGAAGAGAAAGTATAGTATATGTATTAATGAGTATGGGAGAAAGAGGAAGAAAAGGAGGTTGTTTAAGACAATGAGGACAATACCTAACAGTTTATAAAAAGAGTCAGAATTAATTGAAGTCAAAAGACTAAATCAAGAAGTCCAAAAGGTCTTCTGAATTGATAACGACAATAATTGGGGAAAAAGCCCACATTGTATTTACATTAATAGAAACATGAGTATATTATAAAATTTAAATACAATTTTAAGTTAAAATAAGAGACTGCCTGGAATTCTCTTTACCTTGATCTTCACAAACTGGCCTTCCTCATTGAGTTCTCAGCTTAAATGTCACCTCCTGAGGAAGACCTTTTCTGAACCCAACCCAAAGTAACCCATCAGTCTCCAGTTTATCAGCCTGTTTTATTCATTATAGCACTTTTTACTAAAAGACTTTTCCTTGTTTATCTTACATTTTTTATCACCCTCCTTCGTGCACCTCAATAAGTTACAAGCCCCATAGAAAGGAATCTTGCAAGTCTTTTTAAATGCTATTTCCTCTGAATCTGGACCAATCCTGGTACCTAGGTAGCTCACAATAAAATTTTATTCATGATGTATTGGAATGGCTTAGAAATTTCAGACTGGCAGCAGTATGCAAGAGAGATTTCCTCCTCCATGTATTCTTCTCTGATTTTAGGTTAAGTATACAAAACAAAATCCATTGCTGTCAAGTCAATTCCGAGTTATGGCGACTCCATAGGACAGAGTAGAATTGCCCCATAGGTTTTGCAAAGAGAGGCTGATGGATTCAAACTGCCAACCTATTGCAGTTAGCAACCAAGCTCTTAATCACTGTGCCACCAGGACTCCTAAAACTTGGTCCAAATTAATTGTTTATTTCGAGTATTTAAGAAGCTAAAGGCTATCACTTTTCTGTTACATTTGATCATCTTACTAATACTAATTAATTTTAGGAAATTTTAAGTTTCACCTATTGGTTTTAGTGTGGTCTGGTTATAGGGATAATTTTGTCTCCTCCTTCTCAAATATTTTCTGTTTATTTTTCACAAACCTTTTTACTGGCTGTATAATTAGCCAGGGCCTTCCAAACATTATCATGTAATAATGATGATGGTGGGAATTGTTCCCTTGTTCCTGAATTTATTGGGAATATCTGTAGTGATATAACAATAAGGTGAGGCTGACTAGTGTTTTAGAAGCTATTTATTTTGGTTAATGAGTAATGGGATTGCATTTATCCAATCCAATGTGTTTATAATGGCAAATTTGATTGCTGGTACTTTTATTTGATATTTTCACATCTACATGACTGAGATAAATGATTTCCTTATCTTTATCAGGTTTCAATACCAGGTATGAGGAGCAAGTCCTTCAGACAAGCCAGGTGGCCATGGTTTTCTCCAGTCCTCTCCCTGCTGGCACCCTTAGGCCTCAGAACAAATGACTCCACCCCCACTCAGGAAGTCAGGGGAGTACAGTGCAGTAGGATGTTTGTTAGCTGGGTTAAAAGATTAAAAAGACACAATTGGTCATTTAGTCTGGGGGTACAAAATAGCTAGGAGAGAAAGTTTTCTGAGTCATCTCAGCCATAGTGCAGGCAAAGCACACATAGCATACAGTTCACCTAAGTGGACCTACCTAGCTGGGGGGAATACTGTCAGTATGTAGGGTCCCTTTAAGCCATTCATCCGTAGTACAAAGTGGAAGAGTCTACATCTCTGCCTGAACAGCTTTTGAGGAGAGATTTCTCATTATGAAATGTCTCTGATTGTATGCTCTCTGATTTTTATAAGTATTAAAACCTACTTTCCATGTGCTAGTGTGTGTTCAGACTCTGATGGGAGGGGCGTGATGTGTATGGAGCAATCCATATTAATTATTGCTGCACTTTTTCTAATGACTGCCTGGCTATCTAGAAATTGGGTACAACCTCTGAGCACCATGTAGATATGGAGTGTTGTCTTAGAGTTAATGGTGTGGTTGAGCAGGACATGTCCTATATCAGGTATTTAATTTATAAAATTAAAAACTAGTTTTCATCCTTACTTTCTAGGTTCTAAAATGAATAAATGCAATGCAGATAAGTTCGTTCCCAGAAAATTAAAAAATAGAAGCTCGTTAGTTGATATAAACAAAATCATTTTGGCTGAAGGAATGTTTGGATAATTTTTTGGTTAAGTTTCCAATTTATTCCATGGTTTCTTATATATATAGCCTGCCTACTTGGACGTGGAGCCCGGGTTGCACAACGGTTAAGAGCTTAAGCTGCTAACCAAAAGGTCAGCCATTCGAATCCACCAGCTGCTCCTTGGAAACCCTATGGGGCAGTTGTACTCTGTCCTGTATGGTCGCTGTGAGTCAAAATTGACTTGAAGGCAATCGGTTTTTTTTTTTTTTTTTTTTTTGGTGGCGAGGGATTTACTTGGACTTGGTAAAACTGAGAAATGTGTATTTTACTAGAAATTATCTATTTCACCCAACTTAATTTATGAAATTAAGGTTTGTGCATTCACATCTTTTATGGCCATTTTATCAAATAATTTTGTTAGACTGGACTAAACCAAAAGCAAAGCAATTTCCTGAATGCAACCAAATGCTTCAAAGGCCAGAGTAGCAGCGACGGGGGTCTGGGGACTGTGGTTTCAGGGGACATCTAGGTCAATTGGCATAACGAAATGCATTAAGAAAATGTTCTGCATCCCACTTTGGTGAGAGGTGTCTGGGGTCTTAAATACTATCAAGTGGCCATCGAAGATACATAAATTGGTCTCAACCTATCTGCAACAAAGGAGAATGAAGAACACCAAAGACATATGGTAAATATGAGGCAGAAAAGTCCGCATAAACCAGAGACTCCATCAGCGTGAGACCAGAACTAGATGGTGCCCAGCTACCACTGATCACTGTCCTGACAGGGAACACAACAGAGAATCCCTGATGGAGCAGGAGAACAGTGGGATGCAGATCTCAAATTCTTGTAAAAAGACCAGGCTTAATCGTCTGACAGAGACTGGAGGGACTCTGACAGTCATGGTCCCTAGACCCTTTGTTAGCCTAAGATTGGAACCATTCCCGAAGCCAACTCTACAGTCAGGGATTGAACTGGACCATAAGATAGACACTGATACTGGTGAGGAGTGAGCTTCTTGGCTCAAGTAGACACTTGAGACTATGTGGACAACTCCTGTCTGGTGGCAAGATGAGAAGGAAGAGTGGGACCTGAGCTGGTTGAATGGACACAAGAAATACAGGGTGGAGAGGAGGAATGTACGGTCTCCTTAAGAGGAGAGCAGCTAGCAGTACACAGCATGGTGTGTATAAGTTTTTGTGTGAGAGACTGACTTGATTTGTAAACTTTCACCTAAAGCATAATAAATAAATAAACTAATTAAAAATATTAATAACTTTGTTAGAAATAATATAGTAGTTAAGAGTACAGATCTTGGAGTCATGGAGTCTTGAGGCACTGTTTTGTTGAAATTCTACCTTCGATACATAAAGAGCTTTGTGATAACAGTACACCATCATGCCCCTCAGCCCAACTTCAGTGACCAAATTTGTAAAAAAGAAAGAAATAAGCCTTTTACAGTTTTGTCTTAAGGATTAACTGAAATAATATGCAAAGCTTTAAGGACAACATCTGTTACAGAGAAAGCACACAATACATGGTAGCTATTTCTTATTATAATTATCATCATGATCATTTCCCTCTGGGTTTATTTGTAGGAAGTTTTTCTGCTGCATCATTCTTCTTCCTTATTTAATATTTCTACTTTCCTTTTCATAATAAATTAATTTCTGCTTTTATCTGCACTAATATCTTTCTTCTCTTTCCCTTAAGTGTGCTTTCTTTTTCTAATTTGCTGAGCTGAATGCTTGGTTTCTTTTCTTTCTTTCCTTATGCAATTATACAAATATTCCAAGGTTGTGATTTTGTCTCTAGGTACAGCCATGACTGCATCTCATAAGAATTAAAATATAATACAGACATTTGAGTATTTTCTAAACAATATGTAACTGTTAATTTTTATTTTTTCTTTGTCCAAAAAATTATGCAGAAAATGTTTATTATTTCTTAATAGGGTTTTTTTAATATAATTTTTATTGTGCTTTAAGTGAAAGTTTACAAATCAAGTCAGTCTCTCACACAAAAACCCATATACACCTTGTTACACACTCCCAATTACTCCCCCCCAATGAGACAGCCTGCTCTCTCCCTCCACGCTCTCTTTTCATGTCCATTTCACCAGCTTCTAACCCCCTCCACCCTCTCATCTCCCCTCCAAGCAGGAGATGCCAACATAGTCTCAAGTGGGGTACAGAATGTTTTGTTAATAGATTTTATTATGCCAGTTGACGTAGATGTCCCCTAAAACCATGGTCCCCAGACCCCTGCCCCTGCTACACTGGCCTTTGAAGCATTCAGTTTATTCAGGAAACTTCTTTGCTTTCAGTTTAGTCCAGTTGTGCTGACCTCCCCTGTATTGTGTGTTGTCTTTCCCTTCACCTAAAGTAGTTCTTATCTACTATCTAATTAGTGAATGCCCCCTCCCACCCTACCTCCCTCCCCACTCTCGTAACCACAAAAGAATGTTTTCTTCTCAGTTTAAACTATTTCTCAAGTTCTTATAATAGTGGTCTTATATAATATTTGTCCTTTTGCAACTGACTAATTTCACTCAGCATAATGCCTTCCAGGTTCCTCCATGTTATGAAATGTTTCACAGATTCCTCACTGTTCTTTATCAATGCGTAGTATTCCATTGTGTGAATGTACCATAATTTATTTATCCGTTCATCCATTGGTGGGCATCTTGGTTGCTTCCATGTTTTTGCTATTGTAAACAGTGCTGCAATAAACATGGGTGTGCATATATCTGTTTGTGTAAAGGCTCTTATTTCTCTAGGATATATTCCGAAGAGTGGGATTACTGGATTCTATGGTAGTTCTATTTCTAGCTTTTTAAGGAAGCGCCAAATCTATTTCCAAAGTGGTTGTACCATTTGACATTCCCACCAGCAGCGTATAAGTGTTCCAATCTCTCCACAGCCTCTCCAACATTTATTTCGTGTTTTTTGGATTAACGCCAGCCTTGTTGGCATGAGATGAAATCTCACTGTAGTTTTGATCTGCATTTCTCTAATGGCTAATGATTGTGAACATTTCCTCATATATCTATTAGCTACCTGAATGTCTTCTTTAGAGAAGGGTCTATTCATATCTTTTGCCCATTTTTTAATTGGGTTATTTGTCTTTTTGCCAGTTGACTGTTTGCAGTATCATGTAGATTTTAGAGATCAGGCGCTGATCAGAAATGTCATAGCTAAAAACTTTTTCCCAGTCTGTAGGTAATTTTTTCACTCTTTTGGTGAAGTCTTTGGATGAGCATAGGTTTTTGATTTTGATTTTTTTTTCCAGTTATCTAGTTTTTCTTCTGTGTTCTTAATAGTGTTTTGTATACCATTTATGCCATGTATTAGGCCTCCTAACATTGTCCCTATTTTTTCTTCCGTGATCTTTATTGTTTTAGGTTTTATATTTAGGTCTTTGATCCATTTTGAGTTAGTATTTGTGCATGGAGTGAGGTATGGGTCTTGTTTCATTTTTTTGCAGATGGATACCTAGTTATGCCAGCACCATTTGTTAAAAAGACTGTCTTTTCCCCATTGAACTGTTTTGCGGCCTTTGTCAAATATCAATTGCTCAAATGTGGATGGATTTATGTCTGGATTCTCAATTCTGTTTCATTGGTCCGTGTATCTGTTGTTGTACCAATACCAGGCTGTTTTGACTACTGTGGCTGTATAATAAGTTCTAAAATCAGGTAAAGTAAGGCCTCCCACTTTGTTCTTCTTTTTCAGTAAAGCCTTAATTATCTGGGGCCTCTTTCCCTTCCATATGAAATTGGTGATTTGTTTCTCCATTTCATTAAAGAATGTCCTTGGGACTTGGATCGGAATTGCATTAAATGTATAGACAGCTTTTGGTAGAATTGACATTTTTATAATGTTAAGTCATCCTATCCACGAGCGAGGTATGTTCTTCCACTTATGTAAGTCTCTTTTGGTTTCTTGCAGAAGTGTACTGTAGCTTCCTTTGTATAAGTCTTTTCCATCTCCGGTAAGATTTATTCCTAAGTATTTTATCTTCTTGAGGGCTACTATAAGTGGCATTGATTTAGTGATTTCCTCTTCTATGTTCTTTTTGTTGGTGTAGAGGAATCCAACTGATTTTTGTATGTTTATCTTGTATCCTGATTCTCTGCTGAACTCTTCTATTAGTTTCAGTAGTTTTCTGGAGGATTCCTTAGGGTTTTCTGTGTGTAAGATCATGTCATCTGCAAATAGAGATACTTTGACTTCTTCCTTGCCAATGTGGATGCCTTTATTTCTTTATTTAGCCTAATTGCTCTGGCTAGGACCTCCAACACAATGCTGAATAAAAGTGGTAATAAGGGGCATCCTTGTCTGGTTCCCGATCTCAGTGGGAATGCTTTCAGGCTCTCTCCATTTAGGGTGATGTTGGCTGTTGACTGTATAAATGTTCCTGATTAATGTTGAGAAATTTTCCTTCTATTCCTATTTTGCTTAGATATTTTATCATGAATGAGTGTTGAACTTTGTCAAATGCCTTTTCTGCATCATTTGATAAAATCATGTGATTCTTGTCTTTTGTTTAATTTATGTGGTGGATTAAATTAATTATTTTTCTAATGTTGAACCATCCCTGCATACTTGGTATGAATCCCACTTGGTCATGGTGAATTACTTTTTTCATATGTTGAATTCTAATGGCTTGAATTTTGTTGAGGATTTTTGCACCTACATTCACGAGGGATATAGATGTATAATTTTCTTTTCTTGCGGTGTCTTTACCTGGTTTGGTATCAGGGTTATGGTGGCTTCATAGAATGAGCTTGGTAGTATTCCATCCTTTTCTATGCTGTGAAACACCTTTAGTGGTAGCAGTGATAACTCTTCTCTGAAAGTTTGGTGGAACTCTGCAGTGAAGCCGTCTGGACCCAGGATTATTTTTGTTGGGAGTTTTTTGATCACGTTTTCAATCTCTTCTTTTGTTATGGGTCTATTTAGTTGTTCTACCTTTGTTTGCATTAGTTTAGGTAGGTAGTGTGTTTCTAGGAATTCATCCATTTCTTCTAGGTTTTCAAATTTGTTTGAGTATAGTTTTTCATATAATCTGATATGATTCTTTTAATTTCAGTTGGGTCTGTTGTAACATCACCCCTCTCATTTCTTATTCAGGTTATTTGCTTCCTCTCCTGTTTTTCTTTTGTCAGTTTGGCCAGTGGTTTGTCAATTTTGTTGATTTTTTCAAAAAACCAGCTTTTGGCCTTGTTAATTTCTTTCAATTGTTTTTCTGTTTCCTATTTTATTTAGTTAAGCTCTAATTTTTATTATTTGTTTTCTTCTGGTGCCTGTGTTTTGTTTTTGTTGTTGTTGCTCTCTTTCTATTTGTTCAAGTTGTAGGGGTAATTCTTTGATTTTGGCCCTTTCTTCTTTTTGGATGTGTGCATTTATTGATATCAGTTGGTCTCTGAGCACCACTTTTGCTGTGTCCCAAAAGTTCTGATAAGAAGTGTTTTCTTTCTCATTGGATTCTCTAAATTTCTTAATGTCTTCTATCATCCAGTCTTTTTTGAGCAGGGTATTGTTCAGTTTTCAATTGTTCGATTTCTTTTCCCTACTTTTCCTGTTATTGATTTCCACTTTTATGGCCTTATGGTCAGAGAAGATGCTTTGTAATATTTCAATGTTTTGGATTCTGCTAAGGCTTGCTTTATGACCTAATATGTGGTCTATTCTACAGAATGTTCCATGTGCACTACAAAAGAAAGTATACTTGATTGCTGTTGGGTAGAGTGTTCTGTATATGTCTACGAGGTCAAGTTGGTTGATTGTGGCATTTAGATCTTCCATGTCTTTATTAAGCTTCTTTCTGGATGTCCCGTTCTTCACCAAAAGTGGTGTGTTGAAGTCTCCTACTATTATTGTGGAGCTTTCTATCTCACTTTTCAATGCAGATCGAGTTTGTTTTATGTATCTTGTAGCCCTGTCATTGGATGCATAAATATTTAATATGGTTATATCTTCTTGGTGTATTGTCCCTTTAATCATTACACAGTGTCCTTCCTTATCCTTTCTGATGGATTTAACTTTAAAGTCTATTTTGTCAGAAATTAATATTGCCACTCCTGTTCTTTTTTGGTTGTTGTTTGCTTGATATATTTTTTTCCATCCTTTGAGTTTTAGTTTGTTTGTGTCTCTAAGTCTAAGGTGTGTCTCCTGTAGGCAGCATAGAGACGGATCTTGTTTTTTAATCCATTCTGCCACTGTCTGTCTCTTTTGATGCATTTAGTCCATTTACATTCAGGGTAATTATGGATAGGTATGAATTTAGTGCTATCATTTTGATGTCTTTTTTTGTGTGTTGACAGTTTCTTTTTCCCACTTGATATTATGTGCCGAGTAGATTTTCTTTGTATATATTGTCCTTTCCTCATATTTGTTGTTGTTGATTTTGTTTCTGCTGAGTCTGTATTTTTCCCTTGTATTTTATTTTGAGGAGTAGGATAGTTAGTCTCCTTTGTGGTTACCTTATTATTTACCCCTATTTTTCTAAGTTTAAAACTAACTTTTATTTCTTTGTATCACCGTATCTTCCTCTCCATATGGAAGGTGTATGATTACATTTCTTAGTCCCTCTTTATTATTTTAATGTTGTCTTCTTTCATGCAATAACATCACTGTTACCCTGTTTTGGGCTTTTTTGTTTTTAATCTTGCTTTGTTTTTCTGGATTTCCCTGCCTAGGTTTACTTCTGGTTGCTCTGCCCAGTGTTCTAGTCTTGGGTTGATACCTGATATTATTGATTTTCTAACCAAAGAACTCCCTTTAGTATTTCTTGTAGTTTTGCTTTGGTTTTTACTAATTCCCTCAACTTGTGTTTATTTGGAAATGTGTTAATTTCACCTCCATATTTAAGAGACAGTTTTGATGGATATATGATTCTTGGCAGGCAATATTTTTTCCTTCAATTTTTTAAATATGTCATCCCATTGCCTTCTTGCCTGCATGTTTTCTGCTGAGTAGTCCACGTTTATTCTTATTGGCTCTCCTTTGTAGGTGACTTTTCATTTACCCTTCACTGCTCTTATAATTCTCTCTTTATGTTTGGTTTTGGCAAGCTTGATTATGATATGTCTTGGTGACTTTCTTTCAAGATTTACCTTATGTGGAATTCAATAAGCATGTTGGATAGATATCTTCTCATCTTTCACAATATCAGGGAAGTTTTCTGCCAACAAATCTTCAACAATTCTCTCTGTATTTTCAGTTATCCCTCCCTGTTTTGGTACTCCAATCACTCGTAGGTCATTTCTTTTGATAGAGTCCCACATGATTCTTAAGGTTTCTTCAATTTTTTAAATTCTTTTATCCGATTTCTCTTCAAATATATTAGTGCCAGGTGATTTATCTTTGAGTTCAGAAATTCTAGCTTCTACTTGCTCAATTCTGCTCCTCTTTCTATTGAGTTATCTACTCTGTAATTTTGTTGTTAATCTTCTGAATTACTGATTTCTGTCTGTCTAAGGACTTTTCCAGCTTATTAAACTTTTCATTATGTTCCTGAATAATCTTTCTAATTTCTTCAGTTGTTTTTCTGTGTGTTCCTTGGCTTGTTCTGCGTACTGCCTCATTTCCTTCCTGATGTCTTGAAGGGTTCTGTATATTAAACTTTTGTATTCTGCATCTGGTAATTCCAGGAATGCACTTTCATCTAGAAGATCCCTGTTTTGAGACCCTGTTGAGGTGATCATGGTCTGTTTCTTTATGTGACTTGATATTGACTGTTGTCCCCGAGCCATCTATAAGTTATTGTATTAGTTTGTGGTTGCTTACTGGGTCTTAGCTGCTTGCTTTGTTTTGTTTTGGTATACCCCTATGGGTTGCTAGAGTGAGCTAGCTTGATTATTTTTACCTTTGGAGCTCTGGTGTCCTGTCCTGAGCTGGCTAGAGCTGTTATCAGGTATATCAGTCTAGGAGTTCATTCAGTTTTCTTGTATGAATTCAGGTCAGGTTTCCAGGTAGCTGATATCAAGTGTGTGGTACAGGCTCTGTCCTACAGTCTTAGAGGGTCAGAGGTGATTGGTGTAAATACTGGTAACTGGTTACAGCAGGGGTCACACTCTGAACAAGGCAGGAGGCTGAGAACCAACCCCCAAGTGTCTCTGAGGAAAGCGTGTCTCTGTTCCCTAGAGTGTGCTGGTGGGTGGGTTCTGCAGAGAGACCATGGGCACCCAAAGTTTTTGTTGTAAGGACTTGGAGGTGTCAGTTATCTTTGGACCCCTGTCAGAGGAGGCTGGGTGACCTGAGTGGAGCTACCAGTCCTTAGGTCCCTGATGTGGGTAGGTGAGAACCTTGTGTAATAGGCAAAGCAATGTCAAACGTCAAACACCCACCTCTCCACTGCACCACTAAAATGGTTGGAGTTTGCCAACAAGGGCCTATTCTCCCAAAATAGGCCCACACAGGTCCATGCAGAAGGGAAAGGTGCTCAAGGTCCAGGGACGGTTTATCCCTGGACAGGAGCTGCTTCTCTCCTGAGCTCCCCCAATTAATAGAGATAGCAAATTATCTTTTCCCCCAGTTGCATTTTTTTTTTCTTCCCCAAGGCTGGGAGGATGGCTCTAGGTGCTCACCAGGGTCTGTCTCAGGCCCAGGGATTCAGCCCCTGAAGCTGGTTTGGGGGTGGGGGGGTGTGGTAAAATATACACAAGTACTTAGCTTTTGCCCAGAGTGTGCCGATCTCCTCAGGTTCTGGAGGTGTGAGTGGGCTGTGTGGCTGGATGTTTCTCCCTAAGGAAACTGCAGCCGAATGCTAGTACCAGCCCTCTGCCACTGCTGCCGCTGCCGCCACCACTCCAGGAATGGCATCTGAGAGCTCCCTGCGATTCAGGCCTGGTAACTCCTCTCCGCTTCTGAACGGCCTCTTCCTCCCCTTTCCCCTCAGTTCATTGTCTGAGCTTGCCTTTGATGCTCAGGGCTCCCAGCTTGGCACAAATATACTTCTTTCAGTCGTTTTTTCTGGTCTTTGTTGTAAAGAGGGCTTGACGGAAGCTTCTGTCTATTCTGCCATCTTGGCTTCACCCTCCCCATAGGGTTTTTATTTCTTTCCCTTTTTACTGTTATTTTTAAAAGTGCATTTTGGTCAGAGAATGTGCCCTGCATAATTTCTGCTTTGTGGAACATATTGAAATATTTCATGAAACTGCTGTTGATGACTAATTTTTCTACATGTTTCATGAATACTTGGAAAGAAGGTATATTCTTTGTAAAATTTGTGTTTAAAATGTATTTATTATTTTAACCACATTAGTTGTCTTTTGCTAATGGTTTTTATTTTTTCTTGATCTACTAGAAGCATCAAAGACAGAGAAATTTCTACCAAAGTTCTGACTTCATCCATTTTGTGTGCTGTATTCTTTGATGCTATCTATTGAACATAAAAAGATCTGTGCCTTTATATTGCAGCTTTATTTTAAACTGTAATTTTTCTATATTAATGGCCTTTTATAGTCTGATTTCTTTTTCCCTTAAATACATTTTTGTTTTAAATTAATATTTTCATTCATACAATTAAACTTATGTGCTATTTTCTGAGTAAAAATTAAAATTATCTGAAGAGAACTGGAAGGATCAAAGTCTATTATAATAGAGTTAGAGCAAGTTAATTGCCCTTGTTCTTTTCTGGAAGGAATGTCTTTGTCCGAGGAATTTCCTCCAGATGTGCAGGTAGACACAAGAGATGTGATAACATGAAACTTGATCATGAAAAGTTATGAGTAGGAAGGATTTGCTCTTGACTCATTAAGAAATAGGCTTACCAATTCACAAATTTCTTATGGGATTAGACTTTAAAACCTGATAATCACCTTTGTCAAAGAAAACGTATTTGACAATGGGGGAAGTAATTACAATTTATGGAAGCTTTTTGAGCCAGAGAAAGAAAAATCAGAAGATTGTTATCAAAATTTGATAATAGGAAACCAACTCACTATGCTATAAGGAAGAGGTAGCTAAGAACAAATAGTTTTGTCCTCTGGTCTTCTTCTCAGAGAGACTTATTATCTGAAAGACCTTCCCAGCTGTGGGTCACTAAATTGCTAAACTCATACTTCATCCTCACAGGTAAAATCTCTTTTCCACAACACTTTGAAAGAGAAATTGCAGTTTATCCCCAGGTACATTTTCCCCTCGATATCTCACTTCATACAATTATGTTTTTTGTTTGTTTTTGACATCTACCTACTTACAAGTTCTTAACTATTGCTTTTTCATTTGTTCATATTTTCTTTTTAAGTTACAGATAGTAAATTTTTAGAGTATAGGAATTTCTTGAGTTTAGTTTTCTCTGCATTAGGCTTAAGGTCACTAGTTGTCACAAATGGTTTGCACTCAACTACTAACTGAAAGGTTGGTGGTTTGAATCCACCCAGCAGCACTTCAAAAGAAAAGTGTGGTGAACTACTTCTGAAAAATCAGCCACTGAAAACCCTATGGAGAGTTGGGTTGTCATAAATTGGAATTGACTCAAGGGCAACTGATTTGATATTAGGCTTAACACAGAAACATGCTTAAAGATCTAGCAATGTGCCAGCTACCTCCTTTTACTAACATTATCAGCCAAAAGAAGCCCTGGTGGTGTGGTGGTTAAAAGCATGGCTGCTAACCAGAGGGTTGGCAGTTCAAATCCACCAGGCGCTCCTTGGAAACCCTATGGGGCAGTTCTACTCTTTACTCTGTCTTATAGGGTCACCGTGAATTGGAATCAACCGCAATGTAATGGTTTTTTTTTTTGGTTCAACCAAAAATCTCCACCCCCTTTTGTTTTGCAAAATGAGTAGAACAATAGAGGTTAGTCTAAATACTGTCAGGTAAAGGAGTGAGATAAAAAGGCAAAAGAAGTTTGCAATTCTTTCTAATCTTCCCTCCTGAACCAAATTATTTAAAAAGTACATTTCACAAAGCCCACAATATAAACATAGTCTGAAATATTTTTTTACTAAATTTGCAATTGCATTGTTAGGTGGGTGAGAGGGAAATACAGACAGTTAGGTTAGATTTAAGATGCTGTGTCATCGCATCAAAGGAATCTTAGTAGCCTCTTTGTCTCAATCTAGCCATTAATTTTCATCTAAGTTTCAACCACTTCATAATCTACTGATTATGGAGTGAGCTATTATCTATATAGTGTGATTTTTGGGAGCCTCAGAAAGAAAATTGTCTTGAACATGCAGTACCTGGTGGAAGTTAGAATAAAACAATGCCAAAATATACTGGCTCAATCTCAGAACATTTAAGATCCCTGAATAGTCTGTAATTAAGGAGGAGCCTGGGAGCAGTAGTACTGGCATTATGTAAAGGAGGGATACATAATTGAATTAAACGCGGGGGGGGGGGCGGGGGGAGGGTAAGAAAAGAAAGATCAAAGCTTAAATAATATCAGTTCCCATTCTTGGAAGTGACGTTAGTGACAAAAAGATTTCTTTTTTTCTTTTGTGTATTATACCACCGTTCTTAAAATGAATAACCTATTGCAAAATTTGTAATTTATACAAAAACTCTGGCTATTTTAAATATTAAAGAAAAGCTTTAACAGATCCAGCTTTAGGAACTATAGAAATCTCCTCCTAATACTTCCTATGTGGGACTTTATGTTGGAACTTGAGAACAGCTGACAATGCTAAGAGAAAGAAAACCCTTAAGAGTGAACACAGTTATTGGTGTCCCACACATAAACTGTGCACTTGGGAATAGCCTCAGGGGGCCATTTCCAGGGAAAGCTTCACCTGGTGAGGTCAGAACCTCCAGGTTTTAAAAGCAAGGAGCATGCTTCATTACAATGTGGACTGGAGGTGAGCAAACAGACCCCATTACTCTTTAAAGAGGCCCTTCCAAGGCTCACCCAAGTGCTCAGGCATAAATGTAAAAGCAGGAGGCCCATTAGAAGGGCTTCTATAGTACAGCTGAACATGAGCCAGGCCAAACTGCTAGGATCTGAATTAAAAGGAAACACTTTATAGGCTGTGGGGCCTCTTACCAATCCATCTTTTTCAGTGGGGAGAAAAAAAATCTCTTTTGCAGAGGTGATGAAAACCTGTATTAAAAGGTGACACAGCAGGAAAAAAACAAACAAAAAAAAAAAGCAAAGCCAATTGGTTGAGAAGAATTTTTTAAAAAAGGAGGGAAAAATCCATCATGGTTTTAAAAGTATTTAAGTAGAGATGGGGGACAGGGAGAATAATCATGGTATTTTCTATGATTAACAGTTCTAGGCCAAATGATATTGACAGCAAAGAATCTTTAGAAAAGTCAAGCATTGCATTGTATTTAAGTAATCTGCTTTTATTATAGCAACGCATATAAATGTGTTGATGAATGCTTTGCAGTGGCATGAGATGTGAGCTTTTCAAAATTCAGACACAGCTAATTAAGTAGGCCCATAGCTACACCCAGTTCTCTTGATAAGTGTAAGAAGGAGAAGTCCAGTTAAAGCATAATTTATTAGTTTGATAATTCCTCTTCTCTGCTATGGATATTAGCCTGTGGATGACCATTGGCATCCTTCAGCTTCTCCTTATGCACTGAAGTCCATGGGCACAAGCAGATATGGGTATACTTCCCTCTAGATCATGAATGTGTATTGCCATTGCCCATTACAGGTTGAAACAAGAATGCATAGTCATGGACATATACAGTATTCTGTTAGTGGTCTTTAGGAAGGGGCCTGCCTCAGTCATCTAGTGCTGCTGTAACAGAAATACTACAAGTGGATGGCTTTAACAAACAGAAGTTTATTCTCTCACAGTCTAGTAGGCTAGAAGTCCAAATTCAGGGCATTGGCTCCAGGGGAAGGCTTTCTCTGTTGGCTCTGGAAGAAGGTCCTTGTCATCAATCTTTCCCTGGACTAGGAGCTTCTCTGCACAGGAACCCCAGGTCCAAAGGATGTGGTCTGCTCCTGGCACTGCTTTCTTGGTGTTATGAGGTCCCCCTGTCTCTCTGCTTGCTTTTCTTGTTTATATCTCAAAAGAGATTGGCTCAAGACACAATCCAATCTTGTAGATTGAGTCCTGCCTCATTAATATAATGACTGCTTATCCTACCTCATTAACATCATAGTAACCTCATTTACAACATATAGGAAAATCACATCAGATAACAAAATGTTAGACAATCATGCAATATTGGAAATCATGGCCTAGCCAAATTGAATTTCTGGGGGACACAATTCAACCCATGATTCAACCCCTCTATGACATATCCTTTTGTGTTATATAAAACATAAGAGGATTTGCTATGTGGTTCTATGACCATGGGAGAAAGAATATGTGCCAACCAGATCCCCCTACAAGGAAGACTAATTGTCCCAATTGCCAGCAGACAACCTCCATCTGTCAGCTCCTTCAGGGTTTACCAAAACTTCTGTGAGCTGCCTTTTCAAAGGCATGCTCTGCCTGCCCCCTCTCCGCACCCTCATCCAATGAGTGACTGAGGTAGAAGGGGGAAGGAGTACCTGGGTGATACAAATGGGCAAATGGTTAAGTGCTGGACTACTAACTGAAAGGTTGGTGGTTCCAACCCACCCAGAGGCACCTTGGAAGTAAAGCCTAGTAATCTGCTTCTGAAAGATCACAACCTTGAAAACCATTTGGAGCAGTTCTACTCAGCAATCAGGGGGACTCCATGAGTCGAAATCTGCTTGACGGCAACTAACAACAACTTTGGTGCCTATCTTAGCCTGGGTTCCCTAGAAGAACAAAACCAGTGAAATATATATATATATATATATATATATATATATATATATATATATATATATATATATATCAAACATGATAAATGGAGAAAAGATTGAAGTTGTTAAGGATTTCATTTTACTTGGATCCACAATCAACAGCTGTGGAAGCAGCAGTCAAGAAATCAAAAGACACATTGCATTGGGTAAATTTGCTCCAAAGGACCTCTTTAAAGTGTTGAAGAACAAAGATGTCACCTTGAAGCCTAAGGTGTACCTGACCCAAGCCATGCTATTTTCAGTCATATCATATGTGTGTGAAAGCTGGACAATGAATAAGGAAGACCAAAGAAGAATTGATGCCTTTGAATTGTGGTGTTGGCGAAGAATATTGAATATACCATGGACTGCCAAAAGAACGAACAAATGTGTCTTAGAGGAAGTACAACCAGAATGCTCCTTAGAATCAAGGATGGCGAGACTGCATCTTACATACTTTGGGCATGTTGTCAGGAGGGATCAGTCTCTGGAGAAGGACATCATGCTTGGCAAACTAGAGGGTCAGCAGAAAAGAGGAAGATCCTAAACTAGGTGGATTGACACAGTGGCTGCAACAATAAGCTCAAGCATAACAACGATTGTAAGGATGGCCCAGGACAGGGCAGTGTTTCATTCTGTTGTGCATAGGGTCACTATGAGTCAGAACCAACTTGACGGCACCTAACAACAACAACATATATACCAAAAAGACCAAACCAAACCCACTGCCGTCGAGTCGATTCTGACTCATAGCGACCCTATAGGACAGAGTAGAACTGCCCCACAGAGTTTCCAAGGAGCGCCTGGCGGATTCAAACTGCTGACCTCTTGGTTAAGAGCCGCAGCACTAAACCACTATGCCACCAGGGTTTCCACAACATGTATAGATGTATGTATATATGTGTGTATGTATTTATGTAAATATATGTGTATGTATATATGTATATGTATATTTATTTCAAGAAAATGGCTCACACAATTGTGAAGACAGACAAGTCCCAAATCTGTGAGTCAGACGTTAGGCTGGAGGCTTCTCCTGACTCACATGGTTGCAGGGGCTGAAGAACTGGCTCATTGGGATGCAGAAACTGGCAAATCTCAAAATCTGCAGGTCAGGTGGCTGACCGCTTCTTCACATCCCAAGAACTGGAGGTCACAGGATGATGAATCAGGTTCAGGGTACAGAGAGGGCGAGCTTTGCCAGAACATCCGTATACATTGGATGCAGGCCACACCCCCAAGAAAACTTCCTTCTCAACTGATTGGCCGCTCATATCAGATCACAAAATGGAGGATGGTTATGTAATATCTGCCAAGTCACTGAGAATCATGGCCTAGTCAAGTTGACACATAACCATAACCATCACACTGACCAAGATAGAATAACGCTGACCACCACCACCACCACCCGTTGCCATCAAGTAGATTCCAACTCATAATAACCCTATAGGACAGAGTAGAATTGCCCCCATAGGGTTTCCAAGGAGTGGCTGGTGGATTTGAACTGCCAACCTTTTGATTAGTAGCTGATCACTTAACCATTGTGCCACCAGGGCTCCAAATAACACTGAAGGGCTATATAATGTGCTCTAGAGTTTTTAGAGTTCCTCTTAGGGTTTGTCCAATGTTTGGTTAGGCCTGCATGGTTCTTCATTTTCCCTCTACCCAATCCTGCTTCCTCTCCTTCCCCACAACAGATGTTGAGCCCTAATAAACATTTTCTGCTTGCCAAATTTATTCTCAGTGCCTGCTGCATGACTGAATTAAGAGGGTTTCTTGTGAGTGCTCTGTGCATCAATCTTATTCTATAGGTTAGGCAACCAAAGTAAAAAACAAGGGGAACTTGCTTAGGTTGAATGGTGAATATGCAATGACAATGCTTTACTTTGAGAGTTGTAGCTCCATTGACAAGTGAAAACCTGGGCTACCAACTGACTTTACTTGTATACTAAAATTATGTATAGAATGGTATGATCATTAAGGTTGTGTGTCAACTTGGCTGGGCCATGAGTCTCAGTGGTTTGGCAGTTATGATGTAGTTTGGCAGTCATGTAATGACGTAATCTCCTCCATGCTGAGATCTGATATAATGTGATCACCACCATGATTGGATCTGCTGTGAGTAGCCAATCAAATGACAGGGAATATCCTTGGGGTTGTAGCCTGCATCTAATATAGGTGGACTTTCTGGCAAGCTTCACTGCCTTTTGGCTTCTCGGGATCCTGCAACTGCCTCCTATTCATATGACCTCCGGTTCTTGGGACCTGAGCTAGCAGCTTACCTGCCCATCTTGGGATTCCTCAAACTCTACAGCCTGTGAGCCAGCGGTCTGCTTGCTTACCTGCCAGTCTTGGGATTTGTTGTCCTCCATAGCCTGTGAGCCAGAAGACTCTTTTCTGACCTGCCAATCTTGGGTTTGCCAGCCCCTGCAGCTATGTGAGTCAGGAAAAGCCTTCAGACTGACCCACAGACTTGGGACTTCCCAGCCTTTACAGCCATGTGAGCCATTTCCTTGATATAAATCTCTTTGTCTACATCTATCTACCATCTATCTATCAATCTATCAATCAATCAATCAATCAATCTATCTATCTGTCTGTCTGTCTATCTATCTATCTAACCATCTGTCACCTATCTGTATATGTATATGCGTATGGAGAACCCTGGTGGTATAGTGGTTAAGTGCTACAACCAAAAGGTCAGCAGTTCAAATCCACCAGGCGCTCCTTGGAAATTCTATGGGGCAGTTCTACTCTGTCCTATAGGGTCACTATGAGCTGGAACTGACTCAATGGCAATGAGCTTTTTTTTTTTTAATATATGCATGTGAAAGCTGGGCAATGAATAAGGAAGACTGATGAAGAATTGATGCTTTTGAATTATGGTGTTGGAGAAGAATATTGAATATACCATGGGCTGCAAAGGAATGGACAAATCTGTCCTGGAAGAAGTATAACCAGAATGCTCCTTAGGAGCAAGGACGGCAAGACTACGTCTCACATGCTTTGGACACGTTATCAGGAGAGATCAGTCCCTGGAGAAGGACACCATGCTTGGTAAAATAAAGGGTCAGCAAAAAAGAGGAAGACCCTCAAAGAGAAGGATTGGCACAGTGGCTACAACAATGGCCTCAAGCATAGCAATAATCGTGAGGATGGTACAGGCCCGGGCAGTGTTTCGTTCTGTTGTACATAGAGTTGCTATGAGTTGGAACCGACTTGATGGCACCTTACAACAACAACTACAACAAATATATATATATATATATATATGTACACTTCACTGATTTTACTTCTCTAGAGAACCCAGCCTAAGACAAATGGCTATTGGGATAAAATATAGGGGTATATTAACTGAGGATCCCAGTTAAGTTTACATCTTTTTCAAAAAGGTTTATGTTCTTGACATCTCAAACATTTTCAGAAGAATTATATAACTGGAAGGAATATTGAACATTATGTAGTTGAACCATTTCAACTGGTACAAAAGTAGAACTTTGAACTTTATGATTTTGGAAATCAGCAAAAACAGCTGATTTCAGCATATCAACATGTAAAAGTGGATAAGATGTTATAACTGGCCCACAGGCATGTAGTATTGGGGGTAGGTATGAACAGTGAAAAAGTGTAGGCAACAGAAGATGTTATCAACCTCAGGCTAATTAGCTAAAGTTGTTAGCTAATCAGTTATTAGTACATATTTATTTCCTTCTACACAGAAGAAGGAAACCCTGGTGGCGTAGTGGTTAAGTGCTACAGCTGCTAACCAAAGGGCCAGTAGTTTGAATCTGGCAGGTGCTCTTTGGAAACTCTATGGGGCAGTTCTACTCTGTCCTATGGGGTCTCTGTGAGTTGGAATCGACTCGACGGCACTGGGTTTGGTTTTTTTTTTTGGGCATGGAAGAAAGATAGGCCAAACTATATGACATATCTTGTCACATATCTTATTTTCATTTGTTTTAAACCTCCAAATTGAATCAAATATAATGACTGAGATAATGAATATTCATCTAGTATTTACTGTATACTGGGCCCCATTTGTTTGTTGCAGCAGTATGTTGACAGGGATCTTCCAGAAATTCCAGGCAGGTTCAGAAGAGGACATGGAACTAGGGATATCATTGCTTATGTCAGATGGATTTTGGCTGGAAGCAGAGAATACAAGAAAGATATTTACTTGTGTTTTATTGACTATGCAAAGGCACTGGACTGTGTGGATAATAACAAATTATGGATAACATTGCAAAGAAAGGGAATTGCAGAACACTTAATTGTGCTCATATGGAACGTGTAAATAGACCAAAAGGAAGTCTTTCTTAGGCTTGGCTCTCGAGAGAAGCAAAACCAATAAACCATGTAAATATATATAAATTTATGTCAAGGAAATGGCTCACATGGTTGTAGAGGCTGAAATGTTCCAAGTATGTAGATTGAGGTAGAGGCTTCTCCTGATTCATGTAGCCGCACGGGCTGGCAAACCCAAGACCAGGAGGTCAGAGAGCAGGGCTCTTGCTCAAAGGCTGTGAAAATCAATGAATTCCAAGATCAGCAGGCAAGATCGCAAAACTTCTCCTAATTCACATAGCTGCAGGGGCTGGCAAACCAAAGATTGGCTAGTCAGAGAGCAGGGCTCTTGCTCACAGGCTGTGAAGATCAGTGAATCCCAAGCTCAGCAGGTAAGCTGCTAGCTCAATCCCCAAGGATAGGAGGTCAGATGAACGGTTGCAGGATTCAGAGCAGGCAACAGCTAGAACATCTGCTTATATTCGGATGCAGACCACATGCCCAAGGAAACTCCCTTTCAATTGACTGGCTACTCACAGCAGATCCCATCAAAGGGGTGATCATATATAGACACTGAGAATCAGGGCCCAGCCAAGCTGACATACAGTTCCAACAATAACACAGTCTTTGGAACAAAACAAAGGGATACTGTGTGGTTTAAAGTCAGGAAACTGTGCATCAGGTTTGTATCCTTTTACCATACTTAGTCAATCTATATGCTGAGCCAATAATCTGAGAAACTGGACTATATGAAGAAGAACATGGCATCAGGATTAGAGTAAGACTCCTTAACAACCTGTAAGATGCAGATAACACAACCTTGCTTGCTGAAAGCAAAGAAGACTTGAAACATTCAGTGATGAAGATCAAAGAATACAGCCTTCAGTATGGATTACATCTCAATGTAAAGAAAACAAAAATCCTCACGACTGGACCAATAAGCAACATCATAATAAATTGAGAAAAGATTGGAGTTGTCAAGGATTTCATTTTACAATCAACGCCCATGGAAGCAGCAGTCAAGAAATCAAACAACATATTTCATTGGTCAAATCTGCTGCAAAAGATCTCTTTAAAGTGTTAAAAAGCTAAGATGTCACCCTGAGGACGAAGGTGCGCCTGATCCAAGCCATGGTACTTTCAATTGCCTCGTATGCATGTGAAAGCTGAACAATGAATAAGGAAGACTGAAGAAGAATTGATACATTTAAATTATGGTGTTAGTGAAGAATATTGAATGTATATTGAGTATATCAAAGACTGGCAGAAGAACAAACAAATCTGTCTTGGAAGAAGTGCAGCCAGAATGCTCTTTAGAAGTGAGGATGGCAAGATTTTGTCTCATGTACTTTGGACATATTATGAGGAGGTACCAGTCACTGGAGAAGGACCTCATGCTTGGTAAAGTGGACAATCAAAAAAAGAGAGGAAGGCCCTCAATGAGATGGATTGATACAGTGGCTTCAAAAATGGGCTCAAACAGCAATGGTTATGAGGATGGTGCAGGACCGGGCAGTTTTTCTTTCTGTCGTACACTGGATTACTATGAGAAGGAACCAACTTGACACAACCTAACAACAACAGCATGTGCTAGGCAATGTTCTAAGCACTGGGGACGTAAACCAAAATAACCGGTTGCTGTCAAGTCAATTCCAACTCATGGGAAACCCATGTGTGTCAGAGTAGAACTGTGCTACACAGGATTTTCAATGACTGATTTTTCAGAACTAGATCATCAGGCCTTTCTTCCTAGTGCCTCTGGGTGTACTTGAACCTTCAACCTTTAGGTTAGCACCGGCGTACCTTAACAGTTTCTACCACCCGGGGATTCCAAACCAGTTGCCATTGAGTTGTTTCCAACTCATGGTGATCTCATATGTATCAGAATAGAAATGTTCTCCACAGGATTTTCAATGGCTGTTATTTTGGGTACAGATTACCAGGTCTTTCTTCCCACGCATTTCTGGGTAGACTCAAACCTACAACCTTTCAGTTAGCAGCCTAGTTCTTAACCATTTGCACCACCCAGGGACTCTGCTGGGGATATAAAGGTAAGCAAACCCACAAAGTCTCTGATCTCATGAAGTTTGTATTTCTGGTGGAGGTGATAGCAATAATTAAGTATTTAAGTAACTCTCACTCTCTCACTGCTGTTGAGTCGATTTCGACTCATAGCGACCCTATAGGACCGAGTAGAACTGACCTATAGAGTCTCCAAGGAGCACCTGGCAGATTCAAACTGCCGACCTTTTGATTAGCAGCTGTAGCACTTAACCACTACGCCACCAGGGTTTCCATTTAAGTAACTAAATACATATATTACTTACTTAAATACATATATTTATTAACCTAAATACATATATTTACTTACTGAATTATATATATATGTATTTATACTTAATTTTTTATATATATCACGTCAAGTAAGGTACATGTATAGATCACATACTTAATTTTATACGTACATATATATATATGTCATGTAAGTTATAAGAATAAAAATAAAGTCAGGTAAAAAGATAGTTATATAGTGGGCTACTTCAGGTAAAATTGTAAAGGCAGAACTCTGGGAGGTTAAGTTTGAACAGAGAGGTGAATGAAATAAGAGAATGAGCCATGCAGATATTTGATACACAAGTATTAGGGGCAAAGTACGAAGACCCTGAATTGGAAAGTGTTGATGGAGTGCAGTGAACAAGCTGAAGTATCGTAGAAAATTAAGTCAAAGTGGTTGCCAGAGGCTGTATCTTGTATGAAGAAGCAGGTAGTACATTTAGGAGGATTTTGCAGTAATACAAATGATGACAATGGTTTGGCTTATGGTGATAGAGTGGAGATGACAAGAAGGTGTTGGATTTTGAATATGTTTTGATTATGAATTGACAGTTTGCTAATGTTTTGGGTGTGATAGAAAGCAACCAGTCAGCAATGACTCAGGTTTTTATTCTGAGCAACTAAGTGGATGATGGTGTCATTTACTGAGACAGAGACCACTCTAGGAAGAAACAAAATGGTGACCTAAGTAAACATTGAACTATTGCCAGTGGTTTATGCATATCATAATGGGGTTTCCAAATCTCTTCTTACCTAATCTGGTGCTACTTCTGGCTTTAATACTTTATTATATAGCTGAGGCCAAAAATAAGCACAAACTAAGGATGTGATATGCCACAGTGCCAAGTGATAAAGAATGAGAACAGAAAAGTATAAGATTTTAGGATAGCAGAGAAGAAACGATCACAGTAGGTATGACCTCAGCTAAATGTTGTAACCATTCTAGAAAAAAGAGATATTCTACTTTTCCAAACTCATTCACAGGCACCTCGGAAATAAGGCCTGGTGATTTTCTTTCAAAATGCCACAGCCTTGAAAACCCTATGGAGCAGTTAGTTCTACTCTGTACACATGGGGTCTCCAGGAGTTGGAGTCAACTCGACAGCAACTATAACTAAAAAAAAAACAAAAAAAAAAACTACCACCCTTTAATCAACAACCCTTATAAAAAACACTAAAAAAGTCCTCAATTTTTTTTATTACATGAATATATATTTATTGTTTATAAAATTACCATATGAGCATATGAAGCATTGGTCTTAGGCTGGGTTCTCTAGAGAAGCGAAACCAGTAAAGTATATAAATATACATACAGAGAGATTTATATTAAGAAAATGGTTCATGCAGTTGTAGAGGCTAGAATGTCCCAAGTCTGTGGAACAGGATACAGGCTTCTCCTGATTCGCATAGCTTCAGGGGCTGGCAAACCCAAGATTGGCAGGTCAGAGAGCAGGGCTCTTGCTCACAGGTTGCGAAGATCAATGAATCCCAAGATTGGCAGGTAAGACAGCAAGCAAACTGCTAGCTCAAGTTATAAGAACTGGAGGTCAGACAAACAGGAGTCAGCTGTAGGATCCAGTGTGAGCAAAAGCCCACAAGCCTTGCCATAATGCCCACTTATAGTCAATGCAGGTCACATGCCTAAGGAAACTCCCTTTCAACTGATTGGCTATTTACAGCAGATCCCATCTGGAGGTGATCACAATATCATATGACTGCCAAATCACTGAGAATCATGGCCCAGTCAAGTTGACACCCAATCTTAACCATCACAGTCCACCTCTTGTCAACTTGGAACCTGTATACATCTTCTTAAACCATACATGGTCTCTGAATAAAGACAAGTATAAAGTCATATTTGCATCTAACATGATACAACGAACACACATAAAACTGGAAGTGCACTAGCCCTGTTTATATCTTATGTTTTATTAATGAAAAAAAAATGAAGAAAACAAAAATATTCAATGTACACATACAAAGAAGAAATATTTGTAAAAATTACAGTACTTGTTTCTGGAACTGGTCAGGTGGTAGTAACTGGTATTTAGAAACCACCTTTTTTTCTTCCACCACCCATTCTTTTTGTTTTTAATTGTACTTTAGATGAAAGTTTACAGAACATAATAGCTTCTCATTAAATAGTACACATATTGTTTTGTGATATTTGTTACCAGCCCCATGACATGTCAACACTCTTCCTTCTCAACCCTGGGTTCCTATTACCAACTTTCCTGTCCTCTCCTGCCTTCTAGTCCTTGCCCCTGGGCTCATGTGTCCCTTTAGTCTTATTTTGTTTTATTGGCCTGTCTAATCTTTGCTGAAGGGTGAACCTCTGGAGCGACTTCATTACTGAGCTAAAAGCATGTCTAAGAGCCATATTCTCAGGGTTTCACCAGTCTCTGTCAGACCAGTAAGTCTGGTCTTTTTTGTGTGTGTGTGAGTTAGAATTTTGTTCTACATCTTCCTACATCTCTGTCTGGGACCCCTCTGTTGTGATCCCTGTCAGGGCATTCAGTGGTGATAGCCGGGCACCATCTAGTTATGCTGGACTCAGTCTGGTGGCGGCCATGGTAGATGTGGTCCATTAGTCATTTAAACTAATCTTCCCCTTGTGTCTTTGACTTTCTTCATTATCCCTTGCTCCTGATGGGGTGAGACCAGTGGAGTATTTGAGACTGCTGCTCCCAAGCTTTTAAGACTCCAGATGTGATTCACCAAAGTAGAATGTAGAATATTTTCTTTATAAATTATGTTATGTCAGTTGAGCTAGATGTTCCCTGAGACCGTGGTCCCCACAGCCCTCAGCCCAGTAATTCAGTCCCTTAGGGAGTTTGGATGTGTCTATAGAGCTTCCATGACCTTGCCTTGGACGAGTTGTGCTGGCTTCCCCGGTATTGTGTACTGTCTTACCATTCATCAAAGTTACCACTTATCTATTGTCTATTTAGTGTTTTTCCATTCCCACCCCTCCCATCCCTCATAATCATCAAAGATTGTTTCTTTTTGTGTGTAAACCTTTTCATGTGTTTTTATAGTAGTAGTCTCATACACTATTTGTCCTTTTGTGATTGATTTATTTCACTGAATATAAAGCGCTCCAGATTCATCCATGTTGTGAGATGCTTTGCAGATTCATCACTGTTCTTTATCGTTGCATAGTACTCCACTGTGTGTATGTATCATTGTTTGTTTATCCATTCATCTGTTGATAGGCATCTAGGTTGTTCCCATCTTTTTGCTATTGTGAACAATGATACAATGAACATGGGTGTGCATATGTCTATTAGTGTGACGGCTCTTATTTCTCTAGGATATATTCCTAGGAGTGGAATTGCTGGATCATATGGTATTTCTATTTGTTTTTTTATGGAAGTGCCATATTGTTTTCCAAAAACGGTTGTACGATTTTGCATTCCCACGAGCAATGCCTAAGAGTTCCAGTCTCCCCACAGCTTCACCAATATCTGCTATTTTCTGTTTTTTTTTTTTTTTATTCGTGCCAGTAATGCTGGGGTGAGATGGTATCTCCTTGTGGTTTTGATTTGCATTTCTCTAATGGCTAGTGATCATGAGTATTTCATCATGTGTCTGTTAGCCTCTTGAATGTCGTCTTTGGTGAAGTGTCTGTTCATTTCCTTTGCCCATTTTTTAATTGGATTATTTGTCTTTTTGTTGTAGAGGTGTTGGATTTTCCTGTAGATTTTGGAGATTAGACCTTTATCAGGTTTATCATAGCCAAAAACTTGTTCCAAGTGTGTAGCTTCTCTTTCTACTCTTTTGATGAGCATAACTGTTTAAGTTTTAGAAGATCCCAGTTATCTAGCTTACCTTCTGGAGTTTGTGTGTTGTTACTTATGGTTTACATCCTGTTAATGCCATGTATTAGGCAGTGATCCTGTTTTTTCTTCTATGATCTTTATAGTTTTTGGTTTTATATTTAGGTCTTTGATCCATTTTGAAATAGCTTTTGTGTATGATGTGAGGTATGGGTCCTGTTTCATTTTTTTGCAGATAGACATCCAGTTTTGCCAGCACCATTTGTTAACTCAGTTCTGTTCCATTGGTCAAGGTATCTGTCATTGTACCAGGACCAGGCTGTTTTGACTACTGTAGCTGCATAGTAGGTTCTGAAGTCAGGTAATGCTAGTCCTCCTACTTTATTCTTCTTCAGTAGTGCTTTACTTATCCGTGGCATCTTCCCTTTCCATATAAAGTTAACGATTAGTTTTTCCATCTCTTTAAAGAATGGTGTTGGTATATGGATCGGGATTGCATTGTATTTGTGGTTTGCTTTAGGTAGGACTCACGTTTTCACAATGTTGAGTCTACCTATCCATGAGCATGGTAAGTTTTTCCATTTATGTAGATCTCTTTTGGTTTCTTGCAGTAGTGTTTTGTAGGGTTCTTTGTATAGGTCTTTTACATCCCTGATTAGGTTTATTCCTCAGTATTTTATTTTTTTAGGGGCTATTATAAATGATATTGTTTTATTGATTTACTTTTCATCATTGTCTTTACTGATGTATAGGAATTCAAACTTATTTTTGTATGTTTATCTTATATCCTGCTTCACTGCTGGATCTTTCCATTAGTTATAGTAGTTTTCTCATGGAGTCTTTTTGGTTTTCTATGCATAGTATAATATCATCCACAAATAGGGAAATATCCCTATTTTTTAACTGATATTTTGTTCTAGAATAATGTAGGAAGGAATTATGCAAACACCATCTCTGAATGTGGTTTTCTTTTCTATATTCCTTAGAGTACAGTGCCTCACCTACAACTAGGTTATATTTGGTGGCAAAAGAGATAAATATCAGCCTTCCATTAATCCTCTTTTCCTTCAGCACTTCCTTGTTGCCTTTAGTGGAGGACTTTTTTAACTGTGGCTTCATGTATGTTTGTGAAAAGGAAGGTTGGTTACAGGTATTTGAAAAGTGATATTTACATTTAGGTGCCCTTTTAAATTTCAGTCAAGGTGCTTAAATTAAGCTTTTTTCAAGGGATGTTCATAAGGGTCACAGCTATGGATGCAGCTTACTGCTCTAGGATCCCCGGAGAGTTTGAAGGTGCACTGGGGCCTCAGTGCCCACTTGAGTAATATTTGAAGAGCTGACGTTGACTAACTTTATCCCCTGCCTCACCAATCTTCATCCAATCAGCAACAAGCACCTAAAACATAAATTATTTGTCAGTTCTACCATGACAGGAAACCCTGGTGCTGTAGTGGTTAAGCGCTATGGCTGCTAACCAAAAAGTTAGCAGTTCAAATCCTCCAGATGCTCCTTGGAAACTCTACGGGGAGGTTCTACTCTGTCCTATAGGGTCGCTATGAGTCGGAATCGACTTGATGTCAGTGGGTTACCATGACAAATTATCACCCCATCATCATTATCATTGTCACCAGTGTCATTATCTTGGGGTGGGAAGCAAGGAAAATTTGTGATAAGGTGATACATTCCTTGAACACAGGGACTATATCTAAACTCTTTTCCACACATCTCATAGAATACTGTGCCTTGAGCTTTTTCAATATGGGTGTCCAGAGACTAGTGGTAATAACAAAGCTAAACTTAATTGATGTGCTACAGTAATATGTAGCTCCATATAAGTCTTATAAAGTGACAACCAATCCATAGAGAAAAATTCCAATTCTTAATTATTATGAGTATAGCTACCTTTATGATTTATCTCTGAAGCTACCTCAATGGCCATTGAATTTTCAATATGGGTCAATTAATGTCATATTAATTGCTGTTATAATGTTGCCCCAATTGACCTATTTCATATTTGCAACACTCCAAAGAGAAGGGGGGAAAGACAGAACAAATCTTTCCTTTTAAGCTGCTGTAATATCCCATCTTTCTGGAATTGCATTCAGAGAAGGGATTTTGCATGAAAGGGCTTCAGGAAGTTACAAAACTCCTTTACATGGCCTGCTGGATCTGTGTACAATTTCCAGCATTACCCAGAATAAATACCAGGAGACTAGTGTGGTTTATTCAAGAGTTTATGGAGAAAAAAAAAAAAAAAATCCACCCACTAGCTCCCATGCTGAGGATTACAACCAGGTCCCTGCTGCCAAGTTCTGTGTTTAGGTAAAGCATGAGAAAATCTGCCATTTTTTTAAAGTCACAAAAGAGTTTCTATAGTAAGGAGCAGTGAGAAGCTGACAGCTTTTTATGCATAAAAGGCAGCTGTTGCTTCTCAGGTAATATTATTAATAAACCCTAAGGTAATGTTTGTTCTGAAATATATCTAATTGAAATAATTTACTCTGACCCTTGGAGAATTATGAAACTGTTTTCATCATGTTCACACACAGCAAAATAATTATGAGATGCCATATGGAAAAGCCATCGTGTAGTAGATGTCTTTCTGAATCTGTATTTTTGAAATGTTTCCCACAGACAAATCACACACCTAATTTACAAAGTAGAGGTGAATAGTCCCTTTTCCAAGTGGAGATTTGATGTGAAATGTTTGCAGTTGCAGAATATTAACAGGGGCGTTGACATCGGTAATTACTACAGTTATGAGGCATTTTTCATAAATTATTACGAGAGCAGTATTCAGTTAAATAGAAAGAAAAAAGGTATAGGACTTTATACATAGCATATGCAATATCTAAGTACTGTCAGTCTCAGGAAGCAGTGTGGGCACATTGGTGACTGAGGGTACTTTTTGCCTTTAGCATAAAATCTGTCTGGAAACTTCCAGCAGTTTCCACTGAGATAGCACATTTGGCATGATGAGGCTGAGTGTGGTATGTAAGGACTTTCGGGAAAACTTGTCAGCTTTCACAGGGAAAGGTCCAAGTGTTTATGGGAACTATGAAGTGGTGTTGGGTGGCTCTCAAAGGGATCTGTGGGGTCATTTGGGACAGGAATTTAAAGCTTTTTGATTGGGGCTCTTCTAGACTTATCAAAATGGTTAAAAGTCTGGCCGTGGATCTCATGGGAGCCGACTTTCTTGTGAAATTTCTGGTATGGTACTTTCCTGTTAGGGTGAGAAAATCTTAGTAGGACAGACTTTCTCACCATGTTTTAATTCTTGAGAGCCACGTCCCTGCTAAACCCAGGAAATGGAGAATCACGGGAAACTGTGCTTTACTTTTCAACCTTTGAGAAGTTATGATTCAGATTTCTCTAGAGTTTTCATTGTTTAGCTAAATCAACTTGTCCAATGTCCTGACCATCCTCTCTCCTACCAAAAAAGAGTAGGGAACAAGAAAAAAGAGAAAGACAAAAAAGAAGACAAAAGATTTTTTAAAACTGGAGCTCACTTAACCCCCAGTTTCTCTAGTCTTTTACTAAGCAAAAAACAAGGGAGTGATAGAGTACAGTCTGATAACCATTGTAATTAAAATATCTACCTCTCCTGAGGGGTATCAGAAGCCTCTGTGACTCTTAGCCTTGGCACAGTTATTTGAGGACATCTTCATTTTTGGATTCATACTGGATTTCAGAGAGCTTGGACACAATTGCAACAGATAAGCTTTTCCTTCTTTTAACAGCTCTTTTGAGGCAGACGCTGGGATGTGGATTGTGAGTCCGGCCAGTCTGTGTCATCCTCACAATTAGCTAATAGCTGGCACATTGAAATCCTAGTTCCAGTCTCCTTCGGTCCTGGCAGGAGCACCCCATTTGTTTACAAAGTCATCTTACATAGATTCTCAGCATTCCATTATCCATAAATTCTCAGAGAAAAACACATTTACATAAAACTCATACATGTATATGCGATCCACAAATATTTACAAGGTTGTTTTTAGAAATGCTTGACAGAATTTTATTTTTTTCACTTTCCCCCACTCGCAGTTCTACCTTCTAAAACAGAATATGGGATTTAAATACAATAATGAAATGCAGAACTGGAAACCTGACAAAACTATGGAACTGCTGCTAGTTTCTAGTAAATTTCAGGTCAGATCCTTGTACTTCCCATTTTTAAACAACTGCCAAGTATTGGTTTTTATATCTACTAGACATCTGTGCTATTGGTGAGCACTCTTTCTAGCTATTGACTGTCCCGAAATAAAGGTAACATTTTTCTGGGAGTTATAGTCTAGCATTATTATAGTGCAGCCTCTGAACACGCAGACTAGAGATTTATTGCACACTCGTGTCTTATATCCGACTCACGTAATAGAGAAAAGGTAAAATGTCTTGGCTTATCGGGTGCTCCCTTCCTTAATTAAGCGGTTGTCTTTTTCAGTGTCTTTTTCGCAACTTGATTAAACTACGTCAAGAAGGTCGGTGACCAAACTTTGTCTTCAATAGTTTCCCATAAAATGTATTCCTCATAGGGAGCTTTTCTCAGCTCAGGTTATTTCCAGAAATGTTCTCAAACCAAAAGAATTGTCCTTGTAGTAAACCAGAAAATTCCCACTTTTTATCCTTCATTTCACACGTTAGTGATGACAGCATTTATGTTTCTTCTGCTGACTTTGCCAAGAACAACTGGGTTAACGAGGGTGTCTCTTTTTCATAAGTGTAGTATATTCTTCCTCTGACCTTTCAAACATGGGAATCTTCAGTTTCATAAAACCTCTTAAGGAGGGGAATTCCCCACCCCTATGGCTCTCCCAGGAGCCCTGGCGGTGTAGTGGTTAAAGTGCTCAGCTGCTAACGGAAAGGTTGGTGGTACAAACCACCAACCACTCCGTGGGAGAAAGATGTGTCGGTCTGCTTCTGTAAAGATTTACATCCTTGAAAACCCTGTGGGGGCAGTTCTACTCTGTCCTCTAGGGTTGTATAATGACAATGGGTTTGGTTTTTTGGATATAGCTCTCTACTGCTTCTCATCACTTCTTTTTCCTTTAAATGACCAGCCACACACATTCACACACACACACACACAGACACTCTGTCTCACCCATCCTCTGCACATTAACTAGAAATTTAGTGTATCTAGCAGAAGCATAAAAAAAAGCTTTGCTGTTTGAGTAGATCCCCAGCTATGCAACATTCCACAAACCTTTCGGAAGACATTATCACATAGAAGAATAGATAAACTGAACAAGAATTTCAAGGAAATATAGCAGCTAACACTAAATGAATGAAACTAGGCAAGATAATTTGAAGTCTAATTTCCTTTTCAGAAATATAGCATAGTGACTTTTCCTGTGTAAAATATATAAAATAAAGATACCCACTCTTATTTACCAATAATTTCTGATTCCTATCATTTTTCCATGTGAAATGGCTAGTAACTTTTAGGGAATAGCAGCATGGGAATATGGGTAAATTTTAAACAGCCTAATCCTAGCTAGTGCTTCATTTACATCCCTCAGTAAGGAACCAAAGTGCTTATAAATTTTTATTTAGACTCCAGAATCTCTTTCTGAGGTCAGTAGTTACTTTTCTCCTATTTTTAATCTGATGAAATGTAGCCGAGACTAAGGCAGCCAATTGATTATGTTCTGAAAGAGAATGTTTACTGAGGATAGTTTCTCAAGATGTTGTTAAGTGCAGTTGGCTGTTGGGTAATTTGGCTTCCCATTACTCTCAGAGTATCAAAACAAACAACTGAGCATTGCCACAAGGCTCCCCTGTTTACACCCTCACTTGTTTTTGTCATCTCAGAATCAGGTAAAATCATTTTTAGTAAACTCAAACAGCCAGTCAAATTATTTTACTGTATTGGAACATCGTTTAAGTGAAACCATTCCTAGAATTTTTTTTTTTTTTTTTCCTGAGGGACAAGAACAGAAAAAGGAGCTGACATCTCACCACTCTGAAATAAATCGCAAGTGAAAAGGAGGTCTTGGAACTAAAGTACGAAGAAGTATTGAATTTTCCCACAAATATTTAGATTCTACTACCAACCAGAGAAATCCATTTGGCTGTCCTACAGGAATCTCAAAATGAACACATACAGAATAGAATTTTTATTCTTACCTCCAATCTCCTTCTTCTATCTTGTGCATCTCAATAACTGATGCCATTATCTATCTATTTGCTCAAAATAGAAAACCAGGCACCACCCTCTCTTTCCTCAGCATTCACTGTTTATACATCAACAAGTGCCCTATTCTGCCCAATTCTCTTGATACCAACTGCTAGCACCCTAGAACCCTAGTTAAGCCATCATCATCTTCCATCTGAACTACTGAAATGGCCCCGTGATCAGTCAGAGTAAAATGAAAAAAAGAGAGTCAATGCCCTGGTAGTTGAAATGAAGGAGAATAAAATCATTACAAAGGTCTTACTAATAACCAGTAGCCAGCTCGTGGTGCTCCCATGTGTGTCAGAGTAGAACTGTGCTTCACAGGGTTATCAGTGGTTGATTTTTCAGAATTAAATTGCCAGAATTTTTTTTTCCCCCAGGCAACTTTGAGTGGACTTGAACCTCCCTCCTTTGGCTTAGAAGTTGAACACATTAGCCATTTGCACTACCCGAGGACTTCATAAAGATATTTAATTTTTTTAGTTTTTTTTTTAAATAATTTTTATTGTGCTTTAAGTGAAAGTTTACAAATCGACTCAGTCTCTCACATAAAAACTTATATACACCTTGCTGCATGCTCCCAGTTACACTCCCCCTAATGAGACAGCCCACTCTCTCCCTCCACTCTCTCTCTTTGTGTCCATTTTGCCAGCTTCTAACCCCCTCCACCCTCTCTTCTCCCCTCCAAGCAGGAGATGCCAACATAGTCTCAAGTATCCACCTGATCCAAGAAGCTCACTCCTCACCAGCATCCCTCTCCAACCCATTGTCCATTCCAATCCATGTCTGAAGAGTTGGCTTTGGGAATGGTTCCTGTCCTGATCCAACAGAAGGTCTGGGAGCCATGACCACCGGGGTCCTTCCAGTGTCAGTCAGACCATTAAGTCTGGTCTTTTTATGAGAATTTGGGGTCTGCATCCCACTGCTCTCCTGGTCCCTCAGGGGTTCTCTGTTGTGTTCCCTGTCAGGGCAGTCATCTGTTGTAGCTGGGCACCATCTAGTTGGTCTGGTCTCAGGATGATGTAGCCTCTGGTTCATGTGACCCTTTCTGTCTCTTGGGCTCGTAATTACCTTGTGTCCTTGGTGTTCTTCATTTTCCTTTGATCCAGGTAGGTTGAGACCAATTAATGCATCTTAGATGGCTGCTTGCTAGCGTTTAAGACCCCAGACACCACTCTTCAAAGTGGGGTACAGAATGTTTTCTTAATAGATTTATTATGCCAATTGACTTAGATGTCCCCTGGAACCATGGTACCCAGACTCCTGCCCCTGCTACACTGGCCTTCGAAGCATTCAGTTTGTTCAGGAAACTTCTTTGCTTTCAGTTTAGTCCAGTTGTGCTGACCTCCCCTGTATTGTGTGTTGTCTTTCCCTTCACCTAAAACAGTTCTTGTCTACCAACTATTTAGTGAATACCCCTCTCCCACCCTCCCACCCTCCCTCCTCTCGTAACCACAAAAGAATGTTTTCTTCTCAGTTTAAACTATTTCTCAAGTTCTTATAATAGTGGTCTTATACAATATTTGTCCTTTTGCAACTGACTAATTTCACTCAGCATAATGCCTTCCAGGTTCCTCCATGTTATGAAATGTTTCACAGATTCCTCACTGTTCTTTATCAATGCGTAGTATTCCATTGTGTGAATATACCATAATTTATTTATCCATTCATCCATTGATGGGCACCCTGGTTGCTTCCATGTTTTTGCTATTGTAAACAGTGCTGCAATAAACATGGGTGTGTATATCTCTGTTCTTGTAAAGGCTCTTATTTCTCTAGGATATATTCTGAGGAGTGGGATTGCTGGGTCATATGGTAGTTCTATTTCTAGCTTTTTAAGGAAGTGCCAAATCTATTTCCAAAGTGGTTGTACCATTTGACATTCCCTCCAGCAGTGTATAAGTGTTCCAATCTCTCCACAGTCTCTCCAATATTTATTATTTTGTGTTTTTTGGATTAATGCCAGCCTTGTTGGAGTGAGATGAAATCTCATTGTAGTTTTGATCTGCATTTCTCCAATGGCTAATGATCGTGAAGATTTCCTCATGAATCTGTTAGCTACCTAAATGTCTTCTTCAGAAAGATATTTAAGAACGAAAGAGCTGAATAAGGATCATGTGCCACCCCAGACACTAGCTATATCAGCAAAGTATTACCGTTCCTAGTCCTGTTAGGCAAAGAGAGAAAGTGATATTAAGGACCTAAAGGAGCTAGGGATACTCAGCAGAATGTAAAACCACAGCGAAAGGGGCTATTAAGAACCCTGATTAGAATTAGAACTATGGAGATATGAGGCCACTACCAGAGATATTACCAAGCAGTGGGGGAAGTAGAAGGACCTTCTTTTCCCCTTCTTTTTGGCTCTAAATTCACATCAGAGCTTCCCATTTACTGGATTTTGCCAAAAGGAAGTTGACAAAAGTAGTCTGGAAATGTTCTTGGCAAAAACCAATTCCTAGAGAGCAGAGTAAAGGCTGAGTATGAATCTGTGTGCAAAAGTAGAAATGACTAACACAGTCCACCCCTTTTGCTAACGAGCATGCATTCTTGCCAACCATGTATAATTTATTACCACAGAATAACATGTCTCCACCTAACAAAATACCACCCAAAACACAAATGAAGGTGCTCTTATGCCTCCCTCCAAAATGGGCAGACAGTGCCTTATCATTTATTCACTCTCAAAGTTGATGGTTTTCATCAGATCTAAATGTGGTTCCTCAGAGTCTGTTGGCCTGTGAGTTAAAATGTAAATTTAACTACCACAAACACTCTTCATGCAAGGTATGTCTAAGGAATAAAGTGTAAAATATATATAGCTTGTTAATATGTGCTTAACAAAAATAAGCAGAGCTGGCATAACTCATATTTCTGTCTCTGATCATGAGGGTGTTTCTTTTATCAACCCTTTCATGTTCCTTTTGCCTTCAACCAGAACCTCATTTGGTCAGGATTCTTTATCTGATTTGTGACCCTAGGCTTCTTTCCGGAAAGATCTGAACCCTTAGCTGTTCCAACTTTATTGGATAGCTGTTTTGACTTTCACTACTAGACAAGTATTAAGGGGGGGTCCTAGCAAATTTCATCGTGTTTCAGGAAACTAATTTTCTGCTGGTAATTAAGATCAATCCTCCCATCCTCTTTCTCTGTGTGCGGTTCTATGGCTGGGTAAGTCCAAACCACCCAGGAGGTAGTCTCAATTTGTAATTTACTGGAACAATTGTGTCATTGATGAAGTTATCCCTCTTTTAGGAAATAAGATTTCTTAAACATGCAGCCTGAAATTATAAGGATAAACAAAAGTGCTGCAAATACAATTATTTAACGTAATAGTGAAAATAGTAACTTTCTCTTCCATATCTTTGTTCCCAAACCCTTACATGCTGGCCATGGTAGAAACAGCATTTTATATTGGTCCTTTGTTTAAAGCACCCAACATTCCCAGGATACAACCTCTCAGTTGACTCCGTAAGTAAATGTTCAGTGAGTCATTTCTTTAGTAAGTCATTTCATTGTTGCATTAGGCCAGTTGCCTTTAGGCAATGGAGTAGATGGCAAGATAAGCAAACGTATTGTTGTGAACCCGTTCTTGCACTTTTTGCTGTGAAACCAAGTCCAGTGTGTTGTGGAACTCTGTGGTGGTTAACAAAATATCTCCATAAGTTCATGGATGATATTGCTAGCAAAAGCTTAGCAAGTCACTTTTCAGATTACGCATATGTTCCATGAAGACAAATTGATGTCTCTTTTAAAATAGTAGAGATCTACTGTAACAAACCTGTTAAGGAAATTGCCAATCTCTTTGGGAATGGTGCTGTGTCAAGTGTTAAGTATTGGCCACTGAGGTTATATGTTGGAAACTATGTTGCATTGGTAGAGTAGAGCCAAAGTTTATGCTTTTGAGCCCTTGCTGACCTCTGTTTCTGTCACTATGGCACCTTTGTACATGGGCCTGTTGAATAAGCGTCAGAATGTCTG
Source organism: Elephas maximus indicus (assembly GCF_024166365.1). Classification (NCBI taxonomy): domain Eukaryota; kingdom Metazoa; phylum Chordata; class Mammalia; order Proboscidea; family Elephantidae; genus Elephas; species Elephas maximus. Next base: position 41,439,439 of record NC_064824.1, read on the forward strand.
GAGAAAGATGCTGTCTGATATCCACTGTATGAATAATTTTGTCAGCCTGATTGTTGAGAGTCTCCTCAACAGTCAGTGTCTTTCAATGAGCATTTCACATGGGAAAGAAATGTCATCACGTTTTGTATCCATTCTAGATACAGTCACATAACATTTCTCCAAATAGTGTTCACCAGTCTTCTAATAATTTTCTTCCACTTCCTGGCCAACTAGACAAACAACACGGGACTGCCTATAGACAAGTCTGTACCTCAGGCAATTTCTCTTTCCAGGAAAATTAGATAAGCAGATTTACTGCCCCACGTTTTGCCCATGAATGAGGGTATCCATTCATCACATTCTTTTAGAGACACCCCTGAGTGCTGCAGCAGAGCAGCAACAGTACCCATCTGCCTGGTACCAGCATGTCATATGACGCATGTATAGCCAGGTCTGAGCTTTTCTTCCTCAGTCAGCTGGTCATAGGAACTCCCAGTAGGTCAAAGGTATGGGTTGAGAGAGTCAGGGACAGCACAGGCTACCTGATTTGACCAGGAAATCAGTTTTATTTGACTCTTTCAAATGGCTGCTACTTAGAGCTCTGCTCTCTGAAATTATCTATTCATCTACTCTCTTAAGTCATCAAATCTTAGGGTGATGTTAGGACATTCCTCAGTTGGAGAAAGCACTTCACACTGATGCTGGTTTGGGAGCCTGGGAATTGCCTTAGTAAAATATTCTCTCTGACCCTTCAGTCGGTCTGCATTCTGTTGACTGCATAGACTTGTGGAGTCCTATCCGTTGAATCTGTACCCTGGCCTTGAAATTGAATTCTTCTGAAGAGCTCTGTTCAGTGGGATAATTGTTATCTTTACTAGTCAAATTGTACACAGCCAGGGGTTTTTGAGTGGGATCTGGGGAATCCAGCTCCCAGCAGTTCCCTTGTTTCTCCCTTAGGACCAATTTTATCTCAGTAAATTCCCAGCATCTCTGCTCTTGCCCGAAAAGTTATCTTGGGGCAGAGAATTTGTATTTTATAAGTCCGTAAACCATGAGAATCACTGTTTCTGGTCATTTTAAACTGATGACCTGAGGCAAAAAATAGTATCCTCCAGCAAGGCCGGAGTCTCTTCTTCCCTCTTTGATCCCAGAAAGCTGGCTTGGAGCAAAGCTTTTGTGTTTCATATAGGACTTTACTAAAGTTTTTAAGAAGTACCTGTATCTATCTGGGGCCTTAGTACCAGTCACAGAAACAACCTCCTGCTACTTCAAGCACACAATGCAATCATTAAAGATGCTGGAGAGATCACTGAGGGTCAAAGAACCGGACTTGGGGGCTACATGACTTAAAATAACAGAGCACTGTCCATGAAGTCATCCTTTTGCTTCCACCTCTCGTCACCACTCATGCTTTAGGCGACGTGTGCTGGACACTGCAGCAAAGTGCAGCACATGAACATTTTGTGGTGTTTTCTTTCAGGACCTTTTCAAAATGTACACACGCATACATTTTTTGTTTCTATCCAAAATGAGATCTATTTTTTTAAAAGTTAGCAATGTATAAACAACACTTTCTTCTCAGGCCCAGAAATATTTTTCTGTAATTTTTAGTGGTGTATAATCAACTACCACATAGGTCTACCATAATTTCTTTAACAAATTCTGTATTTTTTTGTCATGTCTAAATTTGTATTATCGTACAAAAGGCTTTAAAGAGTATCCTTGCATTTGGATCTTATACATATTTCAGAGTATATCTTTAGAACAAAATTCATAAAGGTAGAATTGCTGTTTCAAAAGATACGGTGATTTTTAAGTCTTCTGATGGATAGTGCAATTCTGACAGTTATCTTAAGTTATTTTTGAGAGACAATTTTTTATGGGAAATAGAATAGGTTAATATTCTTTATTCTCTCATCCCAAGTCTGTCATTCCATAGGGTTTCGCCAGATTAAAATCCCAATTCTTACTCATCTTTCATTTATAAGGTTGTTATGAGGATTAAATTATATAATGCATAAAATTGCTGCTTACCACAATGCCTTGCATGAACTAAAACATTTTTAGAGATTAGCTATAGCTATTATTAGTCTGTTTTTTTCACCCTTCTCACTACTGATAGTCAACTTTCATTGTTAATTATGTCATTTCTGTGTTGTTTTTCAAGGACTCCTGATATTCATAATGTGTACATTTTACCTCTGAGAATACTGAGACACAAATCCAAAACGGTATTGTTAAGGTGAAACAACAATGATGTAAAAACAGACATTTTTCTTCAACTGCCAGACCCTTAAAATCTCTATAGAAAGTAATAAAGTGATCTCTCATAAATTGAGAGTTATTGTTTTCACTGATATTCTTAGAAATAATTAAGACAAAAATATATTCTAAGTTCACCTTGACATATGTAACCCGAATCAATTGCATCACCGGCACACGTAGATATTACGCATATCTTACCTTGACTTCCAATGACCTGAAAAGGAAATTTGTAGGTTTAACAAATCCCTTCTAGAACACCCACAGAACTGAAAACGTATCCCTTTCCTTGGTGGTCTTCTACCCATTCAAAGCTCCTAATGACCATAAAAAAAATTACTAGTTTCTCTTCTAAACTGTTATAAAATATATCCTGAGAGACCCAGGAGAAAATTGTTTAGGGGTCAGGTATTCCACGTAGACTCAATATTCCACATTTTGAAATGTACTTAGAAGTGGAAATGCAGTTACTTCTCCGGATTCCTTTGTTGATAATTAGGGATATAAATAATGGAGTTCAGAAACACAATGAAATACAACGGAAAAGAAAAGCCTTAATGTTACATTTAAAATTACTTTATCAAATGGGTCATCTGTGGTAATATAAGACAGTACTTAAAATTTAATAGCAATGATGAAATGATGAAACACAAAACTTCCTACACCTATAAATTAGTTCCTAGAAATAAAGCTCTCATATGCTGTTATTATATTCATACATTTAACAAATATTAGTGTGTTCATTACGTATAGGGCATGAGAACTTACGCATCATTCAGTAATGATAATAATAATAAAAAATGATAATAATAGTTAATAATAATTAACTATTTTTTTTTTTATAGTAATGGTTAAGAGCTACAACTGCTAACCAAAAGATCAGCAATTCAAATCCACCATCTACAACTGCTAACCAAAAGATCAGCAATTCAAATCCACCAGCTGCTCCTTGGAAACCCTAGGGGGTTAGTATACTCTGTCATAAACGTCATTATGAGTTGAAATTGACTCGAAGGCAATGAGTTCTTTTTCTAGCAGTGTTATTAGTTAATAACCACAAAGCAGATATTTTTGTTGTTGGTTTGCTTGTTTATTCTCTTCCAGTTCTCTTGGCTTCCCTTAATTTCTGAAAAATTCAATCTTTGTTTTGTGTGCTAGAAAGGAAAGGTTTTAGTATTCATTAACTTTTATTCACTTATTTAAATATATCTTGTTTCAAAAAGTACTCATGAAAAACATGTTTCTATTTTGTTATCTATTATATGTCAATAGGTTGCGTATTATTTTGGAAGTAGTGTCTTCCATTTTTCCCTCCATTAATTGGGAAATATTGCTGATTTCTTTTATTCCTTTTTTCAGAGTTGGCATATATAGAACACACTGCCTTGTCCGCTGCTCAATTCAGTATCTCTAGGGAGTTCACACCTTTGATAACATTTGGTTTGGGCTTTAGTTACAGTGACAAAGACTTAGTCATCATGTTGATTCTGGCTTAATTAGAACCTCTTGCATGGTAGGGAAACCTGGCCAGTTATGTTCTGACTTCTGAGCAGAACAATCCTGTGCTTTTGTTTTGGGAAGATATCATGTTCTTTAACTGTATTCTAGAGGAAAGAGAAGGCAGTGACACTTTTAGAGCATCTACCATGTGGAAGGAAACCCTGGTGGTGTAACGGTTACATGCCACAGCTGCTAACCAAAAGGTCGGCAGTTCAAATCCGCCAGGCGCTACTTGTAAACTCTATGGGGCAGTTCTACTCTGTCCTATAGGGTCTCTATGAGTCGAAATTGACTTGATGGCTGTGGGTTTTTTTTTTTTTTACCATGTGGTAGCTTTCCCATTTTCTCAATAATCCTTACAGCAACCCTCTGTATTATTACTTTCTCCATTTTACAGATGAGTCAAAAAGGCATCTACATGGTAAGGTGGGGATTTAAATCCAGGTTTGCTTTCATTTATTCAAACAGCAAACATGTATGATGTGCTTCCGTGTGTTAGGCATGATGTTGTATTCTGGTGATTACGACACCACTTCATGTTCTACTACAGCATTGCTGAACATATTTTAGGTGCTTCCTTGGGATTTCCCAACAGACTAGAATCCTAACATACTAAGTCAAATTTAATTTACAGTTGAATCATGTACAGACGCAAGGGCAGCAGAGAATACACTGACTGTGTCTACTTTGGCATTGTCATCCCCAGAGACAAGGTTCTGACGCAGGTCTAGTTCAGTCTGAGATTCTGTAGGGTCTGGAAGATTCAGTATGGACTCAAAGCTGATAATCTCTAGCACGGTCATAGCCAGAGGCAGATTTTTCAGGAAACTAATAAAGTTTAAGCTTCCAAGGTCCTGGGAAAGGCCTTACCCATGATCTTTCTTAATTTTTTTTTCTATTTATTTGCAAAAGCAAGGCACTGTTGGATTTATTTTCATATATAAACTTCATCATTGCCACAGAGCTGATTCTGGCTCCTAGCAACTGTATAGGACAGTAGAGAACTGCTGCATAGGGTTTCCAAGGCTGTAATCTTTAGAGAAGCAGACTGCCACATCTTTCTCCCTTAGAGAGGCTGATAGGTTCAGAACATCAGTCTTTCAATTAGCAGACAAGTGAATAACCATTGTGCCACCAGCTCCTGCATAAAGAAGATGAGTGATTAAACACCAGGTCACCAGGGATCCTGTATAAACTTAAAAAAAACTAAAAACAAATCTACTGCCGTCAAGTCAATTCCGACTCATAGCGACGCTGTGGGACAAAGTAAAACTGTTCTATAGGGTTTCCAAGGCTGTGAACCTTTACAGCAGCAGTCTGCAACATCTTTCCCCCAGAGAACAGCTGGTGGGTTCAAACCTCTGACCTTTTGGTTAGCACCTGAGCACATTAACCACTGTGCCACAAGGGCTTTGTGTAAACTTTGGACCATACAAATTCTGTATCTGCTTCTGATTGTACCAGTTGTTAAATATTAACCTGTTCACATAACTGGTTAGTTACTAGTCGCATCCCAAGTCTGCAGGGGTAGTTCCTACCATTCTAACTTCTGTGGCTTATTCTTGGGGACCTGGACCTCTTTATAGTCCAGCAACTGAAAAATTTCACCAGTGCAGTAAGCAGACTACAGGAACTTCCTCCAGAGCCATGGCCAGGACCTGCTTGGACTAGTTGTTTCCTGTGCTATATTGGTGGTTGAATATTTTGAATATCACTCTCTGTAAACCTGAAGATCCAACCAAATTTCAAAATTCCCATAGCTGTCGAAGGACAATCTCAAAGCAATTCCAACTATTTTCTCAGGTTCCTGTTACCTTGGCTTAGTAAATGAGTAGGACTTGAACCCATCTAATTGCCTAGAGTTTCTAAAGGAATTCGATCAGCCTTAGTCTGTATGGAATCAAATACTTATTTAATTCATTACATTTGTTACATTGTGATACTTAACTTTGAGAATATTGAGGAAGAGAGAGGAGTAGGAGGACTGGATAATGGCTAAATCGCCCTTTAATTTCCTTTCCTGAATTACAGCATATTTTGTGAAATAGTTGTTCTCTTCCATCCTTCTTAATCATGGCCCCAAGGACTAATTTTAAGGCCTATAACACTAATAGTTAATATTTTTAATTTAGCAAAGCATTAATTATATTTGGACCTCAAATGGAGCCTGAATTGGATCAATCACAAATCATTGGTCCATAAAGTAATAAAATATTTGCTGTAAAAATGGCATGGCAGAGGTGTCTGACCTCTCCTAACTTCACAAGGGGAGAGGAGAATCAAGACCAGCAGCCCAAGGCTAATTCTTATGAGTCGAAGATCAGACATACTTCCTCTCTCCAAAAGTTTTTACCAATTCTGATACCAGCTGTCCCTTCCATGGCACTCTTTACTTCTCTTCTGGGTTCCATAATTGCTTGCAATGGCCACACATAATTCACAGGTAAATATTCATGGTTATGGGGTTTATTAGGGAAGTAAAACCCCCCAAAAATCCATTCATGACGAGTCGATTTTGACTCATAGTGACCCTATCAGATGGGTAGAACTGCCCCATGGGGCTTCCAAGGAGCTCCTGGCAGATTTGAACTGCCAACCGTTTGGTTAGCAACCATAGCTCTTAACAACTATGCCACCAAGGTTTAGCAGGTTGCAATTCAAAATAGACTCAGGATACAGTTCTTTGGTCAGGACATCTTCTCAGCCACGTCCATAGGCACACCTCTCTTGGCCTCTTGGCCCCTTGTCCTCTTAGGCCTCTTGGTCTTGCCTGGCCTCTGCCTGGCTTGGGCAAGTGTTACAAAGCTCTTTTAGCTCTGCTGGTAAGTACCCAAAGCACCCCACTCCACCAATAAGCCTCGGCCCAAAGGTGCTCAGCTGTCTTACTGTGCTGTCTCACAGATCTCCTGGTTCTGCTACTTCTGCTGCCAGTATTTCTCTCCCGCTGCTTCTTGCTGTCTCTCGCTGTCTCTAGTGTTACAGCTCTCTGTCTCCTGGGTCTTAGGAGGTTCTCAGTGCAGGGACTTTGGATCTAAAGGACACAATTCTGGCTCTTCTTTCTTGGTAGTAGTAGGTTCCACCTTCCCACCTGTGGGAAGCCTAGTGGGATGGCAAAAGTGACCAATCCTCTTGTTAGAGCTTATTGGCATGTTCCCACCCCTACAATGTTGCCATGAACCTTACTTGTTTTATTAGCAAGCTATCCATTCCCCTTAGTGGGCCACAATCAACCTCATTTGCATAGTCTCAGCCAGTCATTTGGTGGCAGTTACAAGACCATGATGAGAAAGGCCATATAAAAGTGATCCATCACACCACATTTGCTCATTATCTTTTTTAATATTAATTAATTAAAATATAAGGATAACCTATGAACCCACTGCTCAGCCTAAGAGCTAGAGTCTTACCAATAACCAGGGTGACCCATGTCCCTGGATATCCTCTGTTTACTACTATTGCCCTGATTTAGTTATTAATACTGCCCTCTCACTCTCAAAATTGTCGTGGTTTGAATGATATATTACCAAAAACCTCACTTTTTTGTTTATTCCTGTCCAATTCCTTTGCTTCACCTCAGAGGAAAACACTATTTTTAATTTTGTGATTATCATTGCTTTGTATTTATTTGCTTGTCACACATTTATATGACTAAACAGTATATTGTTTACTTTAAAATTTCATAAGAAGGGTGGTTTGTCCCAGGTAACATTATATTTCTAGATTTATCCTGGTTTTTGTGACTAGGGGTAGTTCATTCATTTTCGTTTTTCTCTCCCATATTATATTCCATTGTGGAAATACACCACAATTTATTTTTTCCAGGTGATTGTTATATGAATTGCTTGCTATTTCAAGCACTTACAACCAGTGCTGTTCTGAACGTTCTGGTACAATTCTGTAAACTGCATGCAAGAATTTCTGTTGGAGATATGTGTGTGTATGTGTGTATATGTATATGTATGTGGAATTCCTATAGAGTAGGTGAATGTTCAACTTAAAAAATATAGTATCAGAGGAGCTTCAAGGGCACTGTTATTGTTCTGTTTCTTGATCTGGAGGCTTGATTACAGGATGCATGTTAAGTTTATGAAAATTCAAAGGGCTGTACCCTTATTGCAAGTTTGGTATTATTATTCAATACAAAGTTAAAAAAGTAATGTCAAATCATTTTCCAAAGTGGTTGTACCAATTTACATACTCACCAGCAATGTATGTAACATAGACTTTTAAAGGAAATTTTAGAAGAGAATATAAACTTAAACATAATTTTATCAACAAAACACAATTATTTTTTATTTTCATGTATTTCTTAAAATTTTTGCCAATTAAAAATATCATTTTGGAGATAAAGTGGCATGAAGGCTATTTAGGTGAAATTGCATCTCATTTACCACTTTTCTGCAAAGAGTATTTGTTAATGGAATAATAATTATAAATTACACTTCTGACTACTTATTAACTACATCACATGAAAATGGCTGGATAAAGTTTCACCAAATATGGAGACTATATTTAAGATGGCCTGACTGCAAACACAGTTTACCAGGTGTGATGGTTAAGGCTGTGTGTCAACATGGCTGGGCCATGATTCTCAGGAGTTTGATAGTTATGATGTAGTTTGGCAGCTATGCAATGATGTAATTACCTCTGTAATGAGATTTGATATAATGTAATCACTCTATGATGAGATCTGCTATGAGCAGCTAATCAGTTGAAAGGGAGTTTACTTGTGGGGGTGGCCTGCATCTAGTATATGTGGACTTTCTGGCAAAGCTTACTGGCTTTTCCTCACTCTGGATCCTGTGTCTGGCTCCTGTTTATCTGACCTCTGGTTTTTAGGAGTTGAGCTAGCAGCTTACCTGTCAATCTTGGAGTTTGTCAGCCTCCACAGCCTGTGAGCCAGAGGCCTGCTGTCTGACCTGCCATTCTTCGGTTTGTCAGTCCCTGTAGCTACGTGAGTCAGGAGAAGCCTCTAGCCTGAACCACAGACTTGGGACTTTCCAGCCTCTACAACTGTGTGAACCATTTCCTTGGTATAAACCCCCTCTCTTTATATACATACATATATATGAATTTAAAAAAAAAAAAAAAACCTCATTGCTGTTGAGTCAATTCTGACTCTTACCAACCCCATAGAACAGAGTAGAACTGTCCCATAGAGTTTCCAAGAAGCTCATGGTGGATTCAAACCGCTGACCTTTTGGTTAGCAGCCAGAGCGCTTAACCACTATGCCATAAAAAAAAATGTATATGTATACTTAACCACGATGCCATATATACTTTACTCTTTACTGGTTTTCTTCTCTAGAAAACCTAGGCTAAAACATCGAGCATACAAATAATTCCTTCTGTAAGTCATGTAGATTCTCAAAGAGATATGTAATTGTTTTCCAGAGCAGCTCATGTGATACCAATTGGGAGAAAAATAACATATAAATTCAGAAATTAGTGGGAAACAACAACAACAACAAGACACCCAACTGTGTTTTAAGCAACAACTACAAATGGATGGCCAAAGGCAGACACTTTGGATTGACATTGATTGGTGACCAAGCAGTTTACTATAAGAGCGGTCAACAGTTAAGGCTTTCTTTTTTGACTCTCTGTTCTTGAGTTTCTTAACACTTCACTCCCCTGATTTCCTTCTACTTCTCTGGTCCCTCTTTCTAGGGTTGTTCTTCTGTGTCTCCTTCTTATCCTGTTTGAAATTCTTCCAGGCTCTGTCCTGAGTCCTCTTTCCCCCCTGCATACTTTCCCTAGTTATTTCTTCCAGTTTCATTTTCCAAATGCTCTCTGTAGATTGGTGACTTCCAAGCTGCTTTCTCCAACAAATCTCTCTTTTGGCCTCCTGACCGTCTATCCAGATGCTTCTTGGTTACTTCTACTTTGATACCTCAGGGGTAATACCTGAAGCTAACTGTTGATTCTCTCCCATCTCCAAGCTGGTCCCACTCTCCCTTTTGTTTTCCCATCTTGGTAAATGATACCATGACCTACCTGGTTGTTCAAGCAGGAAGTTCTCATATCATTATTATTATTTAAATAATATTTTATTGTGTTTTTGGTGAAGGGTAACACAAAACCTTCGATTCCCAGTCAACAATTTCCACACAAATTGTTCAGTGACATTTGTTACATTCTTCACAATGCATGAACATTCTTAATATTTCCATTCTGGCTGTTCTGTTTGCATTAATCTAGTTTCTCTGTCCTCTTATACTCTTAGTTTTGTTTTAAAGTAATTGTTGGCCGTTTGGTCTTATATAGATGATTTTAAAGGAGCACAGTACTCATGGTTGATATTCTTTATTTTGTGAGCTGATCTATTATTTAGCTACAAGCTGACCTCAGGGGCTAGTTTCAGTTCAAGGTTTAAAGAGGGCAGTAATCTCAGGGAGTCTTCCAGTCTCAACCAGTCCAGTGAGTTTGATTTTTTTTTTTTAAGGAATTTGAGGTTTTGTTCTGCACTTTTTCCTACTCTGTCAAGGTCTATATTATTGTAGCCCTGATCAGAATGGTCAGTAGCGGTAGCTGGGCACCATCTAATTCTTCTGGTCTCAGGGTAGATGTGGCCATGGTTTATGCACATTATTTGTCCTGTAGATTGGTTTCTTCTTTGAGTCTTCAGTTTCCTTCCTTCTGTTTTGCTCCAGACAAGTAGAGACCAGTAGTTGTATCTTCGATGGCCATTTGCGAGCTTTTAAGACTCCAGACAGCACTTACCAAATTACGATGTGGAACTTTATAAAGTATATTATGCCAATTGACCAAAATGTTCCACGAGACTATGGTCCTAATATTTCAAACCCAGAAGTCCAATCCTGTGAGGTGTTTGGTTATATCTGAGAAGCATCTGTCACTGTGCTTTCTATGTGCTTTATTATGTATATGAATATATGTGAATATCGTCACGTACATGCATATACATAAACACATGCATACAGCTGTCTTTATATACATACATGTCTACATACATACATGTATACCCACACATATTTTTTTGTTGTTTCTGTGGTTATTTCAAAACTATATATGCCATAGCAATTACCAACAGCTCCTTTTCTTGTGTGTACTTTTTAGTGACATTGTTTACCTTTGTCTGGCTGTGTATGCTTCACCCTCATTCAATGCTACCTTTCCCATCACCAAAAATAGGAAGTGTCTACTGTCTACAGAATGAGCCCCTCTCTCCTCCCCTAATCCCTGGTAACCACTAATGGCCATTAGTTTCTATGACCTGCGTATTATTTTGATTCCTTTCTCTCTCAAACTCCGTGTCAAATCCATCCCCAAGTCCTAAATGTTTGGATTCCCAAGTATGCCTCAAATGTGTCCACATCTTTCCATGTCCACTGCTGTCTTTGCCCAAGTTGAAGACAGCACTGTTTCTCAGAATAATGCAGTATTTTCCCCTCTGCTATCCCTATTTCTATATTTATTCTTCATTCTCCAGCCAGAATGCTCTTCTTAAAAGAGAATTCTGATCATGCCACACCCTAGTTCAAAACCCTGTGAATGACCCCACAGTTCACAACATACAAGTTCAAAATTCACATCAGACCAGAAGGATCTACTTGATTAGGCCCCTGCTAACTTTCTGGTAACTGCCCTCCCCAACTCCATATTTATTACTCTTCTATCACACTGGTCTTATTTTAAATCTTCAAATTAGCCTGCACTTTCCCCTTCCCTTGCTTGGGCTCAATCATAGCAATGATTGTGAGGAAGGTGCAGGACCAGGCAGTGTTTCATTCTGTTGTACATAGGGTTGCTATGAGTCAGAACTGACTTGACGGCACCTAACAACAACAGCAGCCCTTGATAATTCCAACTTATCTTTTTGGCCTAAAATGAAGTGCACGTTCCTCAGAAAAATTCCTCATCTACATCAGGTCCGTTGATAGACATTTTCATGGCATCCTGTGCTCCTCCTTCACATCACTCATCCCTGGTTGTAATTATACTCGCATTTCTGTGATTATTGGCTTAATGTATCTTTTTCTACTAGAAATATGCATATGTGTGAAGACAAGAGACCATGACTTTTTTTTAACCTGGCCCATGTTGTTAGTTGCCATCCAGTCAATTCCAAGTCATACCGACCCTGCGTGTTGCAGAGTAGAACTGTGCTCCCTAAGGTTCTCAAAGCTGTGACCTTTTGGGAGCAGATCACCAGACCTGTCTTTGAGGTGCCTCTGAGTGGGTTTGAACTGCCAACCTTCCAGCTGGTAGTCAAACATTGAATTGTTTGCCTCACCCAGGGACTCCCATGCCAAAAAATAAAAACCAAACACATTGCCATTGAATTGGTTCTGACTCTCATAGTATGTGCTTAATAAAACTTAATAAATGAGTCAGTTAAAAATGATTATCTTCTGTTCAGCACAGTAATCATCTTGAAAGAGGAAGAATACAAATTAATTCAAAGTATGTAAAAATTCCCAAAACTCAAATACTTAGAGGCTAAAGCAAGACAGTATGCAATTAAGTGATAAAATGTGCAGTACGGATTGAAACTGCTAGAGGAATGCAAGGAACAGAGAGAGAAACGGGGGTTCCAACAACTGGACAAGTCCCCACAGAGGGGGTTTGCATGTGTACATAGGGTTTGCTCACTTCAAACAGCAGATATAAATTGTTACTCTTCCATAGCCTAAACATTAATTATAACAGTTATTGATTCTTTTTACAGCACTTCTTTTGCTGTTGGGAAGGCCCTCATAAATATGTTATTATTTAAAATTCCTTTTTTCATCTTGCCATAGTCATGTATTTCTTTGCTCTTCGTACCACCAGTTTGAGTGACATCAAGAAACGCTTGGTTTTCTCTAGAGAGGCTGCCCCAAGTCGGAGCCTTCAGAAGAAATGGTGTTCATGGCACCAAAGTGACACTCCTCCCCTCCCCAAGCAGCCGATGAAATATTTCAAAGGGGACATCTGCCACCACCACTGAGACTTTATGGAGTACCCACACATGTAGACTCGCTAAAGTGGGCATGACAGCTGAAAAATATTAAAAGTGTGTGTGTTTTTAAAAACAACTTACGGTTAGGAATTAAGAAATGACTTTAAATAAGAACTTTTTTTTTTTTTTTTTGCAAGTGTGCACTTATTTCTTTTCCTTTTTTTTAATGAAGACCCCACACTTGCAAAATCTTTTAGGTCATGTGTTTGCTTTACGAAACATTTGGCAAGTAATAGGTGCCATGGGGCTATATCCATTCCATCTGGAATCAGCAGACCCTCCTGGTTTCATTGTACCTGAATTACCACCAGTCCCCATGGCTCACAAATGTTTTTGTTTTCTTACTTTAATAAAATTTGGATGCAATAATTAAATGGAGGGGCCTCAGTGAAGTGAGTTCTTCCTTAAATTTTGTAAGGCAAATCTTGGGGAAGAAAGTAGAAGCATATTTGCCAATTTCATGTTTACAAAAACAAAACCTGCAGAGAATGTAATTACTGACATTTCTTCTGAGTAGAGAATTTTCTTGTATAAAACAAGGCCTGGTGATCATACGTTATTTCTGATTTATTCTGCCCCACTTAGTGGAAAACTTTTTAAAGGCATTTAACTTTATTTAGGTAGTAACAAGTGATGGGTCATGTTGTCCTAACATTTTTGTTCCTTTTAAAAATTGAACAAATATTAAAACTAGAAAAATGATTTGATTACCTGATCCGTTCACTGTCAGAGTGAGGCTGTTTCTTATGGTATCTTTTCTGATTTCAATTTTTGTCATCGAGCAACGATTGTTGTGTCACTTCACAAAGAGCCTTCCGGATTTCCACGCCTCCAATTATTTTGTTTTATTCTATTTTATTTCACTTTGTTTTATTTTAAGGCAGAGGTCATGTAGAAAATCAGGCTTAGAATCTTACAAATACAGCATCCCTTGTTTGATATTTGGATTTTTCTTCTTTCATTTTGGCAAGAAATACTGTGGGAATAAGTGTTTCTGCCAAGTATCAGTTATTTAAATATTTCATTACCTCACAAAATAAAAAGGGAAAAAAACCAAAAAGCCTAGTTTAGCTAAGACAATTGGACAAAGATAAAATTCTAGATCTCTGCAAAGGCTGAATTTCTGCCCTTTCTTTAGAACAAGACTAGAATGTTTAAAGAATCCTTTTTGTAACAGTTCTGAAGATATTCATACTATTGTTAAATGAGTTCAAATGTTGACAATTAAAGCCATAATTTTCTAAGTAGGAAAATTTTGATATTGAAAAAATGACTTTTCCACACAAAAGCAAAAACAAAACAGAATAACAACAGCAACCAAGAAATACAGTAATAAAGTAGCAAACTAAGTATACTATTAGGAGAAAGAAAATACAAATACACATTCACACACATGGACACAAAGATTTTCATTGATCTTCATTGTGCATACATTTCTGGTTAAAAGTATTGAGGGGAGAGTTGTCCTTAGAACAGTTTGGTGTTTGTACGCGTGTGTGCCGGCATGTATGTATGTACCTGTGTGTAAGCAAAGACTATGAACAAAACCAGCTGTTCTATGTAGTAATTAACTATTTTGCATGTGCTAATTTTGTTTGTTTAATTGCTACAAAATACAAAATCATTTTTAGTGAAGAGCTATAAGGCTGAAGATTTTGGCCTTCCAATTTGGGAGAAATCTAAACAGGTCTAAACCAAAAAAAAAAAAACAAAAAAACCTGTTGCCTTGGAGCTGATTCCGACTCCTAAAGACACCATAGGACAGAGTAGAACTGCCCCCATAGGGTTTCCGAGGATGTAATCTTTTATGGAAGCTGACTGCCATAGCTTTCTCCTACACAGTGGCTACTGGGTTTGAACCATGGGCCTTTCCGTTAGCAGCCAAGTGCTTAACCCCTATGCCACCAGGGCTCCTTGCTGAGCATCTAGGTAGGTCTAATTCTACTGTTGAAAAAATATTGTCTGATTTATCTGGCAAGAAATGTTGAAATCATCTTTATAAAACACATTTCTAGTTTCATATTTATTTCGCCCACCATGTTATGCTGTGGACTTAATGTCTTTATTGGCAAACTGGCCCAGACATGACTTAAAAAAAAATAATAAAGGCTAATATATTTTACAAAAGGAATCTCATTAAACCGCTTCCTGTAATGGCGGGTTATTTGATTTAGGATAGTTTCTTTTGGATCCAGCTTAAGAGTCTTCATTATTGATAGTTTTAGAAAGTCCTTGCCTTCAATGCATGTGAGCCATCTGACAAATGTATAACATGGGTGTAACGGAAGCATATTGTCAAATTGTGGTGTATTATTATTTAATTATATTTTAATTTCCTAATGACAGATGGAATCCCCTTCATGCCAGTCTGTTGTTCCATGTCCTATTTTAGATTTCTACATTAAAATAAAGTGAATTTCGCCACCAGAATTGAGAATAATAGGTTTCTGAATAAAAAGCATTGAGCCTGTGAGAAAGCTAAGATAGTCAAAACTCTTCAGGGCACAGTTTTCTGTGAACTGTTGGTTATAATTTGAACACCAGTAGCTTTCTGTATCAAATATAAGTCTCTTATTTTAATGGACAGAAAGGTTATATTTTTAGACATTATTGTCTAGAAATAAAATCTTTCAATATCTTATCATCACATGTATGTTTGTATAAGATAATACTATAACCCACTGCCATCGAGTGGATTCTGACTCATAGCGGCCCTGTAGGACAGAGTAGAATTATCCCATAGGGTGTCCAAGGAGTGGCTGGTGGATTCGAACTGCCAACATTTTGGTTAGCAGCTAAGCTCTTAACCACTCTGCCATCAGGATAATACTATAAGAAGATACAATAAAGATGAAAAGAATATGTGATTATCCTAGTAATTACAGGACAGTTCTAATGGTATACCTGGTACTCTAGCTGATACAGGATTTCTTTCTTAAAAATTATTTTTAGGGGCAATCTCCTGAAGCCTGGTTATGATAAACTCAAAATATTTCTATATAGAGATCAGAGAACACTTTAGTCTGATCACAACTCTCAAGTCTTAGATGATGTAGAATATGTTTTATTAAATCACAGAAAGAAGAGATCAGTTCTCATTCATTTAAAAAAATGGAATTCTAGTTTATTTGTTTATATTTGAAAATAGCTTACTCTCTCATATAATGGCTCAGAAGGTGTTCCAAGAGATAAGCAACATTACCCCCCCCAAAAACCCCAGTGTCATTACAAGGTATAATTTCAGTAATCTCTGGATTATCTTTTTGTTTGGGATGGTTTGGCCTAGTCACACACACACACACAAACTTGGCATGTTATCAAATGCACGTGAGCATTTTTTCATTTTATTCCCTTCACTAATAAATTTGCCCAAGACAGTCAGAAGTCTGGATATGGACAAAGGGAGGCGAATGCAGGTTTTTGAAGCCTGAAGCATATACAATTTGGTGGACCCTCCTTAAGGAAAATAATACAAAATTACAAATATAAAAGTAGGTACAGGACATAGGAAGGGACTATTGCTGGTGAGGTATCCTGAAGCTTAAGCTTCATAAGCTTCTTGGAAATATCCCAGTGAATATGGGACTATGGAAACCCTGCTGGTGTAGTGGTTAAGTGCTATAGCTTTTAACTAAAGGGTCGGCAGTTCAAATCTGCCAGGTGCCCCTTGGAAACTCTATGGGACAGTTCTACTCTGTCCTATAGGGTTACTATGAGTCAGAATTGACTCACGGTACTGGGTTTAGTTTTTTTGGTTTTATGGGAATATAGATTGTGGCCTCTGTTTGAGGCTTCTTTACCAAAGGGATGTATTAATGTTGGTAGTTAAAGACGTTTATGATGCTAATGTACTGGTTTCTGCCTCTTTCCCTCCCTCTCCCTGTCATTCACTCACTCGTTCTCTCTCTCAGGCTCAGTGTTTGATGTTTTCGGAGAATTTTACCATCCCTTCTTCTCCCCAGTGTTTTGGGTTGGAATGATCTGGGTTGGGACAATTACATTGTTCTCATTGAGTAAGAAACTCTTACTTTTTCTTCTCTCCTTTGAAGTGTTTTTCTCCATTCTCATTATTTTTTGCCACTGAAGTTTTTAGATACAGAAGGCCAAGACTCAGTTGTAGAGTTTAGGTCAAATGTCTGAAATCCAAACCAGGCAGTTGATAAAAGTCAGTGAAAGAGACATGGTATAAGAAAAACAACAAGTGACAGAGAATGGATATGTTTGCCCCACGGACAGGACAGCCAAGCTTTGACTATGGACAAAATGTTCCCAGATAGGGATATGATGCCAGTGTCACCAGATCTTTTTTTTTCAAGGAAAACAGCAATTTGGTGTTTAAAATATGAAATCTTCTGATTTTGAAATGTTTGCAAGTCATTTAATATTTTTAGAAATTCACTGGGCCAAAACATGTTTGAGGCTATTCCAGGTAATGGACACCAATCTGTAATCCCTGGTCTGCAGGCAAAGGGTAATTTAAGGCTGTTCAGTCCACCTATTCTGTAGGCTATTTAAGTCTATTTCTTAGGGAAAAGGAGTCTTCTCCTGGTCCAGCCTAGATCTTTAGGGCTGTTGACCGACTGCACCTGAAGAATAAAAAACATATCTTAGTTTGGCCCTATCCTCTGCACCTCCATGTCCTCAAGAGGCATCAGATAAAGAGAGGATATTAACTGAGAGATAGTGACTGGTGGTAGAACAAGATTCAGGTATTTAAGATCCTGGGTTTCTAATAAAATGCCATTTCAACTGTGCCTTAGATGTTACTGATATTGCACGGACTTTTAGATTTTTTAACATCTCCTTGGGCTTTAATCTATAGAAGTTGTTCCTTAACTCTAAACTCTGTAGTTGTGGCATTTTGTGGTTTTGTGTCCATCCAGGGATGTCATGCTCTTGAGGATTTTCACATTCCCACATTAAACATGGAGAGCAGCACGATTATAGAGAATGCATTTCCTGTCATTTAGCCTCTTGACATTTCCAGTATGCTTTTTTCTATAGCTGAGTCTGGATGGGTTTTTGTATGTAGTTTAAATCACTTGCCAAAAAAAAAAAAACGCAAATCTGGGATCTCATTTCTTTTTTCTCTAGGGAATGTCCATGGTCTAAATTGACATCAACACATGATAGAAATTGGTCACTCCCTGATATAGTCATTCAGGAATTTTTGCTATTTTAAGGCCTATTATTATTTCCAGCAGTTGCTACTTCATCATTCAGCAAAATACAGTCATCCAGAACTGGCTGACATATCAGTAGTTCTTTTTCTGGCCTTAACTCACAAGTAGCCAGTCCTGCCACTTAACACAGACATGACAGGGAGCAAGAGCTTACTGGCTTTGGGTCTAAGAAGAAATGCAGTACAATCTCTGTTTCCTTCCTCTTTCTGTTTTCTTTTCCTAGAAATCTGGATTTGTCTTTTGGGAACTCCGAGCAGCCTTACCTGAATAAACCCAAACAGGGTTCAAGACGGCACCCTGACTCTGCTACTTCAACTGCATCTGCAGCTTCTTTTTCTGCAAAATGGGGGTTGCAAGCAATGAAGGAAAGGAAGACTAGAGCAGGAAAAGACAACACATAGAGTTTGTAGCAAAATACACAGTAACACAGACCAGAAAAGATGGAAAAGGGAAAAATATGAGCTTCTAAGAATGACGAAATAGAAAGAATTAGGACGAAAACAAGTATGCTCAGTTATAAGCTTCTCTTTTTCTTCTGACTTCTAAAGCGTACCTGAGTACTTAACAACGCTTTTTCATTTTACATGAGGGTTCTTAATGGGTTGAGTTATTATTATTATTATTTTTCTCTCCATTATGCTAGTTCACTACAGATTTTACATTCACCTAGTTGCTAAATTAATGCTTCAGAAGACATAGTACTCTCTGATCTTACATTCTCCTTAAAAATGCTTTTGTTGTTATTTTTTACACCCAAGGTTTTTGAATCTCTAAGATTTCAAAGCATGGATAACAGAAGATTCCTTAACTTATGCACTAATGAGTTTCTAAATAAAGGTCCGTGTGGATGTAGCCTTCCATACATAAAAATTTAGCCAACTTCAGAGAATAAATCAGCCAAGCATGGCAGGAAAGAGCATATGAGGACTTTGTAGCTGTGAAGATTTTTTTAAAGAAGTAATTTGAAAAGAGGTTGTATCAGACCATAGTTTATTGCATTATCACTTTACAGTAGGTAGTACCGCTGTACTGATCTCTGGACTAGTGCTTGCTTAGATGACTAAATTGTCATTTTTAATTAGTATTGTGCTTTTCTTAAAGGTTATTTGCTTTATTTTTTCTAGTCAAGAATCCTTGATTGCTAATGACAAGGGTGCTATGTTTTTTTTTTTATTTTTAAAGAAAATTCCCAAACTTATTTTATTGTACAGAACCATATTTGCTTTGTATTTTTTGTTTTTACAAGACAGTACATATTTTTAAAACCAGAAAACACATATTTACTAATAACATTAGTAAAACTAAATGTTTTTGGCAAGAGTACCACTGCTAACATATTTAACAAAACAAACAAATATTTTTGACTCTATTTGGCTTTGAAATATACTTTATATTTCTCTTTTCTTATAGCTGTCTTAACTTGCTGGACAAAGGCACTACAGCAACTGGATACATGTGTCGTGTGTGAAAATGTTTTTAGTGATATACCCTATTGGCAGTGTACATGCCGTGAGGACTTCTCCGCCTCCAGCTCATGCCTTGAATCACACCGTGCCGTCCATATCCTCTTATCTTTGTGACGTATAGTATACAGTGTTTAGAAGGAGGGATGACATTAAGGTGTCTTCTTCGGGCTGTGGAACAGAGATTTTTTTTGGTAGAGTTGTTTTACCAGAGATTAAATAGGTGATTTGACTTGTCACCACTCTAGGAAGCAGTGAGCTAAATTAAATTTCTCAGATCAAGAATGTTCTTAATCAAATTCTCACATTTTACTCACAGGGTGCACATTTTCTGAACAACTACTATGTGCCAGGCGCTGTTCATAGCCGTGAACAAAACAGACAAAAGTCCCTGTCCATGTTGTGTGCCGTCAAGTTGATTTTCGACTCATAGTGACCCCATATGTTAGAGTAAAACTACCACATAGGGTTTTCTTGGCTGGAATCTGTACGGAAGCTGACAGCTAGGCCTTTCTCCCATGGAGCTTCTTCTGTAGTCTCAAGCTGCCAAACTTTTGATTAGCCCTGTCCATAGGGGGTTTATGTTCTAGAAAGAGCAGATAGTTTATAAATAAGATGAAAAAGTGAATTAAGTGGAAAATAAATGACGGTAAAGGATTGAGGGAAAAGTGAAACAGGAGGGTAGACTGGAGGTGGGGGAAGGAGAATTTCAGTTTTCCATAGAGTGGCCAGAGCAAGACTCTATAAGACGGTGATACTTGAATGTAGATTTGAAGGAAGCGAGGGAGTGAGCCATAGGGATATCTGGGGGAAAGCACTCCAGATAAAGATGATAGGAAATGCAAAAGCCCATGTGTAGGAGTGTGCCTGGTATCTTCAAGGGAGTCAAGGAGAGAACACAGGGAAATTAGGTTACAGCAATAAGGTGGGGTGGACCTTATAGGGTCTTGTAGATCCTCATAAAGATTTTGGATTTTACTCTGTAGGAGATAAGAAGGATGGTGCTGAGCAGGGGCATGCTAAGACCTTACTGAGCAATCTAAGAATAGCGACTAGACAGAGGAGGACAAAGCTGAATGCTGAGGGATCGTTGATGAGGCTACTGCAATAGTCCAGGCACAACAGGGGAGTTCCATTAGTTGTCCTTAATAGTTCTCCAGCTATCATAGTTGAGAACTTTATGCTACCCTCATACAGGAAATATGGTCAAGCATCAGGAAGCCACTAAGAAGCACTATGTGTGAATCCATTCTTCATATTTTCCTCTATCACAGAAATGGCCAGGGGGACATCCTCCCCATCAACCTTGTGATATTTTTGGTAAATATGCAATTATACATGCAGAATCTTCATATGTTATTTTTGTGCAACCTATTAATATGAACCAGATGTATGGTGAGCCAGAATACTCTCTGGAGGTTGTACCGAGAAAATGAGGACACATTGATTTAGAGTCCACACCTGCAGCTCTTGCTGCTGTTTGCTGCTTCTGCTGCAGCTTTGACGTCAGCTGCTTAAGGAAAATCTCAGCTTCCAAATCCTCTCTTGTTGATTAAATAGAGGAACTCTGGGTCAACAAGATCTTTTAATCACCTCATCGAGAAGCACGGAGTGTCAGGGAATGGCATCTTTGTATAAGAGGTCACTAAATCCACCTGGTATTTAACATGATCTGCTTGCTTTAAAGTGAGCTTGAAGCAATCACTTCCAGTTATTTGTGAAAATAAAGGCTCTGAAAATGTAAGTATAGGTAGGAGAGGATTTGAAATGTTGTAAGTAAAAATGTAACCTCGCTTGTTTTCCCAACAAACCAAGAAATAGTGAGCTTTCACTTTATGTAGGGTCAGGGACTTAAGGCATTTAAAAGAGTGATAAAGAAGAATGGCTTTGTTCGGTCGAGAAACAGTCAAAGAAAAGGATGGAAATTTTGGATTTAAATCACATATGAGAATAATCTACAACCATACCCAAAGAAAGTTCTAAACGTGGCTTAGATCAAAATATTTTTGTTTTTGCATTTTTAATTTCTCATTTTTGCTGCTTAAGTGCCGACTGGAACTTGACTTTATAACTGGTGAAATATGCATGGTTAGAATGTTCCTCTTAAGGATTAAAGATTCAGTCATATTCTCTGATAATTATTGTTATTGGCACAAATTCTCTGCCATCTCGGGCATTGGTTTTGTCAGATTTTAGTTATGCCTACCTAAATCATTACATCCAGATTATAATATAAATTATTTCCTTTATTTTTAATAATACTTTGGTAACAATGATTTTGTTGCCCTACCACCCATTTTTCAGCCTCATTGGATCTTCTTCTGCACAAAAAATTCTAATTTCCTATAAACCGTACAATGTACAAAATGGAGTAATTTATACACCTACTAAGGCAAGCAAATTGGGTTGCTTTTCATTTGATCAGGATGAACTTATAATGCACTGTTTTAATCAACAGCCCAAGAATATTTTGGCAATGGAAGTGATAGGTCCAAGAATGAGCTTGGTCTTCTAGGCCGGGGGAGGAAACATATCCATATAGAAAAGCAATCTCTTAGGACTAGAAAGCTAGACTTCTCTTCAGTGATGTCTACCACTGCCTGTGGTGTATTTATGAATCCTGAGAAGTATACTTAAGAAAGAAAAAAAAAAATTTTTTTTTTTTATACTTAGTACTGCAAAATTTCTCTACTTCTCTCAGCAGAAATCATTTAGACTCTGTTCTTCCATATCCTCTTGTAATAGAATACGGTAATAGCTTCTTATTCCACAGATATGAAGTGTGATATACGTGATACTGCTGTTTTTTTTTTTTTTTTTAATCTCTGGACAAGATAAATGGCTTGACAGTAAAGAAGTGTCTATTCTTTCATATTTTTTAAGAATAAAAGAATGAATTAATTGCATTTGGAGAAATCCAGATGTCCTCAAAAGAGATCCTGTCTGCCAAAAGAGTTCTTTAGAAATTCTCTGATAAGTCAAAAGTCCAAGGTTCTTTCCCATGTTGGCTTGTGTAAATCCCTAATATTGCTTTGGGTTAGGCCAAGCTGATAAGGCATCTCTCACCAAAGTATTCCTACAATTCTCTCAAGTGTCAGTTGGGATCCCTGAATCCAGGGTTTCTCCAAAAACTTATCCAACCAAGTCATTCATTCCCAATGATGCTTGAGCTGAACCACAAATTGACAGAGCATGAAGGGAACAATACTTGCATGAATGTTGACTGATTCATATACTAACTAGTGATAGCCGTGTGTGGTGATTTCCTTCAGTATATGCTATATTATGCTTAACTAGTCTCCTGTCTAGGATATCAGATATTATGCATTTGGACAATATTTGCTATAATTTGTTTAATTATCTTTTATAGATTATCAATACAGGTAGTCCCTGGTTATAAACATCTGACTTATGGAAAACTTGTACTTTTTTTTTTTTTTTGTACTTAAGAACGGACTGCCATAAGCCTATTTTGTTAAAAATTTGAGTTAAATACAATAGTTCATAAGAATGAAAGCATGCACTGCTTTGTGACACTCATGAAAACATTATGCACTTTGGAAGTGTTTCTTAAGTGTTTATTATGCATAGAAAAGTAAAATACATACTACATACTAAGACAAACATTTGTCTAACCAAAACCAAACCAAACCCATTGCTGTCAAGTTGATTCTGACTCATAGTGACCCTATAGGACAGAGTAGAGCTGTCCCATAGAGTTTCCAAGGAGCACCTGGTGGATTTGAATTGCTGACCTTTTGGTTAGCAGCCATAGCACTTAACCACTACACCACCAGGGTTTCTTACTGATGCTAAATAAGAACCGAATCTATCTGTTCTGACTTACCTACACATTTGACTTAAAGACAGACTTAGGAATGGATCTTGTTTGTAATCTGGGGACTGCCTATAGTGCATTTTTTAAAAATGAGTGAAAAAATATGTGCAAAGTGCTGCTTCATAACCAAATGAATGTGTATAATTTTCTTCTTGGTAAAAGTTCCCAGGCATCCTTCTCTGAAGTAGTCATTTAAATGATAGTGATCTCTAGGAGATGCTGTTAGGATTAGATAATAGTGAGGGTATGACTCACAAACATGCCATTTAAATCTGGGAACAAGTAACTACAGCCCACTCTTTCTGACCAAAAACCTCCCAGTTTTATGGGTTTTCCACCCCCACATGAAAGCATACACCTCCAGTCTTCAAACTGCCAGGTCTTCTTAGGAAAATGATCCATTCTATAATGAAGAATACCTAAATTCCACAAGTAAAAGGAGCAGCCTGTTATTACTTCTCCTATTCAGCACATGGAAAACACAAGTATGTGAGAACCAGACACAACCAGTAATTTGGTAGCCAAACAACAGATCTGTGCTGTAACAGGAAAAATAAAAATGTAGCTCTACTTTGGTATTCTTGAATGGTCTGCCCTGGAAGGAGTAAAACTTGACTTGATTTTTGCACTTCCAGAACTATGTTCTTGTCTGCCACTAGATTCCAACTGAGAAACTCATGCACAAGGGAAATTCTACTTTTGCTTCTATTCTAATGACTGAGATTAAGCAGTATATGTTTGCATTTCCTCTGTCACATATAAGAGCTTCTTTGACTGACACACACCTCATAAATACGTTTTAGAGTTGAACTACTTTAGGCTGTAATTTATTTTTTTCCTTTAAGCAAGGAACACAGTTCCCTCAGTATTGGAGTAACCAGAGTTCTGAAATCTGTGTTTGACTCTGACTTGCTAAATGACAAAGGACAGTTCTTCCTACTTCAGTCTATAATACAATGAAAAGGAGATTGATGATGACCCTTGTTTCGTCAATACCACTGAGGCATGCTGGCCCCCTTGAGAAACATAATATTATATTTAGATCTATAACTTTCATTATTGGATTCTGTATATCTGTATATATACACACAGATGCATGCACACACATATGTGTGTGTATATATATATATACACACACACACACACACACACACACACAAATAATTTAGCCGGGGATACTGACATTTGCTTTGGTCCCTATAATAATAGCAACAAAAATAATGAAGACAGTGTTGTTATTGCATAATTGTTATTGAAGACAAAATTTTGTCACAGATAAGTGGGAAAAGGAAAAATTGACACAGCTGTAAGAGAAATAGCTTTTAATCCACACAGAATCCCCAGAGCACAAATCATTCTTCAAAATGCTAAGAATGTGAGACTCAGAGGAGAGACTTGGCGTCTCGCTAATACTCCTATATCTAGAATGTGATTTGGAGTCAAAACAGGAATTTGATTCTTAGGCCAGTGAATTTCCTTGTTCCAGGTTGCCTTGTCACCAGGGGTGTTGAGATCCCAGGTGTTACTAGTTCATTATTTCCTTAGAATTCAATTCCACTGACCTTTATTAAGTAGCGTGTATACGACTTTGAGTGATGCTGGCAAAGAATATTGAATATACCATGAGCAGCCAAAAGAAAGAACAAATCTGTCTTGGAGGAAGTATAGCCAGAATGCTCCTTAGAAGTGATGATGGGGAGACCTCGTATCACATATTTTGGACATATTATCAAGAGGGATCAATCCCTGGAGAAGGACATCATGCTTGGTAAAGTAGAGGGTGGGCAAAAAAGAGGAAGACTCTCAATGAGATGGACTGACACAGTGGCTGCAACAACAGACTCAAGTATAACAACCATCGCGAGGATGGCCCAGGACCGGGCAGTGTTTTGTTCTGTTTTATATTGAGTTGTGATGAATTGGAATTGACTCAATGGCTCCTAACAACAACATATGCTAATAAACCATGACATTTTAAAAAATGTACAAAATTGTTTTCATCATTAAATGAAATTATGTTAACATCATGATAAAGTTTTGTGTGTGGTAAGACAGTATCATAAGATAGATAATAAACTATTTTCTCGGTAGACACAAAATGTAAAGAACCTTTTGGTGGGTTCATGTGTTGTGGGAAGAAATACAATATTACTAATTCCAGCAAGCCTTTGTATTTAAAATATGCATAACAAGATGAGACAAAACTAGTTTCTTTTTTTTTTTTTTTCATCCTTTCCCCAGTCTCACTCAAAATTTGTGGAGTTCACCTCTGTGATTTTGAAGCGCTAAGCTACCATTATTTCCCCACTCATTTCTTGGGCTAGAAGGGGTCAGGGAGTAAAGAACTTTAGCATTTTAGGACCATTGAAGAGGATTAATGCAGGTGTCAGAGTTGAGCTACTGGTTTGAGTTGTTGAGGCTTTATAACAAGGGCATTTGGGGAAGAGAGATTTTTAGTATGCTTAAAAGATTTTCTGAGGCTATAAAGAGGTATAAACCCCCTCATCTTCTCCAGTGATAGGTACACATGACCCTGAGAGATGCCAATATTGCTTACAGGATACTAGGACCTCACAGCACCCAACAGAAAAGGCTCTTGACTGGACTTGTCTGAGATGAATATAAAAACAATGTCCTATGTGTGTTAATGACCTGAGTACTCTGCTCTCGATGTTCTGAGATGACCCAAGGAAAAGAAAATCATGACCAAATTAAAACTTCCTACTAGCTAAGACAGCAGGAAATTCTGAGTATATTATTTGATGATTAAGATAAATTAACAAAATGGACTAAGATTAATTTCCATGACAAAACCCTAGCCCATTCAGATGGGTTCTCTTTCCCATCTTTTATGTGTGCATACCCTTCATCATAACTTTGTTTGAGGTGAGAAAGATGAGTTGAGGGGAAAAAAAAACTATGAAAGTTATTTCCTGGCATCTCACCCAGGAATGAGTGATGAATAGAGCCTGAAAACAGCTTTAAAAGCCATTTTCTTTGCTCATATGAGGTCATGAGTTTGCTCCTTGCAACTCTCTGGGCACCAGAATGAATGAAAGTGGCACAAAACATACCCAAGGTCTATCATTGATTTAAAGTGATTGATGGCTGGTCTTATCTGATCGTGCTATATTGTCAAATCATCCATCATTCCAAACAAACCCTGTACTCCATCGTCCAATATACAGTTCCATGTGGCCAAAGGGTTTAGGGTTCTTTTTTCCCCAGAGAGCAGTTGGCAGAGGTGGGGGAGGGGGGAACATCTTGCTTCTTATTACCAAACTACCAAATAGTTGTCTGTTAGGAAGAAAGTGTTCTGATGACACATGCTAAATTCTTGTTAAGTTTATGTAGGAGTATGCTCATTTCCATTGAACGAACATTTTCCACATTTCCCACACTTTTCTCAGGAGTTTTCACAACGTCCAGTATTTTTGTCCTTCTTAGAGAATTAGCTGTTCCTAATTCTTGTATCAATCCTGGTTTGAGACAGTAAGTTCATATTTTAGAATACCTTAAAAGTGATTATAAAAGTATTAGAGGTTCATTATCCAAAACAGAAGATACAGAAAAGTACAAAGAAATAAAAGTCACACGATTCCCTCTTATCCCGCAACTTAAATTGTATCTCTGCTCTTTCCTTCTACTATGCTTTCTAACTATTGATATTCATGTCTATTTAGCTATATTTACATCTTTTTTCCCTTTAATAAAAAGCTAAGATCATATGTAATGCCAGATGCTGTTAAGAATAGAACTATGCTACATAGGGTTTTCAATGACTGATTTTTTTTAGAAGTAAATTGCCAGGTCTTTCATCCAAAGCACCTCTGGGTGAGCTTGAACCTGTAGCCTTTTGGTTAGCAATTGAGAGGTTGAATCATTTATACTGCCTAGGGAGTCCTAAGATCAGATAAAAAAAAAAAAAAAAAAGATCAGATACGACCATATAAATCACATATATACTACTGTATAAGTAGTTTTCTATTCTTTTTTTTCTCCAGTTATGTCTTGAGTGTTTTAACCAGGTCATTGCAAAACCTTCGAAAGCATGATTCTTTAGGGCAGACAGGGAGTGCATTAGCATCTCCTGACTCACATCCATTGGGTTAATAGGACTGCCTTGGGTGTGCCACCGTAGCACTAATAGTGGGTCTGCTCATTCTGAGTCACCATTGCTACTTTTCTCACACATAGCATGACTTCTGCTTACACCTGGGCTCCAAGGTCGAACTCAGAGTTTAACTTGTCACTTTTGCCTCCAGTCACATAAAATTTCAGGTCCAATCCTTCCCTGGATGCCATAGTTCCTAGAATTTGTCTTCCTCAGCCATCATTCATTCAGAAGTCTTCTTTCAGATTCCAGTATTGTGTGGTCGTCCACCATTTTGTCATCTGATGTGATTTTTCCTATGTGTTGTAAATCCTATCTCTACGATGTTGATGAGATTGGATTCGTGGCAGTTATGTTAATGAGGCAGGAATCACTCTACAAGATTAGACTGTGTCTTAAGCCAATCTCTTTTGAGATATAAGAGAGAAAAATGAGTCGAGAGACAGGGTAACATCATAACACCACGAAAGCAGCACCGGGAGCAAAGCATGTCCTTTGTACCTGAGATTACTGCGTGTAGAAGCTCCTAGACTGAGGAAAGAATGATGACAAGGACCTTCCTCCAGAATCGACAGAGAGAGAAAGACTTCCCCTAGAGATAGCACTCTGAATTTGGGCTTCTAGCCTTCTAGACTGTGAGGGAATAAATTTCTGTTTGTTAAAGCCAGCCACTTGTGGTATTTCTTTTGTAGCAGCGCTAGAAAACTAAGACAGTGACATCTTGGCTTTTCAACATTTTAAAAATTTACCCAATATGATACATCATTTGATTTCTTGACTGCAGCTTCCATGAGTGTTTATTGTGGATCCAAGTAAAATGAAATCATTGGCAACTTCAACATTTCCTCCATTTATCATGATGTTACTCACTGGTCCAGTTGTGAGGATTTTTGTTTTCTTTATGTTGAGGGGTAATCCATACTGAAGGCTGGAGTCTTTAGTCTTCATCAGTAAGTGCTTCAAGCCCTCTTCACTTTCAGCAACCAAGATTGTGTCATCTGCGTATTGCAGGTTGTTAATAAGTCTTCCTCCAATCCTGATGCCCCATTCTTCTTCATATAGCCCAGCTTCTTGGATTATTTGCTCAGCGTACAGACTGAATAAATATGGTGAAAAGTTACAACCTTGACACACACACTTCCTGATTTTAAACCAAGCAGTATCCCCTTGTTCTGATTGGACAGCTACCTCTTTGTCTATGTACAGGTTCCTCATGAGCACAATTAAGTGTTCTGGAATTTCTAGTCTTTGCATTATTTTCCATAATTTGTTATGATTCACACACTCAAATGCCTTTGCATTTTCAGTAAAACATGGGTAAACATCTTCCTGGCTTTCAGCCAAGATCCATCTAACATCAGCAATGATATCCCTCATTCCATGTCCTCTTCTGAATCCAACTTGACTTTCTGGAAATTTCCTGTTTATGTACTGCTGCAACCACTTTTGAATGATCTTTAGTTAAATTTCACCTGCATGTGATATTAATGTTGTTGTTCCATAATTTCTGCATTCTGTTGGGTAGCCTTTCTTTGCAGTGGGCATAGATATGGATCTGTTCCAAATGGTTGTCCAGGTAGCTGTCTTCCAAACTTCTTGGCATAGACAAGTGAGCACCTCAAGTTATGAATCTGGTTGTTGAAACATACCAATTGGTATTCTGTCAATTCCTGGAGCCTTGTTTTTCGACAATGCCTTCAGTACAGCTTGGACTTCTTCCTTCTGCACTATTGGTTCTTAATCATATGCTACCTCCTGAAATGGTTGGACGTTGACAAATTGTTTTTGGTACAGTGATGTTGTGTTTTCTTTCCATCTTCTTTTGATGCTTCCTTTGTTGCTCAGTTTTTTCCCTGTAGAATCCTTCAGTATTACAACTCGAGGCTTGAATTTTTTCTTTCAGTTCTTTCAGTTAAGAAATCCGAGCATGTTCTTCCCTTTTGGTTTTCTGAACTCCAGGTCTTTGCATATTTCATTGTAATACATTACTTTGTCTTCTCGAGCCTCCCTTTGAAATCTTCTGTCAAGCTCTTTTACTTCATCATTTCTTTTACTTATTTATTGTGCTTTAAGTGAAAGTTTACCGTTCAAGTTAGTTTCTCATGCAAAAATGTATACACACATTATTATGTGACCCTAGTTGCACACTCCTTCTTTTCACGCTGGATTTCCTGTGTCCATTCAACCAGCTCCTGTTGCTTTCTGCCTTTTCATCTTGCCTCTGGACAAGAGCTGCCCATTTAGTCTCGTGTATCCATTTGAGCTAAGAAGCATTCTATTCCTGAGTATCATTTTATGTCTTATAGTCCAGGCTAATCTTTGTCTGAAGAGTTGGCTTCTGGAATAGTTTCAATTCTGGGCTAACAGAAAGTCTGGGGGTGATGTCTTCCAGATTCCCTCCAGTCTCAGACCATTAAGTCTGGTCTTTTTACTAGAATTTGAGTTCTGTACCCCACTTTTCTCCTGTTCCATCAGGGATTCTCTGTTGTGTTACCTGTCAGGGTGGTCATTGGTAGTAGCCAGGCACCATCTAGAGCTTCTGGTCTCAGGCTGATGGAGTCTCTGGTTTATGTGGCCCTTTATGTTTCTTGGGCTAATATTTTCCTTGTGTCTTTGGTGTTCTTCATACCCCTTTGTTCCAGGTGGGTTGGAACCAGTTGAAGTATCTCAGATGGCTGCTCACTAGCTTTTAAGACGGCAGATGCCACTCACCAAAATAGGATGAAGAACATTTTCTTAATAAACTTTGTTATGCTAATTGACATAGAAATCCCCAGAAACTGTGGTCTCTCTTTTGCTTCATCATTTCTTGGTAAGAGAAACTTCCTAAGTTCCAGTCATAAAATTATGGTTAAAACAGCAACTGTTTAAAAATTGCCTATTGAACCAGAACCAGAGGTATGTGTTTCAGGAGAATTGGGAGAATTTAGGAAAATGTTAGAAACATTTAGAGACATCAAGTTTGAGAGAATATTAAAAAGTAAATGTTCTTTTTAAGAAAGTGTAAGTAGGAAAATGAGGTGGAATGCTGATGTTCAGAGGGGGCAGGGAGGGAACACAACAAAAGCAATAATTAATCTTTTTAAATATATGAGACTGAAGGAAATTAAAGTAAAATGAATACAAGTGACTTGAGTTTGTTTTGGAATAGAGAACCTATTTAATAATGAGGCAACTGCCCAGACTGAAAAGAAATATTTGGGGAAGGATGAAGAAAAGTTTATAAAGGCCAAATTTATTGAGCTCTTAAAATATGACCATGTTGGAGTGAATTTTAGAACTTGATTATTAAGACTGCTTACTACTTCCCTTCATTTTTATCCTGCCAAAGCCTGCCGGTTAAAGAACACACAACTTAAGCTATTGTAATGGAATTTTGAGAATCTATGAAATTTCATTAAATATCCTGAAAAATACAGTAAAACTAACAACAACAACAAATCAGATTTGCCCACCTTATAAATGTTGCTCTCATCTGGAAGAGTCTTGCCTTCCATATGCAGAGTTTTAATTAAAAGAAGAGCTGGTAAGTGGTAAAGATCCTGGTGACACTATATTTATTTCCAATAAGGATTTGTTCTCCTGTGCCCCTCCTTGCCTCCAGTACTCTAGCACATACAGATGATATGTATATAGGATTACAAAATCCCAACAGAATCCCTATCCAAATATCTAATAATAATTCTTTAAAAACAGATAAAAACAAAACAAAACAAAAAAAACAACAACAAATGAGTTTTCTTCTTTTTGCTTAAAGAAAAATACTAGCAGATGAATTTTAGATTCTGGATCTTGACATAAAATAAAATATCCAAGTTCGGTGGCAAGAGATGGGGTAAGAGAAAAGACAAGACAAGACAGAGGCAGTGTCATTGGAAATGCACTGATATATGAACAATTAAAAAAATTAACCAGAAGGAAATTGCCTACACATTTTTATGAGACAAGGTTAATCTAAAATGACACCAGACCTGAAGAGGTTAGCTGTCACATTCGATAGCAGGGGCATACAGTGGTCACCAGCTACCTAAGGGAACTAACCTAGAAAAGAAGTTGGTAAATTACTTTCACCAGTTCACATACTTTCTGGAAAGATTGGCTCTTTGGTGTCTTTGCCTGGCCTGCATTAGGAAGGCCTGCCATTCCATAGAAGGTTTTGTTAACCTAGCTAGCAGCAGGTCCTGATTGGTCATGGGAGAACCTGGGCTAAATGGTATACATTTCCGATGATGTAAAAGTAAATTAGAGAACAGGGCAAGTTATTACACCAGAGAACGTGGGGCAATGGGGAATAATAAAAATCAGGCTACTCTAATTTCCTTTGAACAACTAAATATATACAGGTCATTATTTCCTATAATCCGCAGGCCTCCCAGTGCAAGTCCTGGCCCTGCGCTAAAGCCTCTGAGACAAAAACAACAAAATGCAGTATGGAGAGAAATGAAAAAGGCTGTAATGCTATTTAAAGAATGGATTAAGTACAGTTTACAGATGCCGGATTTATTCCCATATTGGAATGTTAAATCAGACAACTGAGGAGAAAAACTCACCTTGTTTGAAAAATTCAGATGTTTCCCTCACAGTAAGTTCATTCATATTCCCTGTAATTTGTTCCTGCACAACGCTGAGGTGGCCGAGCTGCATTTTAACTTTTCTTTGCCAAGCCTGGTCATAAAGGGAATCATAGTTCTTCCCTGGATAGGGTTTAGACTCTACTTAACATTATTTCTCTGGAGAGCGATCCTAGTCTCTGATTTTACATATATGCCCAAGTTGGTCTATTTTTCCAGGACATAGACCGTGCCACTTTTTAAGCACTGAGGAAGTCTCTTTTTCAATCTTAGGTGGATCTGAGCATCCCGGTCAGTATATGAGCACTTCTAGGATGAGCGAAACGTGCCTAGGTGCTACAAGTGGTTTGCCATTAGCTGCTAACTCAAAGGCCAGCGATTTGAACCCACCCAGTGGCTCTGTGGAACACTGGCCTGGCAAACTGCTTCCGTAAAGATTATAGCCAAGAAAACCCTTCGGAGCAGCTCTACTCTGTAACACATGGGGTTGCCATGAGTCAGGGCTGACTCCACAGCAGCTTACTACAAGAGGCTCAGCAAAAATGAAGGAAACCCTTAATAAGATGGATTGACAACACAGCCAAAATAATGGACTTGAGTATACCAACGACCACGAAGATGGGGCAGGACCAGGCAATGCTTCATTCTGTAGGACGTAAGGTCTCCATGAATCAGAACTGACCTGATGACATCTAACAACAATGACAGAACAATCAGAAAAAGGTGTATATAGACTCCATGGCATCCTCTGTGTTGTCAAGACCAAGACTAAGAAAGATAAAATCTTTATTGTGTTTTTGGCTGCATCGATTCATCACATTCATATAGCCTTATGGGATTATTAAACACACTGACTCTTAGGCCTCTAAGCAAACTGGCTGAGAGTGAGCCTTACACATACTAAACTTTGAAACCCATTACTAGCCATCCTGTGCATTTTCACAAAATTTATACAAATGAATTGATAGGGATCTTCTTTATTATGTTTGTTTCTGGAGACATCTAGAACTCAATTCATTATGGCAGTACGAAGCTTTTGCTTCATGCTCTATGATGTTGTGGAAGAAAGAATTTTCATCCTAATAGTCCTTAATTCTTTTACTAGTAAGTCAGTTTGTAAGGGCTTCTTTTTGCATTTTCACATGTCCATATTATTTCACCCTTGGAATGAGGCATAACTGATGAAGTTTTTCTTATGTGGAGGATCTGGGCTCCTGGGAAGGTAGACTGGGACAGAAGAGGTGGGGGATAGGCAAGAGCCCTTGCTTTTATGGGCTGGTTTGGAGCCACTCGAAACTCACCTGAGTACCAGCAACTCTATCTGGAAAGGCTGGGAAAAGCCTGGTGATGACAAGTTTGAGATGAGCCCGTAGGGAGCTGACAGTATGGGTGGAACCCAAGAGGTCAAACTGCAGAGAAGGGACATAAAGGGAGAGACAAAGAGGTGGTCTGCCTAGGAAAATGGCAAGTTACATACATCTCATGTATGCCTAAAGCTGAGTTTTTTCGCTGCGTATATTTTGATAAATACATAAAGTATCCCGTTTTGCCTGTAATAGTTCTGGCACAGGCCCCTTATCTCAGTGCAATGACTACTAACACTTCTTTCACTCTCAAATTTGCTCCAGTTTAGATAAAAAAAGATATGCATATGCACTAATGTCTAGTCCTCCTATTACCTTTGTTAGTTTTCAAAAGAGCCGTTATATCCATATCCTATTATAAAAAGATTACCAGTCCCCTTTAAGCCTTTGGTTCAGTGGTAGAATTCTCGCCTTCCATGGAGGAGACCAGGTTTAATTTCTGGCCACTGCACCTCAAGCATGGCCACCACCTGTCAGTGGAAGCTTGCATGTTGCTATGACGCTGAACAGATTTTAGCAGACCTTTGAGACTAAGGCAGACTAGGGAGAAGGCCTGGTGATCTACTTCTGAAAATCAGCCAATGAAGACTCTGTGAATCACAATGGTCTGATCCTGTAGTACATAGGGTCACCATGAGTCAACGCCCAACCTGAAGGCAGCTAACAACAACAATAGTCTTAGAGTCGGTTTTAATAGGGTGATTTGAGATTGTGATGGCAGTGACATTAAGTGAAGGAATAACAGGTTCCACTGGTAGTGGGTGTGGAGTAGGGGCAGGGTGACACTGAAGAGAATGGTGCAGAACAGGAAGACTGATTCCTTAAAAAAAAAAAAAAAATTGTAATTCAGAGCATCTAAAATGTTTAGAAACCCTGGTGGCATAGTGGTGAAGAGCTGAGGTTAAAATGTTTAGAATATATATACATATATATATATATATAATGTATGTAACCCATTTAATGTACTTATTTTTATAACTTCTTGATTATTATGGAAACCCTGGTGCCATAGTGGTTAAGAGCTATGGCTGCTAACCAAAAGGTTGGCATTGGAATCCACCAGGTGCTCCTTGGAAACTCTATGGGGCAGTCCTACTCTAAGCCATAGGGTGGCTGTGAGTCAGAATCGACTCCACAGCAACAGGTTTGGTTTGGTTTTTCTTGATTATTAAATAATTTCTGAAAATTTATGACTATTAACTAATATTTGAAAATCAGACTTTTTTTCTGATTTACCTAGTACTAATATTTTTTCTTAATATTTAGCAATCATTTCCAGGGTCTTTTTCTTATCATAATTTTCGGTAACAGTCTAAATATTGTCACCGACGTTTTAGGAAAAGAAAAGAAAAAAAACCTCTTTTCAGCAGATAGTGGTATTCTAGAATCATAGAAAGCTGGGCACCTTTATTTACAGAGAAAGTAATTGCAATAGGTTCTATTAGGTCTGGGAGGCAGAGAAGAAAATTAAAACAGGGGGCTAATATTTAATACTTAAAATTTTTGGGAAGGGGAAAGGCACTTTCATAGAACTAAGTTCTATTCAAGACCAAAAGTGTCTCTGAAAAAACAAACATATGCTCCCCTTCCGATACAGAAAAAAAAAGAAAGAGAGAAAAAAGTGAGAAGAAAATTCTTTTTTCTTCTTCTTAATTTGCTGTTTGTTTCTAAAAAAAAAATCCACCCCCACATAAGTCACTCGGAATTCATTTTGTCTACATCCTGGACTGCACGTAGGGAGGCAAAAGAAAAAAAGGCCTGGGATCTGAAAACAGGAATGTGGTAGGGCATGGGAATTGCAATGTCGTGGTGGTCACCAGAGCATATTTTGGCTTGTCTTAAAACAAGCAAGCACCGTTGGACCCTTGGAGCACTAGCAAATTAGTCCCGCTATCAGGCTACCTATCAGGGGCTAATGCCTGAGAAAAAGTGTGTGGGTTTGTAGCTGCAGCCGGAGGCATTGGCAGGCCCTTCTGTCAGCCGCTGCCCGCTTTCTGACTTCCAGTCCTGCTCAGCGACCTCTGCCCCTATCCGGTGTACTGTTACAGTTCATTTCAATAATTAAACAGTTCAGGGATGGCGAGACTTTATGCTGTCAAGAGAAAATCAGGGCAGTGGATTTTTCTTCTCCTGAAATCAGGAGTGTTTGGGCTTAATTATATTAGCTAGAGCCTGTTCGTTAATTTTCCCAATCAGAGGGAGACATGTTTGCAGGAAAGATTGGCAATGGGTTAAAGTGGTTATTAAAACAGGGCATTTCCAAGGAAAGGGATCCGAACTCTGACAAAATCAGATGTCTGAAA
The DNA here is from genome assembly GCF_024166365.1 of Elephas maximus indicus. Lineage (NCBI taxonomy): Eukaryota > Metazoa > Chordata > Mammalia > Proboscidea > Elephantidae > Elephas > Elephas maximus. Next base: position 41,474,981 of record NC_064824.1, read on the forward strand.
TTTCAGTCAAGCACCCGAGGTTCCAGTGGCAGCTTTGCTCCACAAAATAAGACAGCTTCTCTCCCATCTGGAATCCCAGGTTGCTCAAGGAGCCAGGCTAAACCATTGGATGCCAACTACAAATATGCTGATTTCCTCATGCCAGAAAAATAAACTGCTCCCTCTGAACTCCAAGTAATTGGTTGATATGCTACTTTTAAAAAGTCTCTCACTACTGCTCAGTGAAGCTTTACCGCCTCCCCACTTCAAGGGGAGAAAAAAAAAAAAGCAACGTAATGTCCTTAGTGAAACCAGAAATTTGCCATTTTTGCTACTTTAGCAAAAAATGTTAATACTTCAAGTTTTTGTTAGGAATGTCTTAGAAATTTTGCTTATTTTTTCCCCTTTGGAGAGTTTAATGTATACCTTAATGTCCCCTTTCATTATCTGCCTGGCCTTCTTCCCAGCTCTTCCCTGCTGACTTCAGACCTATCCTGGTTATTTTGTGGTGGTGGCTGGCTCTTGGTCATTTAGACATGTTTGTGGCTTATAACTGTATCAAATTAGATGCTACAGTCTCCTAGGTCCCTTCCCTAGGCCCTGACAAAATTTGTCTTGCTCACAAACCTTCACTGGCCTCCCCGTACTTTTTATCACCTCTCTACTTTGTGAGCATAAGTAACTCCCAAGGCCTGCTTCTATTCACAATGAAAATGGCCAGATCATAATAATTCAAAAGGACCATGCTAACCTTTTCTAATCTTTGAGGATACAGTTCGCCAGTGAAGAGCCTTGATGTTTAAACTTGAACCAGTCATGTTGCATATATTGAAGGCTCTAGAGAACAAAACTATATCAGCTGAGGAATTATATGCTTTTCCTGACTAGGTGTAGAGTCAAATAGAGATGACCCACGAGAATCTCTGTGATATTTCTCATGTTTAGCCATGCAGGAATTCATTTAGATTAGCTATATTTCTTGTGCACTCGTGAGAGCTATATAACAGAGAGTTAAGAAAATGGTTTTTGGAGCTAGATAAAACCTGGGTTCAAATCTTAGTCCTGGCTCTTTGTATCTGTGGGACTTCAGGCAAGTTACCTAAAGTCTACCACCATTTTCTGATCTGTAAAATGGACCTGATAATAGTGCTTACCTCAGCATTACCGAAGGATTAATGCTGTATCTATAGAAAAATGTCTTTTGTAAGGTAATAAATGCCAACTCTTGTTATTAATAGCACCATCAGTCAATTTCTATCATAGCACCAAAGACTCTGATATATAACTTTTGTTTACCTTCCTTTGATCCTTTGTAAGCTCTTAAGACTAAAAACTTGAGTTCTGCTCATCTCTGGATCCCTGGTGTACCATCCCATTGCCGGGTTCAAGATTACTCAATAAACTCGTGTTAACAGAATGGGTAGACGGAAAGATGGAGGAATGGGTAGGTGGGTTGGTTGGTGGATGGATGAATGAGTGGGTGGGTGCGTGGAAGGTCAGACAAACCGATGGATGGACATATAGCATCACCATCAGGTTTCATCCTTAGCCATTATTTTAGGATCATGATGGGTGTCTTCAGTGATGTCTCCCTTGTTATCAGTTCCTTCAGCTGTTAAGATTGTACTGCCTTTCCCAGCTTGGACATGCTCCAAGCCTTGTTTTTCTCCCCTTTTCTATCACAATTTTCCTCTCTTTAGTTCTTGTAAGTGACTGATTATCTAACTTGATCAGTAAGTGAAAAGGGCTTTATGCACTACAACTTTTAGATTGTGTATTTTATCAGAGTTATTTCTTTTTTTTCCTCCTCACTGCTTCATTCCAAGGAAGTGACTAATATGGGAATTTCAGTAAGGCTATTAGGAAAAATATTTTTGGTAGGAGGCTTTTGGACTTCCTTTAAATTATAACCCATAAGCATCTGCCTTTTCTACCTGGGGCTACAGCCGACCCAGAACAGCACTTTGTTCCAATTCATGAACAGCTAAACAAACTCATTTTGGGTGAAAAGGTAGGGAGGAAATACTGAAAGACCAAGATGCCACCAGGCTGCTCCCTCTGGCATATGCTGAGTTACAGTTTAGAGAGCTTTAACACATGGAGTTTAGCCTCCTTCCCCCACCCCAGGGGAAGTAAAGCCAGAGTGTTAACATGAAATATTCAAGTCTCATATTTTCCAGGTGTACGCAGGCCAAATCTGACAATGATGCTCGTGGCTTCTCAGAGTTGCAAAATCATGGAGAAAATTTCAAGTGAATGATTCCATGGCTAGCTTAAGAAAATCCCTTCTTTCTGCTTATTCTTTCAAACTTGGTATTTCAACACTGGTAGGAGGTCGAAGTGGAATTCAGACAAGTGTCAATATCTTGCTGAGGCAGCAGGTATATAATGAAGACATTCTAAAGCAGAAAATATAACAGATGAAACTAGAATTAAAAAAAAGTCTGAAAGTTAATATATATGCTGTCGGGGCATTTATTCGCCACGTTAGGAATACCACCTTACCATTTTTCCAAATGGCTGACTAATGGCCATTAGCAACCATCTTAATAGCTTAGTGCTGCCATAACCAAAAATACCACAAGTGAGTGGCTTTAAAGAAAAGAAATTAATTTTCTCACAGTGTTGGAGATTATAAATCCAAATCCTGGTCTCTGCCATGTCAATTCCTTCTGTGAGCCCCTCTCCCAGTTTCTGGTATCTGCCAGCAATCCGTGTCATTCCTTTGCTGGTAGACAGATCCTCACGTGGCATCTGCCTTCCCCCTGTGTGTGCGTGTGTCTGTGTCTGTTCTGCTATTTTTATGTGACACCACTTGGAAACTATTAGGTTTAGGGCCCTTAACAAAATAGAACCTCTATCTCCAAATAGAGTCAGACTCATAGGTAGAGGGTTTAGAACTTCAGTATAACTTTTGGGTGGACACAATTCAATCCATAACAGTAACTAAGAATGTATTTGATGCACTGTTGAAAGAGCCCCCAAAGCACAGAGCAAAGGGAAGGGGGAACCATAGCAGGACACCTCTGGGGTCATGTTTTTTCCTGTAAGAAATCTCCACTCATTACATATGCTCTGAAAGAAGTTTGTGGCAGAAATGTAGAGGAGAAAAGAAAAAAAAAAAACAATTTTGAAGTTACCCATGGTAAAAGGGGAGCCCTGGTCATGCAGTGGTTAAGAGCTCAGTTGCTAATCAAAAAAGTTGGCATTTCAAATCCACCGGCCACTCCTTGGAAACCCTTTGGGGAGGTTCTACTCTGTCTTATAGGGTTACTATGAGCTGGAATCAACTTGACAGCAGTGTTTATTTATTTTTTAACGGTAAAAGAGCAAGGACTAGACTGGAAGGGGAAACCAGCATAGAAGGTGGTAAAGAAACTGTCACAGAGATAAGTGAAAGGCCCAAGAATTTAATTCTACAGATGCGGAAGATAGAATGAACCATCAGGAGAAAGACAGAAAAATACCAAAAATAAGGAGTCTCTACTCCTTATTTTTAAGGAGGTATTTATTATCTACCTACTGTATTCTGGGCAGAGTTGGCCATATTTCTTACTACAACCAACAATCTTCTAATATATTTATCTTTCATCCCCATTTCATAAAAGAAGAAACTGAGGCTTATAGAGGTAAAGCTACCCACCTGAGGTCCGTGTTTAGTAAAAGCAGTCCCAGGATTCCAGTGCATGTTGTCTGGCTGCAACTAAACTTTTTCTCTATGTTCTGTACTTTTCTTTCTGCATCCTCTTCCTTTCCATAAGGACCTTTGATTTGGCTGTAATGTATCCCTTAGTTTTCTAGGTAAAGGTAGAAACTCCAAAGGGAATAGCATGGTATGGTGAGGAGGAAGCTGCCATAAGGGTTTATGGATCCGTTAGATCCAGTAGAAGCTTTGTCACTAACCAGCCATGTGCTTTTGACCATTAGTCTAGGATCCTTTCTTCCTCATCTGTGAAATGAGGGGCTGGGGACTCACTGTTGTCTTAAGGTAGCTTTCTGGCTCCAATAGTCTGTGGTTCAATTGAACTAAATGAAAATGGAAATAACTAGATGAGGACTGGGATTCTAAAAGTAGTACATAAATATATTCCCAAGCAAGTAAGGGTTATTAAGGTCATTAGGAGAAATGCTTTAAATTTAGGTAGCATTTAGAATTCCATGTTAGTAGAGGCAAAAAAAATTACATGAGAATATTGAATAAATGTGAAATTCAGAAGACAGATATTTCAAAACTCTTTGGAAAGTATTAGAAGGGAAGAAAGAAGGGAAGTCGGTAGGAGAAAGGTTGAATAAAAGTTTTTTCCCCCTTTGGGGAAACAGCTGCACCACTGAAGTTTCTTTCCTCACAACAGAATTGTGTACTTATTTCAAAATATGGAACCACTTGTAGTTTTTTTTTTTTTTTTACTCTTACTAGTTCCAGTGGGTAGATCTTTCTCTAGCTAGGTACTTTCATGGTCTTTGTTTATTTCACAACTTGCTTGGAATGGCTTAAATATTAACAGTTGATCTAATCTATTTTTGTATTAAATTGAAATGCCTCTAAACTAAATCAATACAAGTTATAGTTATTCTCTGCTTAATCATCAGACCTTAAATCTGTAACAGACTTTATAAATTTCTAAGCTATCTCGTATATACCAAAACCTCTCCAGATCCTTCATGCAATGAGGTTGGCATGGATAACTGGATTGAATAACAAATAATTAATGAAATTTTATTTTCACAACCATCTCATGAAAAAGACAAAACAGGTTTTATTAGGCACATTGATAGTTGATGAATCTGAAGCACAGAGAGGTTAAGCCACTTGCCTAACTTCCTCAGCTAATTAGCTAATTCTGATGTGAGTCCTCCACTGGTTCTGACCTGCTTCATAGTTCTGTTTTGTACTCTGCTCAGTCTCAGGTATATCACAAAACAGAAACATCAGCCATAAAGAGAGAGGTGTGGTTTGAAAGAGAATTTAAACAATAAACTCTGGGCACTAATGTGATCTTCATCACTTAGGAGCTGTTAGGTTTGGGCTAAACTTGCTCAACCTCTCTGAAACTTTTTCTTCACTTATAAAATGTGGATGATTATCCCTAACTTGATGGAGGGCAGTGGTAGTTCAGTGATAGAGTTCTCACCTTCCCATCAGGGAGAAACTAGGGTTCAATTCCCAGCCAAGGCAACCCATGCACAGCCACCACCTGGATGTCAGTGGAGGCTTGTGTGTTGCTAGGATGCTGAATATGTTTCAGTGGAGCTTCCAGTACAGGGCCAGGTGGTGTTGTGCATGGGGTTGTTGGGTACTGACTCACTGACAGCTAACAACAACCCGTAACTTGAAAGGTTGTTGTCTAAAAGAAATAAGATGACGTTTTTGAAAATAATTTTAAAAGGATATACTATTGATTACCCATATTATTATGAAAAAAAAACCGTAAAGCCAAACCAAACCCGTTGCCACCTAGTCGATTCTGACTCATTGCAGGCCTATACAGAACTCTTCAATTACATATGTACCTTTGTAGAATAGAAGTGGTATACATAATTTAAATAATTTCAAATTTATTTACTGATCTTTTAATTCTAACAGATTTTCTCTTTTAGTATTCAGCTATGTATTATGGCCACATTCTCATAAGGAAAATAAAAATGTTTTAAAATTAAACTTTCCTCTCTCTTCCTAGCTCTTGCCTTCTTTTCTGTGGTTATACAGAATCTTGAGCACATTTCTTTAAAGTGTGGTTCCCCATTAGCCTCATCTGTATCACCTGGCAACTTGATAGAAATGCAGATTCTAGGCTCACCACACACCTACTGAATGGGAATCTCCCGGGGGGTGGGATACAGACAGCTGTAGTTTAAAAAGTCTTCTGGATGATTCTGACTCCCGCTAAACTCAGAGAACCAATGTCTTAAATCAGTGTACAGCACTATCTTGAAACAATTCCTGCCGAGTCCACAAATATTCATGGAGTGGCTACTAAATGTAAGACACCGGACATACCACGTAGAAGAATAAAAGGATAAAACAGACCTCATAATCTCTGCTTCTGCTCATCCACAGTCTGTAAAAGATAAGTAGGGAAGGAGAAGGGACATAGGCAGACAATCCAAATGTTAAGCTTAAAATTCAGCTTGTCTGGGTTAGAAGTGGCAAGTAAACCTCAATTTAGTATACAAGGATTGCCCTATTATGTAAAAAAAAAAAAAAAAGTAACATGTGAAAAATAACCCACACCAAGAGCGGGGTCTTGACAGGATGCATTTGTCTTTCGTATTAGTGTCACTGATTAGGGGCATACCTCAAAATCACTCAGTTCCCCTTAATAAGGGGAAAGGGGAGGTGTGTGTGTGTGTGTTTGCATGTGTGTGTGAGAGAGAGAGACTTAGTCACAAGATTTCCCCCAGAAGGGAGAGAAATATCTTTATTATGTTCAGCGCCTTCAACAAAGATGAATTGGAGGAGAGGTGGTGGAAGAAAGGGAAAGACCACAGAAAGGAGGCAGAAATCTTGGCACTACCTGCAAAATAGATCCAGTGAAAAACCTTGATAAACTCCCAGGACCATAACTGTATGGGGGTTAAACGAGGAGGAGAAACTATCATTATCCTAAACATGTGGCCCAGATGTGACTTATCAGAAAGTTATTCAAGAAAAGAGACTTCAAACTATTTTGAAGCCATAAAATTATTGGGCTTATAATATCACAATCTATGTTTATTTATACATTTATTTTTATGACTTTTGTAAATGTACAATTAATAAAACACAGACAATAAAATTTAAAGGATAGGATAAAGCAAACAGACATTTGTAATATTTTTTCTCCCCACAATCCATTGGTCTGTCTTGCTCATCCCACTTTGGAAGTCACTAGTTTAGTCTAAGGCATTAGAAGTTGCAATGAGGAAAGAAAGATGGATCTACTCATTATGTCCCCAAACATCAGTGATTCAGATAAACACGCAAAGACTAGAGCTTTTGATGGTCGACATATGTTTTAATCTGATGGATCCTCCACCATCTAGTAGCATAAGATCCACTTTTCCTTCTTTCCACAAAGTCCATCCTGATGCTTCTCACTAGCAAAGCTTCTTCTAGTGGTAAGGTGGTCAACGTGGCATTTAAGGAGAGAAAGGCCCAATGAGCGCTTTAAAGTTTTCTTGGCTGCTTCAATGCCCCTCACACCATGAATCACGAACCCACACCAGAAGTTCTGTCAACAAAACAGAATAGGCAATGTGCTTGTGGGTGCTTTGAGAGGGCAAGAGGTTAAGGAGAAATGAGTTTAAAGACCCCTCAGCAATTTAAAAGTACAGCTTTAAGTAGCAATTCAATGAGCAAGAATGCAGGAGAAACAGGACATTGGAGGCAGAAATGATTCACAAATGTTGAAGAAAACTTGGGTAGGTTTTTGGACTAATTTTTATTTGTTTTTACATGATGTTTTCAGTCATATTTATATATAGCACGGTCCAGACACATGAAAGAGATCGTTTGATTAAAACAAAAAGGATAAAGGACATATTAACTCTTTGAAGAAAAGTCTGGCTGCCAAACCTTAGCTCTTAGGTTCTTTAGGCTGGAGACCTAACCTATCAGGGAGAGAGTATAACACACTAATATGATATCTGTAATTATGACCCACAAGTGAGCAAACCTAGAGCATTTCCTAGGTATCTATTTTCAGCCTGCATGACCTCTTTGAATAGTCAATTGCATAAGTTTACTGCCAGTTATTAATCTTAGTTTATTGCCAGGATCAAGTCATTCAAATCCTCCTGCCACATGACCCCTCTCTATGTGTTGACTCATTTGATTTGCTAAACATCATATTTGTTGTGACTATGTGGCCAAGATCAGGATCTCTAAATTCTTGAATTCAGCTATCTATCTCCACTGCACATTTTCAAGGGGTATAAGTAGGAGAGAAAACATGCTAGACAAGTCTATGGTTATTAGTAGTTATGGATGGAATTCAATTCCCTGTGCAGTCTATTAATAATAAACTAGACTGGATCATGTGTGACCCTCAGGCATTCCTTTTGTCTGTAGAAGAAAAGAAGACCTCAGGGCCCACCAGTGTTGGGAGAGAGAAAAGAGAGACGAGATGTGATTCAATAGACTTTACCAGTTGCAGCCGAGCCAGTTCCCACTCATGACAACCACATGTGTGTCAGTAGAAACTGTGCTCCATCAGGTTTTTAATGACTGATTTATAGGAAGTAGATCACCATACAGGCCACCCAAAAGAGGACTTTCCATATAGAAGTAACAGTTTCTTACAACTTTTTTACCTCCCACGGGCAGATGAAACCAAATCCCTCTCCTAGCATTACAGCAGGTCTTGAAGACGGAATGTGAGTAGGCAGAAAAAAGGGCAAGTGCAGAGACTATATTTCTTTTTAGAGCTTACAATACAAAATAATATATTTCTTTAAATTTGTCTGAAAATTACCACTTTGAGAAATCAGTGGGAATCCTCAAGGACTGAGTTCATATGGATTTGGAAAATAAAATAGGAGTCAAATAGAAGATAAAATATTGTCTCCTACAACAGATACTGAACTGAAAACCACTTTTGTTATCATAATCTTTCCAGGTTTAAAAAAGTGTATATATATATATATTTTTTTTTTCCACAAAATGCTTATCAGATAAGTTAGATTGAGGAAGTTTTCACATTCCTGAGCCTAGATGCAAAGCACATTTCAACTTACTTTTAAATTCTGCTCTGTTGGTGGTGACTTCTTGCAACATTTATTGAAAACTATTTAAATACCATATTTGGCTCCCCAAAGACGATCTTCATGATTAAGTTGCAATGTCCAGTGTGAGTGGTGAGTGTGGAAACAAGGAGTGATAGTATGCATTCATGTATTTGTCAACCCTGTCCTGGGTACTAATACTTGAGAAAAATAAGAGCAGAAAGTTTTAAGAGAAAGGAGAATATGAAAGGAAAGTCTGGTGGATATTTGTGATGTTTACAGAAAGGAAGTATGATGAGACAGTCATACCATAGGAAGAAATGAAAAATTCCCAAGAAGAAGGCAAGGCTTATGCTTCTTGATAATATGATAAAGAATATCAGATACTTGATTTAAAATAAGTTTAATATTTTGGTATGAAAAATAAATTTATGCACATTTAGAAGGTAATAAACACAAGCTCAAGGGAGGAAAAAAAAGCTTATGCCTCTTTGAAGTAGGACACATTCTTCCTTAGGAGCCCTAAGAGCAAGTTTTCCCAAAGGATTAGAAAAGGACACAGTGCCGAGCCAGTGCACATTCCTTCTCACGGTCTCCTTTACCTTTTCCCTGCTTCCTTTCTGATGTCTCTTGTTGTTTATGGCTGAACATTTAGGCCTTCTTCCTTGTGACAAATTCTTTAGCCTTTGCCTTGCCTGTCACCACTGAGTTCTATGCTTTTGTTATAAGGCAGTGAGCTTGCTCCACACACAGTCCAAATTGAGCAAAAACCCCTTGAAAAAGCCCCCCAAATGATGGCATTGTGCTTTTAATGTATGCTTAGAGAATGAAACAATCTGTTTTATTTCTTGTGTTAGAACAGCTGGAATGAAATGAATAGAGAAGGCTGAACAGTTCTGCAAAATCTTTGATAATAGAGAAGTACAAGCATGCCTCGTCACCAGTAGGATGATAATTTCTCTGGTATGAATGATGTAACCAAGTAGTTGTGTATTACTGCCCCATTCTTTCTTGTCCTGAGACACCCTTGGAAACGCGATGCTACATCTCAATGGGATTTTCCAGTACAAAGATTCTTTTCAAATAAAATAATTGTGGATACACACCATTCCGACAGAGGTAAGTATACTGAAGATGTGCCAAGCATTAGGGCAAAAATTCAGTTCCCATGGAATACAAGCAGGAATCCAACCATTTGCAGCAATACTTTTTTTTTTGTAGACTACAAGATTATAAAGTGTACATTCTCCATAAGACTCAGTTTGGTTATTTGTTTGATTTGGAGTAAAACAATGTGATAAATGAAACAAGAGGGAAAATTAGATAGGAATGTATACACTTTTTGTTCCACAGGCCAAATTTGGCATATTTCTATTGTTTTATATGAACCCAGTAGGTTATTAAAAAAAAAAATATACATATATTTTTTTATAATATATGAACCCAGTAGGTTATAAGTAATAATAAAAAGAGATAACAATTCCTTATTTAATATCTGTTGAAGTTTTATCTCCCCTAACTTACTTTCTGAGAGATATAAGCAAAACAGAAAAACAAATAAAAAATAAGGCAAAATCAAAACAACAGTAGCAATTAAAAATAATCCTCCATCAGGTTCAAGAAAAAATGAACTCCAGAAGAAAAGAGTAGCGTGAGTTGGAGACGAAGTAGGCATAGATGAAGAAGGAATTGGAAAGCAAATTTCTGGAAATCGTGCCGTATGTACAGCGGTTGAAATAACCTGCCTTTAGGCATATGCCTAACACGTATGGGCATTATCTGGATAGCACTAGTGAGAAGAATTAGAGCCAATGGATGAACTACAAAGAGCCAGATACCAGCCCAAAATAAGAAAGAAAATTTCCACTACATTTAGCCAACAATAGTAATGACCACTGTTACTGGGAGTTCTCAAGCAGAGCCAGTGATAAGTAAGACCAAAGAGCTCCCTGCTATCATTCTGAATCGTCATCCCCAGGCTTTGACATTGAAGTTATGACAGGTACAGTTTGTACTGGAGGAAGTGTATTCACCTAGAAGCACCTTGAAGAATGAAATATAATTCTATTTTTTTAGGGAACAGGATATAAGGAAGGGTCTAGACTTCAGATGACTTCAGAATGATGGAATTTAGTGGACATTTGTCTTGAATTATTTATTTATCTTCTTTTTTTCTATGAAGGTCAGCTTGATTTTCCTAGGAAAATTGACACTCCTCTACTTTTAATCTACTCAGGAAAGGTTAACATCCTCAAGTTTGAATCTTGGGACACGGGTCTGCTCAATAAAACCATTGCAACAGTGATTGGTTGAGTGATGAGCGTGTTATTCAAAATCTGCCAGTTTGGACCAGATAAGCCTAAGTAGAAGATGTGTCTAGAGTTTTTGAGAGAGCATGATGAAAGTCATGGAATTCATCATGTCATCATGATGGAAGAACCTATGTAAAAATAAAGTCAACCCAGAGAGAAGTGGAGCTGAGATGGAGGGCAGAATGAAAAGGAATATAAATTCATGTGAGCTCTTGAAACCAGTCATACCTGTAACTAACTCTACTCCTAATCTTAAGTCCATTTGAGTTGTTTTTCTGTCACTTGCAGCCCAAGTGTTCTGATTAATACATGAGTTTTAAGTAAGAACCACGATGTGAAGTCCTTGGACACTCAACAGTCCCCAAAGACCTGGAGAAGGACAATGGCAAACTTGACCTCCTCATAATTCTTTTTTTCTAGGAGCCAGTACTGAATATCACACACTGTTGATTTTAGTCACATTCTCTCTTCATATCATTGATAGAATCTTAATTATTTTTTTTCTTGATTTCTGCTAAGTAATTTCACTTCCTCAAAGCCTTTCCACACAAATCACATCTGATTTCAGTCATTCTAGACTTTGGGCTACCTCATTTCTTACATACTTTAATACGTGGATGTAATTTAGTGCATTGGAAAAATTGATGATTGAAAATATTCACCTGTCATTGTCTTATTGTATTCTAGACTTATTTCTTTACTCCTATACTGAGTTATCATTATTTATCAAGTTTTGCATTATCTTTGTGTTTCATTTGAATGCTCCAGGAAGAGAGGGATTTAAACTGTGCATGCCTAGAATGATGTAGCTTTCATATACCCACTTCATTTCAACACTGATACATTACTTATAATTTTATTATTCTCTTTGAATTTTTTTATTTACAAAGAAATTAAAAAAAATACTATTAAGCATAATTTCTAGTATAAAATGAAGCCTCGGGTAGTTGCTATTCCATTTTGTTTCCTACCAAGTGTGCATTATAATGACTGAAGGCAGTGTGATAAGAAAGGTAAGAGAAACAAGAAAACTAGAATTCAGGGTGTTGAGTTCTTAAGGTAGGAAAATGTTAAAGAATTTTCAACTTCTCATTTTATATTGTTGGGGGGGGAACCCTAGGAACTCTGCCCTTTTGATATAGTAAAGAGAATCAGTACCTTTTTTTTTTCTGATTACAGTGCTTTTTAACTTTTTAAATAAGAAGGAACGTATAGAAAACAAGAGCATGTATTCTGTATGCTGTTGTTAAACCAAAACCAAACCCGCTGTTGCTGAGTTGATTCTGACTCATTGTTGTTGTTAAGTGCCATTAAGTCAATTTTAGCTGATAGCTGCCACATGTGACAAAGTAAAACTACCTCACAGGGTTTTCTAGGCTGTCATCTTTACAGGAACAGATAGGTCTTTCTTCCACAGAGCTGCCAGCCTTTCGGTAGCAGTCCAGCACTTAGCTGTTGCACCACCAGGGCTCCGTGTATTCTGTATACCAAAAACCAAACCAAACCTGTTGCTGTTGAGTCTATTCCAACTCATAGCAACACTATAGGACAGAGAGAGTAGAACTGTCCCATAGAGTTTCCAGGGCTGTAATCTTTACTGCAGCAGGTTGCCATATCTTTCTCCTGACAAGTGGCTGATGGGCTCGAACTGCTGGCTGTTCCATTAGCAGCCAAGTACTTTAACCATTATGACACCAGGGCTCCTGTATTCTGTATACTGGGGATAATAGACAAGATTGCTGGTAGCCTGAAGTCACTGCCACAGAGTTGCTCTTCCTCCAGTCTTATCTGACTACTCTGAGGGCAATAGGACAAAGTAGAGCTGCCCCATACAGTTTCCAAGGAGTGCCTGGTGGATTCGAACTGCCGACCCTCTGCTTAGCAGCCGTAGCACTTAGCCACTACGGCACCAGGGTTTCCCTATAAACAACAAGCAAACAAAAATTTTTCCCTGGTCATCTCACCCAGGGTCTTTTCTCTGCTCTCTAACAGCAATACTTTACAAAACCAAAGAGCCGAAATAAAAGTCAAATTGTGTTTTAGAAAATATAATTATTTACACTTGCGTAACTTAAAGAGATCTAATTTAGAATTCAGGGGTTTAGTCCTGCTCTGCTTCAATACTCTGTTCTCTACCACTAGGCAGTCTAAACCAATGCTTCTGAATGACGCATTCCTAGAGCTCGCAAAGATTCATTCCTAGAGCTTGTTAAAACACAGGTTCCTGGGCTCCACCCCCAGAGACTTCTATTCAGCAAGTCAGGAAGGCAGATCCTTGAAAAAAATCACTAGTCTAGACTTCAGTTTTTCTAATACTTATAATGCAGAGATCAAATGAGGCCTATCAATTATAAATCCAAAAGTTAAAATGTGCCAAAGATTTCCACGTTTTAGGAGAAATATGTGTCACCTGCTATTATACCTTCTACCAAAATCTCAAAGACTTCAGCTTAGAAGTTTTTTTCTTTCATCAATAGAAGATTAATTGACCCTCAGAATCGCCGTGTGAGAAATGTAGAATGAATATTGGCACCATTGTCCAGATAGAGAAATACAGGCATTGGATGTTTGCATCATTCAGCTGGATAGCAGGAGCATTAAGACTAACCTCTTCTCTGAACTCATCGCCCTCTTTTCTTTTGTTTATACTTTTGTCTATAAGTGAGCAATCAGCCCTCCACAGGTTGTAATCATTCAAGATATTTAGGAGAGGGATTCTGTCTTCCTTGCATCACACATTTCCCTTGAACATGGCCTTGTAGCAGTGGCAGATAGTAGGTTAAAAAAAAAAAGAATAAAGAAAGAAAGCACAAAAGAAATAGCATTTTCCGGAAAAAGACACTTGTCATCTTTGAAAGTATCAATGTGCTAACAAGATAGCTGGAGTCTGGGTTCTTCTTCAAGAACTCCCAACCCTTACACACTCTTGTGGTATAATATTTTGTCTTCAATAACTGAGATTAGACACCAGCTATGAACAGATTCAGCTAACATTGCAATTCTGTACCTTATGTCTGAACCTAATTACTGTCCCACACTACCAAATGTTTGCTCTTACCTCACCTTCAGTATCTCAGCTGCTGGAAAGTAAATCCCCAAACATTCCCTGATTAAGTTCTTGTTTCATGCTTGTAAGTTAATATTGAAATGCTAAGCCAGAAGGTGGAGGCATTGTTAGTGACAACTAAAATTAAAAGCAAAGTGAGAATTAATTTGTTTCTATAGCTGTCAATGGGGACTTCTCTGAGGGACTGCCGGTTTATAACTCCAGTTCCTGTGTTGTGCTAACAGGGATTCTATCAGGCTGCTCATCTCTAATAAATACCAGCCATTTAGCATAAAATGGGATTTCAAGCCATCCAACAGTTTGGGCCTCATGATGACTTAATTCTTTTTTTTTTTTTCAGATGTATTTTTATAGACGCTTTCATTATATTTTTATAAATATTAAAACAACCTGTTTTCTTTAGCTGTTGCATCTTTTACCTCACTCTTTTAATCCTGAGTTTGGCAAATAAGTTTTGAAATAATCCATGAAGGTTAGACAAGACCAAGTGAATAACAACACTTGTTTTGTAGCGTGGTTCCCTGCCTTACACTTTATAGACCAATAAAATAAAAAATGGGAACTTACATAGAGTTAGCAGTTTTTTATTTAATACAAAGAGCATTGAAAATATAATACTTCCTGTTATATTCATTTACCAGCAGTATGGACTTTTGAAAAATAAGAAACTAGAAAAAAATACATCCAATTTTTTAAAAAATTGCTTAATGAAAAAACAAGTGTTCTTTGTTAAAGATATACCCCTGAAAGTTTTGTTGACCACAAAGAAATGTCAAGAACCAGTAATAAAGGGAGAGAGGGTCAATCATCTGCCCAAATGTGGGGCAGGGACATGGTGCGCATGCTGAAGGGGTAATTTTGTAACCAGGAAGGTAGTATTTCAGAATACTCAAAAACAGAGATCTGCTCAGTGACTAAGTCTAGAAATCACAACGTTGCACTTGACATTGTGCTGACTAGTGTGCATGGGTCTGGCTAATAGCTCTATGGTTTCCTCATCAAAACTCAAGAGGCTGTAAGTATTTTATCCCTATGAGCCTTCTGGGGATTTCATGTCCCATTTGATATCATAATGGCTATCAGTGGGAAAACAAGATTTGTTTTTAAGGAATTTAGGTTGCTGTGAAAGTTTGCTGACTAATTTATTTTGTCATGTGAGATATACCGGAAGAAAAAATGTTACGCTTTCAGATTGTGTATGGACTTTGCATATCACTTTACTTAATCTGGTTGAACCCTATGTGGCACAATGCAGGACAGTTTGGTGGGCCTCAGCCTGGGCAAGGCCAGAGTAACTGGACTTCCTGGCCAGTTGCCCCCAGGCTGTATATCATTGACCTTAAACAGTCATGTCAAGGTGGAACTGATAGTAAAACCCTGCAGTTGATGAGTAATGTCCAGGTCCAGTATTTTCTGCTTTATAACGATGCTCCAGACTCAGCCATGAAGGTGCTGGGCAATTACTCCAGTGGCTAGCTGCTGAGCTCATCATGTGTATTTTGAACAAATAAAATAAAGGAACCTGGGATCTCTAGGTATTATTCTTACAACTTTACATGTACCTGTAATTATCTCAAAATTAAAAGTTAAATTTTAAAAAATAAATAATAGGTGTAAGACTCAACTTTCTTATTAAATTTTATATAAGATTTTATTTGGAAGTTTTATAAAATTCAATATTTAGCATTTCTCCTAATATTTTAAAATTGTTTTTATTATAGGTATATAACCTAAAGTGAAATGTAATTATTTCCACTAAGCCTCACATAGATGCTCCCCAGGTCCCTTCCAGTTTACCCCAGCATGTGTTCAGAGGATCCAAGATGTCCAGTATAAAAGGGTAAATATCAAAAACTTCCAGTTAATAAACTTACAGAATTTTAAAAATATTGTTTTGCAGTCTCCAGTAAAATAATTATTTTTGTAATATGCATACCAAAACATTCATTTATGTTTTCATGGGGAATTTTGCAATGGATGTGTCAGTCTGGTAACACCTGACCTATTGAGAAAACTTCTCTAAAATCAGACTATCAAAAATAGTTACAAATGGGCAATTGGATCTTAAGTGAAGTCTGATGTGATGAAACAGGGAACACATAGTAACAGCCATGTGGCATTCTTACCCTACAAACCTACCCTCTTAAAATATTAGTCTGGATCTATTCAAACCTCTAACTCTCTCCACTAGTTTGCAGGAAACCTAGAGGATGGAGGAAGAGGCTATGCAACAATATAATGAAACGATCAAATCAAGTCAAGAGTGAGAGAAATTCAACAAGAAAAATGGTCCTATTTCTTCAACAACAGCAATAAAATGGAATTTTGAAAGCGGGAGGGGCAATTTTTAAATAAAGATTAAATGAAATTTAAGAGATATAGTAACTAAATGAAAAGTATAAATCTTGCTTGGATTCTGATTTAAACACATCGTCTAAAAACGTTTAGAGAAATTTAAACATGGACTGGGTGATGATGACATTAAATAATAGTTTAATCATTTAGATGTTTAACAGCATTGTGGTTATGTTTAAGTGGTCCTTATTTGTTAGAAATACGTGTTGAACTAGTTATGGGTAAAACAATATCAAGAATTTGCTTTAAAATAGTCTAGCTAAATAAGCCAGCAACAACAACTCCGGGAGGATATCGATATATAGAATAATATCAGTGGTTAAGAGCTTGGCTGTTAACCAAAAGTTTGACAGTTCGAATCCACCACCTGCTACTTGGAAACCATAAGGGGCAGTTGTACTCTGTCCTATAGGGTTGCTATGAGTTGGAATCGAGTCAACGGCAACATGTTTTTTTTTTTTGATTGGCCAATAGTTAATAATTGTTGAATCTAGAGGATGGATACATAAATGATTGCACTATCCTTTATGGTTGTGTCTATGTTTTCCAATAAAAATAAAAATACATAGATAAATACAGATATCAGAAATGACTGTCAGATTTTCACAGAGTATTTTAAAATACTTGAAGAAATACATACCTGGATTATTCAGAGCCTGCTTCAGATTTTATCAATCACACAAACTGAATGTCCTTTTATTGGTTCTAATAGTCTTCTATAAGAGCATTGCTCAACCGGTGGCTAAGACTTTAACATGCCCTTAGTTTTCATACTTTATCAGCTTTTACACACTCTATTGTATGTGTATCTTCAGAAGTAGCTGACTTCAATTAATTTCTGAATTTTAGTGGTAATACAGTCAAAGGTGATTTAATCATATTGCTATGAAGGTTCTCATGATCAAAAAATGATAACTAAGCATGAGTGGAAAGACATTATCTCTTGGGCATCCCCCCTACCTCTCCTGCTTTCTTTTTCTTTCTTTTTCCTTTTACTTAGGGGGTCCCCTCATACTAATTTAGGGGTGGATATATGTTTAATAATGGGTAATATACATTTAAAAATAGTTCCCCAGGGCAAACACTTGATCCAGAAAAAAAAATTTTTTTTTCGTTAAGCATACTACATTATCCTGCTGAGTTGTCATATAGTCAAGAAAACTTATTCTTGTTTAAACTTATGAAGTTAGGGGGAAAACATGCCAATTAAGTGTGAAACATAAATTGTTCTGTAAACAAACAAGAATAGTAACATTAAAAGAACAGGGTCATCAAGGGAAATTAAAATCCAGGACACAGCTGTGCAAAGCCTTAGACAGTAAAGAGTAGCAACATTCATGTAAAGAAGGAAAGCGATTACATGCAAAGAGAATGTACAATAAAAAAGAAAAAATAAATAAAGGACTAAATCTGTTTTAATTTAGAGAAGGCTATTGCAAGATATTTTAATTACTGATTAAAAATACCGTGAACAATTCTCACTAATCTTAATGGTAATAAAATTGAATTTTTGTTGAATTGTTTTTTATAGGTATAACAACAACAGCAAAAAAAACTGGTTGCCTTCAAGTCAATTCCAACTCATAGTGACCCTATAGGACAGAGTAGAACTGTCCCATATGGTTTCCAAGGAGTGGCTGGTAGATTCAAACTGCCCTGCCGACCCTTTGATTAGCAGCCAAGCACTTAACCACTGCTCAACTAGGACTCGTTTATAACTATAAAAAGATAAGAATACATAAAAGGAATATACATCTACTTAACATGGTCAAAGAAGAGAATACTAATTCTTTCATTCATTAATTCAGTAATCTTTTGTTATTCTCCTAATATGTGATGGACACTGACCGTTGTCCTTGTGTTGACTCAGACTCATAGTGACCTGTCAGGCAGAGTGGAACTGCGCTACAGGGTTTCCAGGGCTGTAATCTTTGTGGAAGCAACCTGCCACATCTTTCTCCTGTGGAAGGGCTTTTGAGTTCCAACTGGGAACCTTTTGGTTAGTAGCAGAGTGCTTAACCACTGTGCCACCAGGGGTCCTTGTGGTGGGCACTAGTGGCTTAAAGTTAAGAAGGCACAGTCTTCCACTTCAAAGTGTTTAAAATCCTGTAGAGAATACTGGATAGTAAATATAAATAATGATTACAATGAAACGTACTGATTGAAGTATAGCTAGAACACAAGGAGAGCACACAGAGACTTCTAAATCACACCAAGGACATAAAGAAATTAAGTTTTGAAGGGCTGTAAATTAAGTAACAGGGGGGCGGGGCGGGAAGATAACTCTGGTTATGCTAATGGTGAGTGGGGGGAGGTTCTTGGCATTCTGAGTAAGGGACTTGATACTCACCAGGGGGACCAGAACTAATAGTGTGGAATAGGAGAAGCCCATGTGAGGCATAGTGATCTACAATGACATGGGACATTCTAAGGTTGCAAGTGGTTCATTGGAGTTGGGTCATAGGATATATGCTGATGGCTGGCAGAAGGTGCTTCTTTGGTAAATTAAGAATTTATGCCATAAACTGTGAAAATAAATTGAAGGAGACTAAGTTGGGAGAGGTGCCATGATCTTATCGGTATTTCAGAAAGATCTCTTTGTCATTGAGTTGAATGGTGGGTGAGCTTTAGGGTTCTAAACAGGTAGTAAGGATGCTATCTTGGTAATGTTCTTTTCCATCTAATATCTGTGGTTAATAAACTGTTATCATTTATAAAATTGTACTAGTCATTTTCATATTTGTTCTCATATCTATTTCCTGAATTTCTCCTGCTCTGTTCTGTAGACAAAGAGGCTGATCCCTGCAAAATACATTTCCCAGGCTCCTTTGCATACTGGACTTCTAAATACATTTGACCAATGGGAGTAACTGGTGGGAGATTGGAAGACAGAAGGATGGGAGAAGCCAGGGTATTTCTCTCTCTCTCATTCAAAGGCTCCAGTGTATCAGCTCCTGAAAGCTAATCCTGGCTGTGGCTGCCCCTACATTCAGGTGGTCCTTCATCCATGGTTCCAGCTCCTGGGATCGGGTAACCTTATCTCCTCCCTTTTTCTCTTCAACCTGAGTGATTGAGGGTAGGGGTACACTTGCTAATTTGGGGGTAACTTCATCTTCCTCTGTTTTCTCTTTCAACTCCCCATCACCTCCATAATTAATTCTTCATTTTCATTTTTCTGCCGGTTGCTGGTTGCTAGCGTGGATTCTAGATTTCTGACTTAATCCTGACTGAAACAGATACCAATGGTCGATGAATTAGAAAAAATAAACAAACAAGCAAATATATATTTACCACTAAAAATTAGCTCTACATAATATTTGGTATCTCGGAAGGCATGCTAAATTTCAATATATTTACACTGGATAAATAAATATCTATCAAGTGCTAAAGCTTTTGACTCAGGTGAAGCCTAGGAGTCTAAACATTCAAATATATTGTAGTTTAGAAGCCAGCATGCTTTATTTAAAAATAGCAATAATAATAAGTCCCCAAGAATATTATAGTTAAGGAAGGTGGTAAGACACCTCCCCAAATAGCCATAATACAAGATAGATTTGGCAAGTATCAAAATAAAGGTACAGAATGCTCTTAGGGCTCAGGTAGGGAAAGAGAACTACCAGCTGATCAGAAAAAACAAAGAGGTTTCCTGCACTGCCTTGTTCGAATTCACTCAAACCATAATCTAGTGTACTCTGGGGGCTACATTTGCAAACATCTGAGGATTATGTCCCCATTGCGCCACTGTCTGCCATAAGATTTATACTCTCCTGGTATTTCTCTCTGTCAGCTATGAGACTTATTCTTCCTGCTTTGGCCCTTATCTGATAGAAAAAGAGCTTATTAGTGCAGCTGTGGAGCTGGGGCGCCCAGGTGATAAGAGAGGCAGCCGGTGAACTTGTTCACCAGGGGGACCAGAACTGATGGTGTGGAATAAGGGAAACAGTTCTTTCTAAATTCTATAATTAATAAAAAAATCAGACTTTTGTTGAACGGTTATGTAACTGTTTTTTAGCTTTGCTTTTGATTATGCCCACTTATACGAGTAAGAAAAATACCACGGCAATCAGGTATAACAGAGGAAGAGAATGTCCATTTCTACTATGTGGATGGAGAGAAAATCAACCATTTAACTAAAACAGTAATATCAGCAACAATGAACATATCCTTTATAATAACACAAACTCTCTTCTTTTTAACATTAGAAGACTCATAGTGACTAGCCCATTCAGTAAATATTGGTGCTCAGTAAATATTGTTTTTAACAAATGAATGGCTACATAAATGACAAAACACATTTTTTTTTCCCCACAGTATTTGGGTGGAAATATAAGCATATTGCTGGAAATATAAGCATTCTTTTACTTATCCTCAATCTAAGTGTTTTCCAACATGTACACCCAAACCAAAATTATTATTATTTTAAATGAATAACTGTTTTCTTCTTGGATTTAAGTGTTGAGTCAACTTTTACAGACATCCCAAAGCTGTCCAAAAGTTGTTTGCTCTTGAAATGCTAAAATCCTGAAGTGTGAACTACAAGACACAATGCAATCATAATCTTGACATCTTCGTTACCTTGCCAAGGTATGAAATTAAGCTTTCTTTTATATTAATGATGAAAATATTGGATTTACAGTATGGAAGGGTAAACTTGCATTTCCTTAGTAATAAAAAAAATGCACTGTATTATTGGCAAAATGGCTATCTCCTTCCAAAAAAAAGGAAGTACAATAGACAGTATATTCCAATGGGCAGATGTTAACTTAAAGTGTGCATTGTTTGGAAAAGGAGTTAATTAACAACTTATTAATTGGATAAAAAATCTGAAACTGTTGTACTTCTAGCAAATACATAATTTTCTTCAAGTATTCTTAAAGCGTTTTTGTTGTACCTATTAAAGATTCTTGTCTCTAAGTTAATTTCATTATGCTAATAAGCTATCATCGTTACAGAACCTAAGCTTTGATCCATGTTAATTGTCGTGATCTTCAAAGACAAAGTCACCACTTACTTTAAATGAATTTTACATCTTTTTAAAGAATCACACGGAAATTAGGGGAAGTAATTAATTTTTTATTATGTGTCTCAATATTTTTAAGGGAGTAAGTCAATGGTATTGGCTAGAATTCATTTTAACATTTAACTAGGGAAAACAGCATGAGGCAAAAAAAAAAAGTTCGGATGCAAAAAGATTAAAGAAAATTTGAAACTGGGACCTAATTTGTCTTGATAAACTTTGGTGTTTAATATGCTTCTTTTGTTCTCAGTGTGAAACTGCTGGATTTTGATTTGTAAAAACTTTTTGAAGAATTAATTCTTTCTAATTTTTATTCTTTTCTTTGCCTTTCTTTTACAGTAAGACAGACAAGTTGACCTTCAAACCATAACACTTTTAAATATCTATGAACTTACAAGGTTAAATCTATTAGTGGTCTGATATTAGCTATTGTATGCTAACAGAGTCCATTTCTTTCTGAACTAGATAAGACCTGACTGTTCCTATATAAGAGCTAGTTATTTGAATTTTAAGAGGCATAAATAAATAACATCATTAAATTATTTGTGTTTCACTTTGTAATCTGAAAAGATTAAGTGAGGAAATATTAACTCTTTCATTTTATGAAAGTTTTTTTTGTATGAAGATAAAATATGCTTTAAGAACATGTCTTTAATAGATAATTTCTGGTAACATCTTTATGATAAACAGAGTGATGAGTAGGTGAGAGACATTGTTTAAAACCCCTGTCAAACTAGATAGAAAAGTGGATTGAAAAGGAGAAAAGCAATAAGCATTCCATGGTATATTTTTCTTGAAAAATTCTGGGAGACAGAAGTAACTGCCAAAATTGTAATTTTGTAACCATTTATACTGTCTCAAGCCACCTGGCTTTCATTTTGGAAAGATAAAGGGTATGAGGGGATATTACGGTTAAACATGCTTAAAAAAAAAAAAAAAGAATTCAGTAACTGAGGTAAATAAGTGCTTCACAGAATATGAAAATGTAGCAAACATGTTTTCAGAGAAAATCTGGTGGCTCTCATACAATTGTTTGTAAATGGGCACATCTCCCATGATATAACGAACTAGCTAATAACCTTGCTATTTCTGAGGCTCAGTAGAGAAATGATGAACTACTCATAATGATTTTTTGATATGTAAACCAGTAGTTCTCAAGTCTTTGTATGTACGAAAATCACCTGTGATGGTAAAAATGTGGATTCCAGCATGGTACCCAAGGTCTATATTTTTAAGGAGTATCACCAGGTAATAATAGTTCATGCAGATAATTTCATGGACCACACGCCATGAACATGGAGACAATAACAAACTCAAATGTTTTTTTCTATCTTTATATTTTATATTTTTCCAGTTCAGATAATTCTTTGCTAGCTGAGGTGCCACTAATTTATTAATAAAAAAGCTATAGAAATGAATATGTTGATTTAATAATTTTCATATTAGTAAGATTGTATGTGTTATATTAGTATGACTAAAAACAATGCAGCCTAATTAACTACATTAATTGAAGTGTACTGAAACATACTTCTTCAAATTAGCATTGTCCTCTGCAAAATTGTGAACCTATACACACTTTATGGTAAGGTTGCCATTTTATGTTGTTTTCCTTGCATATGGTAGGCACTTAGTGAATGTGTGTTAAATGAAGAAATTAGATTGTAATTTCTGTACATTCTCTCCCGCTATATGGCCCAATCTAAGTTTAATCATTTTATTCCACAGACATAGCTATTTAAAAAAAAAAAAGTATGAATTTTTGCTTTTCTTTTAGGTCCTATAATGGAACGTGAACATGTATTCAATGTGTCTTCTTACAAATGTTAGTGACAAACCACACAATTTCATGTGTACAAAGGTATAATTCCTTCCAGACCAGACCTAGGGCATCTATATTACATTTTGAGATGGAATTCCTGGCAAATGGAATATAAACTGAAAAGAATTAGAAGGGGGAAAAAAATCTACATTTCAAACAAACAAACACAATGAACTCCTAAATTCCCACTAAACACTTCTTTTACCCTTTAACATTTCCCCCAAACACATTAAATCATACTTCAAATGCATCATAGAAATAATAATCATGTCTATAAAGTATTTTTTATGTTAAAGATACTGACTTTGGGCTACCCAGAAGGATTTTGGGACATGGTGAAAGTGGTAAAGTTCGCAGTTTTGAAGAGGACAATGCTAATTTGAAGATGTAAACTTCAGTACACTTTAATTAATGTCATTTATTAGCTGCATTGTTTTTAGTCATATTAATTATCTTAGTCATCTAGTGCTGCTATAACAGAAATAGCACAAGTGGATGGCTTTAACAAAACGAAATTTATTTTCCCACAGTCTAAAAGTCCAAATTCAAGGTGTCAGCTCCAGAGGAAGGCTTCCTTTCTCTGTTGGCTCTGGAGGAAGGTCCTTTTCATAAATCTTCCCTTGGACTAGGAGCTTCTCTCAGCAGGAACCCTGGGTCCAAAGGATGCACTCTGCTTCTGGCACTTCTTTCTTGGTGGTATGAGGGCCCGAACTCTCTTGTAAGATAAAAGGTGGTACAGGCCACACCCCGGGGAAACTCCTTTTACATTGGACCAGGAATGCGACCTGAGCAAGGGTGTTACAATTCCACCATAATCCTCCTTAACATAAAATTACAATCACAAAATGGAGGACCACCATGGCCTAACCAAGTTGGCACATATTTCTGGGATACTTAATTCAATCCATGACACTAATATAACACATACAATCTTACTAATACTAAAATTACTAAATCAACATATTCAGTTCTATGGCTGTGTTATTAATAAATTAGTGGCACCTCAGCTACTGAAGAATTATCTGAACCGAAAAATATGAAAATAGGAAAACAAAACATTTGAGTTTGTTATTAATTGTCTCCATGTTCATGGTGTGTGGTCCATGAATATCTGCGTGACTACCACCTGGTGATACTCTCTCAGGGGACTGTGTTAGGCTGGGGTTTGAAGAAGAAAGGGGAGCATCATTCATTCCCACCTCTTATCAGTTTCTTTCTAACTTCTCAAAGAGGTCTGATGAGGATAAACTCGCCTTTTCTTTTTCCCCCTTTGTGGCTATAATGAGAGAATGAGGTGTGGACTGTATTTCTTAACAGATCTTAGCATTGAAATTCACAGGTTCACATACCTCTCTGTCGCAATCAAAGCCACCCGGACACTAATCCAAGCAGTAATTGCTAAATCTGATGGTTTGGAGCCAAATGTGCTTTACACAAATGGGCAAGTCAAGTGAGAAATAGCTGAAGATTCAAATCTTCTGTGTATAGTGTTAATAAATAAAACAATTACATCAATCTTCCATACGATAAAAATGATTAGGAAACTAAGTTTAGGAAAGGAGCTTAGGAAACTAGAACTGTTAACGAGTTGAATCAAAGATAGAATTTATTGCACAAAAGACCTTGTTTTAAGATGCTTTTTCTTTTTTCCTTTTCTTTTTTTAACATCAGACCAATACTGCAATGGCTTCAAAGAGGTTTGTGATCGAAGGTGTCACAAATTCTAAAATTAGGGACCCTATCTCAGACTTTGTCAAATGCTACAAGCATTGAAGAGCAATAACTCCTAATAGCATCGGATTTATTTCTAAATATCCCTTGGTTTTCCATGCTGAGGAATATAATATTTGCTAGAGCAAAGAGTCATTTCCCAGGGTTTGCTTAACCTAGGAGATATTATTTATTGTCCTTTCAACAAAGGTTGCAAACTGGTACCTTAGCCATATTTTGTTGGCTTACACAATATTTTAAACATTTACAAATTAGTCTCTAACATTTAAAAATCATGCAATTTTATATAAGTATCTGGATTTCTAGATTTATGTGCAAAATTCCACCATCTGGCATTGGGCATTGACTTCTACATAGCAAAGGTGGACTGGAGCTGGGTAGAAATTATCTTCCTTTAGAGAGTGCACATACTCTCTTGCTTACCTTAGCACCTGTCTAGCCTCCTTCACTCATCAAATAATTTTCCCAACCTTTAAAGATACAATGGCTTGCCATATTTGATAAACACATGATCTGTTAGAAATAATAGTCATCTTGTATCCACCATTGAAGAGTCATGAATGTGAAAATCACTGGGATGTTTTGAAATTTAAAAATACATTAAGGATAACATGGTAAGGGATGAAAAGTGGAAAATAGGGAAGATCCCACTGTTGTCTTAAGAAATACAAGTGAGATGGATTTGCTTTCCAAATTACCTCTCTCAGCACTTCAGAAAACCTTTGGTGAGTCTGTATTTAAAAAATCCAAGATCAAGAAAATGTGAGGGTTTGGGGGAAATAGCCTTACCTTTCATATACACACAATAACATTCTAAGTGAAAAGTGTTCAAATACCTCTGACTGAAGATTGTTATAAGATGTTTGGGGTTAACTGTGTTAGATGCTTTCCTCTTCTAAAGACCTTTGCTTTTAACTAAATGCTTGCTTATCTTTCTAATTTAACATAGTCCCACATTCTTCTTTGTAGTAATTTTGGGCTATCTGATAACATATAATGGAAAACATGTTTATGTCTTCCACCAGTTCTTGTTGCATATTTCAAATGCTTAGAACAACAATTTTCAGAAGCTTTCATTAAGGTTAATTTAAAAACTACATTAAATACAAACAGATTTTCTCACAAACAAAATGCAATGTGTACTTAACAGACTTCTGTATGTTATATTTGATAAACTACCTCATATAAATGCAAATTTTGACTTTCTGCCAGAACCAGGTGGTATGGAAAATATTTCTATTAAACAAATAATGCTGGAAGAACAAACTTCAAGCACCGGTATGTAGCATAGGGAAAGAGGATGTTTTTGTTCAAGTTTGATGCATATTTTCAGGTTGACCTTTTCTTATACAAAATAAAAGAAACACAGTGAAGAATAAGATGTGGTGAGTAGTTATCTTTGGTGTGAAAGAGCATTCAGGAAAATATACTTGGGGAGGAATTTTACATATTCAGAGATACAGGCTAACATTTCTTTTTGTTTTGCATGGTTATTTGCTAGCATCATCTCATCTCTTCTGGTAGTTATCTGGATAGCTTTCATCTCAATCACTAAGTAAAATTGAACAAGGAGAGCTAAATAAAAGCAGGATGATCACTTTGACTCACATGGAAAGGCTTTTTTTTTTCTTTTTAACTTTCCATGCTTAAACCCTAAGCTAGACAAAATACGATCTGGACATAAAAGTGAACAGAAGACCCCTCTTCCTTGCCCCCACCAGGAAAAGCCTTGATAATCCCAGCCTAACCATGACAGAAACATTAGACAAACCTAACTGAAGGAAATTCTACAAAACACCTTACCAGTACTCCTCAAAATTGTCAAGGTCATCCAAAATAAAAGTCTCAGAAACTCACCAGAAGAGGCCATGAAGACAAGACAACTAAATATAATGCAGTATCCTAAATGAGATCCTGGACCAGACAGAGGACAAGGAGAAATTAGTGGACTACAAATAAAATGGGAAGTTTAGTTAATACGTACCCTTGATGGTTCATGTGTTCTGACAAAAGTACCACAGTAAGATGTTAATAATAGTAACAACTGAGTGCAGGGTACATGGAAACTCTCTGTACTATCTTTGCAACTTTGTTGTAAATCTAAAAGTCTTCCAAAAAATAAAGTTTATAAAAATTAATAATATATAGAATTAAAAGGTATACAGAGAAGATATTATTTACCCTGAAGGTACATGTTGATCTTTACTGGGATGCTTCATGTCCATTCTTAAATAGCTAAGCCTTTAGAATTGGTATATCGGCACAGTGGAGAATGTATACACACTGTATACATATTCTTGCTTAGCCACACCCATGAAACATGCACAGCATCTGTCTGAAGCTTAGGTGTGCTATTTCAAAGGCAGTCGTTGTCCCCATGAAGCAAAATAGGAAAATCCATGACCTTGACCCAAATGGTACTGGATTCTAAAAATTAGGCTTAACGCACTTGCTCCTTGGTCATAGGCTATATTTGTGACATTTTATTATGAAATTGGTCATGAAGATTCAGGACCAGGAGTCATATTTAAGAATGTTGTATATCATTTAAAAGTGCTATTATAATAAAATATTAATAATATGCAAAACTAGGAATAACATGACAATATAGATAATTTTTAGATTTGACAAATTAGGTTAAATATCTAAAAGTAAAACAGTGAATCTAAAAAGTTGTCTAAAGAAAAATTATCTATATTCACATTTGATGATGAAGAAGAAAGTGATGATGAAAATGATAAGACCATGATGATGACAATAGTTTTTTTTTTTTTAATTGGAGCCCTTGTAAGCACTGAGCTTAGCACTTTGTATACTCTTTCTGTGAGTTTGATGTTATTGTTCCTATTTTATAGATAAGACAATAAGATTCAGAGAGAATAAATAACTTGCCCAAGTAGTACTAATAGTACTGTAGTAAGCACTACAGTAATTTTCCTCCCATCAATTGCTCTAGACAACACACACCACCATCCTTGTTAAACTCCCTCTCCTATTAAGCCATCTTTTTGCCATTGTGTCCTGAATCTTCCTTTAGACTGATGACCCATGTATGGGCTCCGGCATCATATGTGGTAAAGCTGAGATTCTAACCCAAGCCCATCTAACGCCAATATCTATGTTCTAAAATCAGTGAATGAATGCCTTTGATCTTAATTAATTCTAGGATGGTTTGTGAGCCTGATTTGCCTTTGGAGTAAAAAGAAATTAACAAATTTTATTCCTGAAAATGTTGAAGGACTTTCTGACCAAAATGTATTACAAAAAGAAGAATATAGAATTAAGTTTTGTCTTTGGTGAAACATCTATGAACTTCAGAATATAAATGTTAATGGATATTGACTTCATAATATAAACTTTTGTAGGAATGTAAAAACAAATCCAGGACAGAGGAGAAAGGGTGAGGATGGAACATTGAGGCACTTTGCAGGGTCCTCCTGAAAAGTTATCAGAGAGGGAGTAGTAGGTTTTGTTGATGTCATTGTTCTTATTGGCATTGGCTGTTTGTTTAATATAAGGCCTTAGGCTTTATTCCCTCCAGAAATAATTAATGTTTTGGCAAGAAACTTAGCAAGTTCCTCATGCTGGAGAAGCTAGACATGGCTAGCTGAGACTTCTGGAAATCTCTTTAGACCTCTGATCTAATGTGTTATTTCTGCTAATCTGAGACTAAAATTACTGACTATTACATAAAATAACTTAATAACTGTCTTTCTAATGACAGCATCTGACTAAACATATAACTCTCAAAAGTCAACTGGTTTTAAAACAAAAAATGCTCATTAACATCATAACATACTTAAGTCTATTTCCTTTTAGAATCAAAATGGAGCCAAGGTTTTTAAAGTTCATGAACTTTCAGAAGAAGATCTTTTCTCTCCCGTGGCCCCATTGAAATGGGAACAGCAGGCACTATATGCTTCTCAAGAAATTCATGTCTTCAGAGGGCTAATTGTGTTAGGGTATATATATATATATATATATATATATATATATATATATATATATATATAATCAACACAGCCAATATTCTAATTCAAGGAAAACTAAATTTCAAAATTTTAGGTGTTTTTATTAATTCTTCATTATATATATATATATATATTTCTAAATCCTTGAGAGAATTTGATGGTTAGAAATGGGTTTGATTACATAAAGTATGATTTCAGTGGTGGGTTAATAAAATCATGTGTACTTTAGCATATTTAATGTGAGGAAGCCTGACAAATGACATTGACTTTTTTTAAGAAAACCAATATTTGCCTTGTTAAGTTGAGTAAACTCATTTCTCTAAATCTTGTTTAGTATCAAAAGAATGAAATTCAAAGAATATGCAAGGCCAGAGGCTCCCAAAATTGAATATGAAATGAAATGCTATCAAAAACTTATTAAGCTGGTCTAGATTAGTTATTATTTGAAGCAGATAGTCAAAAGTATTCAGCTTTTAAGATAAAGTTCTCATATATTTAAATGTAAGTGACTTCACATTTAATGCTATTATTATTTCTTTACATAAATTTTTTTTCAGGGCAAATTTCAGATTTTGAGCCAAGTACAGAATTATATGGTTGGAGGTTACATAATACAGACCCACAGAGTGTTTTACATTATGTCTACGAGACAGAGCATTAGATTTCACAGAGAAAGCCATAGAGATGCCACATTGTTGAAATTTCTGATCTGGTTGCAATGCTTAGATTTGAATGACAAACCGAAGGGACAAATTCAGGGACCAATTACATTTGCCTTTTGTGCCCTTGGTGCTCAAAACACTAGAATTTGCACTTTTAAGCAAGCAAAATAAATTCTCTCTTCCCTCCTTACAAAAGTTAAAAATTACTAATGTTTCTTACCTAACTTTAAGTACTCTCCTTAGGAGCTTTGCAGGCCAAAGAAAACACAGGGCAGACAAGAGAAGGGCTCCCAGCTCAGCCATGTTTTTAGCTATCTGCCTAGCTCCAGTACTTTCCAAAACAGGTACATAAAGAATCCTACCAGAAGCAGCTATAAAATGTGTAGCATCACTTTAAGAAGTATTTATGTCATACTTTTCAACACTTTATAATTATTTCCCAGAAAAAAAAAATTAGTATCACCAATCAGACCCTATTTCTCTTTAGTATTGAATACCGGCTTATATCTTTTTAACACTCACCTCTATGCATCATTGTCAGAATGAGGTATATATTGTCAGAAAGAAGTGTATATACACATATTATATGTATAATATATAATATATCCAAATTCTTAGTATTCCAAAACTTTTTCTTGATATTACAATTTTTTAATATCAGCCATCTATTCACAATCCCTAATAAAATCTAATTAGCAATATGAAAAGAACATAGCTTTTCTTGCAAATCAAAAACAAAATGTTTTCGTTTTATTCAAACAATGATTTCATTTGTACAGATGCACACTTTCAAAGTCTTCCTTTCTGATTCTGCCCACTCACAAGTTGTAGGTACTACAGCAACTTTGCTGTCTTCAATTGCTCTTGACAGCACCTATTACCATCCTTATCGAACTTTCTTGTCTGTTCTCCCAGGTCTTCCTCCTCTTGGCATTGTTTCCAGACTCTCCCTATAGAATAAGGACTCATGTTCATCACCTCATATTCTGGATTTTAATTGTATACATCTCAAGATAGCTCTTCAGATTGTATCCTGTACTCCAGTCCACTTTTGCCTGGTTGAAGGAGTCTTCCACCATTGGGAAAACTTCATATCAAGTATGATCCATAAGTATTCCAGTGGTGAAATAACCAGTATTTATGGTGACCACATAACCTGGTTTGCCCAGACAGTCCTGTTTTACACCTGATATCCTCAGGTAATTATTACTAGCACCCACTTGTACTCTCAAAAATGCCCCATTTGATCACCATGCCAATAGCCCAGAGAGTCGGGCTTACTAAAACAAGCTGAGTAAGAATAAACTCATGATGCTTGATGAACAGAGTTACCATCTTAGACAGACACGCTTGTTGAATTACATGCAATGAATATCCCTGTACTCTTAATGAGAATAAATGCATAAAGATCAAGATTTAATGTAAATTCTATTCATGTTTTTGAATAAGGCCACAGAGAAGGTAAATAAATGGAGACTTTTCAGTCCAGAAGCTTTAGTGATCATGTAACAGTAATTAGTATTTATAAATTTAAACACTCCAAGTTGGTCTCAGTAACAAGATTCTGCTAAACAATAAAAATACCTAAGTTATGTTTATAGTGATAATATTATTCTGAGATACTGTCTTAGTTATCTAATGCTACTATAACAGAAATACCACAAGTAGGTGGCTTTAACAAACGGAAATTTATTTTCTCACAGTTTAGGTGGCTAGAAGTCAGAATTCTGGGCATAGGCTCTAGGGGAAGGCTTTCTCCCTCTGTCGGCTCTGGGGGAAGTCCTTATTCCTTGGCTCCCTGGCGGTCTTCATGTGCTGTAACATCCCTCTTGCCCCATCTCTTTTTGCTTCTCTCTGCCAAATGTATTCTTTATATATCTCAAATGTGATTGGCTTAAAACATCCTACACTGACATGGCCTCTTAACATAACAAAGAAAACCTATTCCCAAATGGGATTATAACCACAGGTATAAGGGTTAGGATTGACAACACATATTTTGGGGTACATAATTCAATCCATAACAGATATCTCAAATAGCAACCTGAATTGAAAAAGGAAAATAGCAGGTATTAAAGCACTGCAGCATTTTTTTTTTTTTAATGTATCAGGCATTGAAATAGCCTGCATAATTATGCAACAGGACTCTAAATGCAGAAATCTCTTTAGATAAGTGAAAAATAAGGGGAGAAGAAAAGAAATAAGACAAATACTAATAGGATACAGTACTCTTTCTCTCTACACGGAGAGTGGAGAAATTCAGCCATGACCACTGTGGAACCTCACCTACGTCATTTTAGAAGGTGGTATGGGAATTATCTAAAAGCAGGGATCAGGGCCCACTACAGAAGAGAGAAAAACATCTTAGATGGACCTGAAAAGGAACTCCTGGCCACTGCTAAGAAGTAACACATGATGGGAAACCTGAAGGCTGAACCGAGTCGCTACTGTGCCCCAGTTTAGCACATGTAATACTTAAGAACAGAAAAAGGATGGGATTGAGAAAGTTTTGCAGATTGAGGACACCCAGAAATTCCCAGCGTAAACATGCAGCATCTTCATTTGATGCTAATTCACCTTTTCTAGGTTATGTTTTCTGTATCACTGTGTGACAAGAATTATTTTACTATATGCAGGAGTTTGTAGATAAAAATCGACATAAACCCAATCCCTAAAATGTGAGGATTAATGAAATCCCCTTTCCCGCTTCTCAGCCATCTCTGACACCAGCCGCCTATGTGGCACTTTCTCTCTCTGACCCTAGCTATGCAGAGCTAGGTCAGGTCTCACAAGTTGAAAGGACACCACCCTTTAGACTGCCAAATAAGCAGACCCCAGCTGCAAGTTTGGGGACTCCACGTGACACCCCAAACTTCTGGCCTGCTTGCCTCAGACCTGGGAGTTCTCTCTACCCCTTTGGGATACCAGCTGTAAGCTCTGGGGGCCTCCCCTGGGCTCCCTCACATTCAGACCTGCTGGCTCCCATTCCTCCTTTGGGTTCGCTAATTTGCTGGAATGACTCACAGGATTCAGGGGGAATATACCATACTTACAGCAACAGATTTAATATAGCAGAAAAGGATACAAATGAAGAGACACATAGGTGGAGCTCTAGGAGAAATTCAGGCATGAGTATTCCATGTTTCAATGGACATGTGACCCTCACACATGTATTGGTATCTTTCACCAACCAGAAAGCTCAAGAAACTTCCATGTTCAGTGCCTTTTATTGGCTTCATTTCAGTCATGATTGGAACCTCACTGAATATACATGATTGATTAAATCACAGCCCCTTGCCTTTCTGAGGTTAATTGACCAGGTGGTCTTTGTGGGCTGGTCAGTTCCACTAATTTGCACAAATCCTCAAGTGTTATCTGGAGGTTTTAGGTAATGAAAGATCCAGGAAATTCCAAGGATTATCTCTCAGAAACCAAGGACGAAACGCCAACATGTTCTAGGTAAGGTAATTCATTACTGCACAAAGGGGAAAAAGAAATATGTTATGGAGTAATATACTATAAAACATATTACTTAAGGCTGTTCATGAACATTTCCGTGATGGAGGAATGGATGTATTTCACAAACCCTATTTCATTCTATCCTCACAACAACTTTGAGAAACAGACATTATTATGTCCACATGACAGGTGAGGAAACTGAGTTTAGACAAGTTGAATAATGTACCTAAGCTTACACAATCAGTTAGTGGCAGAGCTGCTCTGACATCAAAGCCCTTTTATGTTAAAATATATTATTAAGATACTATACCCGTAACCTGTTGTCAAGTTGATTCTGACTCATAGTGACCCTATAGGACAGAGGGGGACTGCCCCATAGGGTTTCCAAAGAGGGGCTGGTGGATTCAAACTGCCAACCCTCTGGTTAGCAGCCAAGCTCTTAACCATTGGCCCACCAGGACTCCATTAAGATACTAGAGTATTGCTTTTCTAACTTAAATGTGTACAAGGGTCACCTGTTGCTTTTTGTTTGTTTGTTAATTTTGTTTTGTTTTTTAACGCATACTCTGAAGCAGGTGGTATTGGGTGGGCTTGAGATGTCATGATTCTACAAATGCCCAGGTTGGTGATAGCAACACTGTTGGTCTACAGATCGCACTTTGAGTAGTAAAGGTCATGGGTATGTGATTAAAACACAGAGTACCTTCGTTCTTGAGTTTTCCGGGTTATTGACGAACCTTTTGTTGCATGTTATTTACAGATTTACTTATTTGGAGCAATTTCTTTTCAGTTACATCATTTAAGAAATTCCAGACCAGGAATATGAAATTGATCTCAATCATCATTTTGATTTTATCATCAAGAATAATATTTTGTTGGAATGGGTAAATACAGATGCAATTTTTGTGTGTTAATGATGTACTTTTGCAGTTAAAAAGGATCATAATGAGAGTTTGACTAATCTTAATGTTTCTCTCCAGTCTACAGTTTGCTTCTATCAGAGTCACTATCAGATCACCCACTAGTAATATTTTTGTTGCTCAACTGGTAACATCCAAAAATATCTTCTGTCTGTGGAAATTTTAAATTTTAATGAAACAGTTTCATGTTTCTTATAAATCAAAATAAAAACACAAGATAAATAAGTGTAAAACAAAATAAAAACAGAGACCCCCACATATGTTTTATAATTCAAACTGCTATCACCAATATGGTTTTAACAGGATTGTTTTCATGATAATAGAGATTGAATGTTGAAAGGATGTGTATTTCTTCCTCTGTGTACTTCATAGTTTTAATGTAATTTCACCAACATTATTTTTTTCTTTTTTGAGACCCTGATAATACCTGGTTCAGGAGGCTGGGCTGGTCTTAATCAACAACTATGATGAAAGTAGATAACTAGGCTGAGATAGGTAGACTGCTTCATTCAACTGCTTTAAAAAATATGTATCTGAGAATTTAAATACATAAAATAATATTAACTTCAATACTTTTATATGTATTACAATATAGCTTCTTTGAATATAATATTTTATATACTTCAAGTGTTTTATTCCCCAAATAGCTAATTGTACAAATTATTATCATAAGCACTGGCATAAATCATTCATCTTTATCAACAATGAATGTTTTATCATAGCAAATGCTAAGAACGGCCCTACCCAATATATCAAACTAGTCATTGTATCTCTCTAATTGGTTCTTCCCTCATTTACAAAAGTTTTCTATAAAGGAGAATTTTAGCATTTGTGTTTATTAATTTATATCTTATCCAACATAAAAAGAGAACAGTGGCAATAACAACAACAAAATCCTCTAAAAGAAAGTGATCAATTTAATATAACATTATACACTTAAGAAATCTATAATATTCTGGGTTTCTGGTTTTGTTTTGTTTTACTACTCTCACACAGGAGCATTCTTCTAACCCTCATTCCCAAAATATATACACACACACGTATGCATGCACAGACACACACAAACACACACATGCGTGCACGCACGCACAGGTACATACAACTTTCCTCTGCATGCTGATGCTTATTTCACACAAAGCTACATATTTTTATAATTTTATTTATTTTTTTATTATTTGGGAGATGACTTTAAGGAACAATGTCTTATAAAGAATTCTTACAAATTTCAGGTCTAAGACATTGACTTTCCATGCCTCAGACCAGTAGAATTAGGCTATCTTCATGGCTAAATTGATCAGGGGATCAATTATATTTTAGACTCTATTGTGGACTCTTAAGCTCAAAGGGCTTTAGTAGTAAAATGTCTCATGTATGTATTAAAAAAATGGCAGTTGCTCAAGAGCAAATAATAAGCATAGGCATGACATAATCAGTGTCAGAAGATTTTCTAACTAAAATGAGAAGGTGATGAGGGAGGGCTACAATGGACGAACACCTTGAACTTTTAGACACTCAGGAAGGACACTTTTGGGGAGATGGATGAATTCCTGGTCACCAAAGTTTTAGATTTCTCTTGGGGGTTCATTAATAAACCAAAGTATTGCCATTTTAGTATACATAGAAGTTTTCAGCAATGTGTATGCATTAGCCATTTACAAAGAAAATGTTAGCGACAGGGGTTTTATTTCTTATATTTTTTCTGCAGGCTTTAAAATTTGACATTTGTGGTGGGTCATGGATATGATAAGATTATATGCATATATTTCAGGCATATCAAAAAAACTCGGAAATAGATGCAATATGTATGAAATCATCTCTGGTGCTTTGCACTTTAACCAATTCATTCACCATTTAAAAACAATTAAAAAATTCATTAAGCTGGATTCTGCCCTTGGATACACACAACAAAACCCCCGTTGAAGTCAATGGAAATTGTGCGTGCATATCCAGGGGCAGAATTTGGCCCGCCGTATTTAATTCACTCTGATCATTCCTATTAATTCAATATTAATATTTCCCTTCATTTATTCAATTAGTTCTGTGGTATTCAAAATTCATTGTATGTAATACATTGGATCAGTCAATCATTACATTTCCAGTCCACTTTCTAACAATCAATATTTGAAGCTAGTCAAGGCAAAATGCACTTAAAAACCAAATAGAAATAGAAGTCCCTCTGCAGAGATATCTCCTACCTTATTGCCTGGTTTCTTGGGCCCCATCTCTCCCTGTAGCTTTAGTCAGTATGAGAGACCTTAGCAAATTGTGGGGCAGAGTTGGTCCTTAAGTCAAATGTTACTTCGTGGGGCACCAAGAAGGGCTACCTAATAACAGCCAAACATGAAAGACTAAGCTCATGAAATACTCTTAATTAGGTCACACACTACCATTGGCTCCAGCTCAAATTTGGGCTCTCTTTATTCTGACTGGAGGAATCTCTTTTGTCCTCAAAGAACAGAGAACAAAATGGCCACATTACATTAACATGTGTAAACATCACATGCATAAGTAAGAGGGACAAAACTCAAGAAATGTAATGATTCCTATGATCTAAACTCATTTAAATATCACTTATTTATGCAGGAAGGCCTAATCTTCTTGTATAACTTCTGTTATCAATTGTAGCTATCTACAATATGTAAGGTTATCAGTTAATGTGTAGAACGGAGGAAGGTCTATGGAAATTGAAAGTTCAGAATTAAGTATTCATCAAACATTCTAAGAGAAATTATGTTCACCATTTTTGTTTTTTAACAGACTTTTTAGGTCTATTTGTCATACAATAAACCACATATTTAAAATGCACAATTTGCCACGTTTTGATGTATATGTACAGTTGTGAAACCAGCATTCAGATAAAGATACTGAACATATCCATCATGCCAAAAATTTCCTCAAACCCCTTTGCAATCCCTTCCTTCATCCCCCTGCCACGTATCTCCCTCTAGGCAATCACTGATCAGCTTTCTGTTATTATCAATTGGTATGAAATTTCTAGAGTTTTAAATAATCAAAAGAATACGCACTTTTGTGTCTGGCTTTTTTCACTCAGCAAAAATATTTTGAGATTCAGCTGTGTCGGCGTGTGCGTCAGGAATTCATTCTTCTTTGTTGCTAAGAGTTAGAATCAACTCCATGCCAATGGGTTTGGCTTTTGAGTAATCTGTTGTATGGCTGGACTATTAGGAAGGTGTATGTTTAAGTTTATGAGAAACTACTGAACTGTTTTGCAAAGTGATGTGCCATTTTACATTTATGGACTCGATGGCACCGGGGTACTGACAGTATACGAAATTTCAGTTTGTTCAAATCAGTAACAACATTTAAGGATTACTCTTCTAAATTTTAGCCATTCTCGTATGTGTTTAATGATATTTTCATTTCACTAATGACTAATGATGTTGGGTATCTCTTAATGTGCTTATTTGCCATTCTTTTATCTTCTTTGGTGAAATGTCTATTCAAATCTTTCATCCATTTTCTACTGAGTATTGTATTCTTATTGACAAGCTTTAAGAGTTATTTATATATTCTAAATAAAAGTCCTTAATCACATAAATGTTTAGCATGTATTTTCTGCCGGACTGTGGGTTGTCTTCTCATTATCTTAATAGTGTCTATTCAAGAGTAAAAGTTTCTATATTTGATGACATTCAATTAACCAGTCTTTGTTTTTTTTTTCCCTCTTTGGGATCATGTGATTGGTGATACATCTAAAAATATTCCTAACCAAGTGTCACAAATATTTTCTTCTAGAAGTTTTTTAGTTTTATATTTTACATTTTTGTCTATGATACCTTTGAGTTAACTTTCATAGGTGGTGCAAGGTAAGGACTGAAGTTCATTTTTATTTTGCATATTAATATTCAATTTGTCCAGCTCCATTTGTTGAATAGATTAACTTTTCTCCACTGAATTTGCATTCTAACTTTGTCAAAAATAAGTTTTCCATATGTTTGAATGTTTGTTTCTGGTCTTACTATTTTGTTCCATTGATCTATTTGTTTATCTTTATGCTAATACCATTCTGTCTTGATTGTTGCAGCCTTAGAGTAAGTTTTAAAATTAGGTATTGTTGGTCCTTCAACTTTTTCTTCTTTTACAATATTGTTTTGACTATTTTGGTTATTTACATTTCCATATGATTCTTGGGATCCTGCTGGTCAGTATTGTAAATTGTAGCCATTAGTTTTCAAAATTATTTTTCTGTTTACCCTCTCTCTTTACCCCTTCAGAGACTCCTATTACACATATACTAGGCCACTTGAAGTTATTCCACAACTTTTGCTCATTTTTTTTCAGTATTTTTATTTTCTCTGTGCTTCATTTTGGATTTTTCTATTGCTGTGTCGTCAAGTTCGATAATCATTTGATATGTTTTACCTATCAGTCCCATAGAGAGTAATTTCATTTTAGTCTTTATAATTTTCACCTTTAAAAGTTCAATGTCATGTTTATAAAAATATCTTTTTTTATCTTTTACCTAATTTTTGAAATGCAGCTATTAAAGAAAAAAAAAGGCTTTTTTGTCATATTTGCTGATTCTAACATCTGCGGTAGTTCTGAGTTGACTTGTTTGAGTTTTTCCTCATTATGGGTGATAAATTTCTGCTTCTTTGCGTATATGGCAATATTTAATGCAAAGGCAGACATTGTGAATTTTATCTTGCTAGGCATCTGTATGTTTTATAGCCCTATAAACATCCTAGAGCTATATTCTGGAACACAGTTAAATTACATGAAAATACTTTGACCTTTTTGGGTCTTGCTTTTAAGATTTCCGAGGTGGGACTGGAGCAGTGCTCAGTCTAGGACTAATTATTCCCCTCACTCAGGCAAGACCTTCTGAGTACTCTACCCAATTCCCCATTAATCATGAGGTTTTCCAGTATGGCTTGTGGGAATAGGCACTAATCCCAGATCTAATAGAGCACTGGGCACTATTACTCTAACCATTCTGGGTCATTCTTTCCCTGACCTTGGGTAGTTTCTGCAACGATCAGTACTCAGCTGAACCTTAGAGAAGAAACTTCTGTGGGCCTCTGGAGTTTTCTCTCTGTATAGCTCTCTTTTCTCTGATACTCTCTCCTGGAGATTCTAGCCACTTTGGTCTCTCCATCTTCTCAATTCAAGGAGTTTTCTACATCTGCCTGGGTTCTCCTCACCTGCTCTACATCCTGAAATACTCTCAAGACAGTTATCTAAGGCAACTGTAGGGCGCATGTCATTTTTCCCCTGTCTTTCAGGCATCACTATCCTTCATGGCCTGATGTTTAGTGTCTTAAAACCATTGTTTCAAATATTTTGTTCATTCGTTTGTTTCAGCCACAAAGTTAAAGCTTCTTCCTGTTCCTTCTTCTCAGTTAGAAGTATAAGCCTTAAGTTCACCACTTAATCACATTTTGTATGTGTGTGAGTGTGTGTGCCATGGCCTAATTATTTGTACCTTAAACACAGCATAAGTGAAAAACAGTTAAAAGTCCTCTCCCACCATGATCCATTTGGATTTTTGTAACATGAAGAACTGGGAGAGCTTGCAATTATCTGGTTGACTAACTGTAGGTCAGATGTATCATTTCTGTTAAAATGATGTAGAATCCAGAATAATTTATTTTAAAAAGTAATTCTAGTTTGAGTTAAATGACAGTTTTCCATGTGACTCAGTTGTTTAATGGATAAATTAATGTGATTCCAACCATCCCACAGCAGCTTAGAAGAACCAATCCCAATAACAAGCTCAGCCACTTTGGTCTTTATTTGGGATACTACAGTGTACTACGTAAAGAATAAATTAATGATTCAGATGGTTATATAGGCCAATGAAGATCTCTACTGATCATTTTGCTTTTTTTAAAAAACAGTGTAACATTAACTTTGCTTTTCCAGCTCCAGGCATATCCATTTACTTTTCTTTATTATTTTATCTCTAAAAAAAAAAAGCTAAATAAGATGATTATACTGTTCATGTAAAAATTCTCTTCCTTTCTCCCACATCCCAAAATTACATAAACTTTTCCATTATTCTTAATCCAATGACTTAAACAACTGTTGTGATTTCATAAATGGAAGCATTTGACTACAGGTGGGGATTAATTTGCAAAAGCAGGAAAATGGCTGAAAACAAAGAGCTAGTGTCCAAGTATATATCTCTTGAGAAATTAGGAAGTACAAGCTACATTGCATGAGACGAATTGTTACTGAGTATAATGGTTTAAAGAATTCCAGGTGGTCTGCGTGGGTCATAATGCTAGTATTTCATCTTGGAATAATCTTTGTTCTTTCCAATACATTTTTTTAAGCCAATGCTGCTCCTACAAAGTGCTAGAAAATTTGTTCTTATTGGAGTAATAAGTCTTTAGCTGTATGGCACAAAATAAAAAGTAAATGAATGATTTCCTGGATAAGTGTTCCTTTTATTCAAACCATAAATGAAGCAAGAGATAATTTTTTTTGGTGATGATAGATAAAGGTAGGCCTAAATTATCTGAATCAAACCCTAATTCACCATTTCACTTTCCTCATATGGGTAGAACTCTTGTCTCCACAGCTTAAAACTTTAGTTTAATCCTAGGGTTTTCGATTTTTTTTTTTTTTGGAGGAGGGTGGTGAGAGCGGTTACAGTTCTTCTTTTGTGCAGAAGAAGGGAATCTACTTTGGTGAATCATGAGCAGGTAAAGGAGTGGGGGTAGGTTCTACGGAATGATGAACAAAATATTCTATGCTTGGCCTTCATGAGCCACCATCTTTTCTCCATCTGTCAAGATGGACCTTATAACTCATTCTGCAATAGAATATAACAAATTCCACTAAAAGCTCAAGCAGCATGTACTTCCCTTTAGACTAATGAGCAAGTTTTACTTAGCTATTTATGACCAACTTTATCAAACCCTGCATAAAGCCTCTATTCCTCCCAATTGCCTGGAGAGTGAATTCCTTGGCATGGTTTCTTTACAGCCTCATCCCAATTTAGCTCTCCACTTGTATTTCATGTCCCATCCCTTCTTGGATTCTATTCTCCAGTCACACCAAACTGTGACATTTTCCCTAAATATCATGCAGTCTTATAACCTCCTCCCTCTTATGATTTTCCTTTATCCATAATGATGATTTTTTTTTTCCTTTTTCACCTCATATACTTTTGTTCCTTCATCAAGATCCACATCACATGTCTTTATTAAAGCCATTCTCAACTCCCTTAGGAAAAGGTACTGCTTTCCCTATTTATATACCATTGTTGTTGTTGTTAGGTGCCATCGAGTTGATTCCGACTCCTAGCAACTCTATAGGAAACCCTGACCACAGGGTTTCCAAGGCATGGTTGGTGGGTTTGAACTGCTGACCTTTTGGTTAGCAACCAAATTCTTAACCACTAGCCACCAGGGTTCCCGTAAACCATTATATTAATAATATTTAACATATATCATTGACTATCGACTCCTGGAACAATATATTGTATCTTCACCACGATACCTAACATAATTATTAGCACAAGGTAGTCCTTAAGTAAATGAGTATAAGAAAGAATAAGTAAATGAATCGACATATGGATGGATCGCACACAGAATGCTTACAGTTTTCGGCATTATTTCTCCTTTTCATGTTCATAAACAGTGTACTGGCCTCATCAGGAGGAATTGCTGTAGTTTATTTCAAGAAAGATTTTGCTGCTTTGGGTAGTCAATGCCAGCAAAGATGCCTTGATACAGTTGTGTCTTTACAGTTTGAATAGAGTAAGTGAAGCAAAAGAACAATCACAGAATATCTAGCCCCACTGGTAGTTAGATAGCCACCAACCTTTTTTTTAGTATTTAAAAAAATTTTAGTTTTATAATTGTTGTTGAGAATCTACACAGCAGAGCATACACCAATTCAACAGTTTCTACATGTATGTACAATTTAGTGACAGCGATTACTTTGAGTTTTGCAACCCTTCTCGCCCTCCTTTTCTGAGTTGTTCCTCCCCCATTAACATAAACTCACTGCCCCCTAAGGTTAGCCACTGACTTTTGATACTACCAAAAAAAAAATGTGGAAAGCAATGGAAACTTTATGTCAGGGAACAGGGAAGTCATGGGCATATTTATTGGCTTGAACTGCTAGTCAAAAAATTTGTGAAATTGTTCTATTAGTAATCTCCTGGTTATTACCATAGGACTGAAACTAAAAAAAACTTGACTAAACAGCTCTCAGATATTATAACTGCTACCATCTGGAACTGTAACCCCTACACTACCCTCCTTCAATATTTCTACATTCATTTATAGTTCCTGGAGGAAGAAAAATCCTTTCATAGTAGGATTATTGAAATTTATCTATTAGGTAATACCCGTAAATAATCAACAAATAAGTTAAAAAAAAATCATTTCTGTTCCCAGTTTAATGGTTTGTTTAAAAAACTGACATCTACTTTCCTTGTCATGAGTATTAGTACATCAAAATTGTGTTTGTTCAGCCTAGCGAATTGATGATATAATTGTGATTCATATTTTGTTTGTTTCCAAGGCTAGAAAATAAATAAATCCAGGGTGTTGGAAACATCCTAGACCCACAGTAAGAGCTTATAGAGTGGCTGAATGAATAAACATCTGCTTTCAGCTTCCCCAAACCTCTGCCCTCTGGCTGAAACAATGAAGGTAAGGTAAATCAAAAGATTTAGTAAAGCTCACCTAGCACATTAAGGACAGAACTTGAAATTCAGTCCTTCTCATTTCTGTCTTGGCCCTTTCAGGCCATTTCCACCTCTCATATTCACCTCTTTCAGTAGAAGAAAGAGCAAAAAAAAAAAAAAAAAAGTGTGAGGCGACTGCAAAACATTTTGCAAGATTTTAATATTACTAAAGTGAACTTCCATTCCCTTTGTTTAGTGGCCAGCTGTAGCTGACACAAATATATAGTTACTAGCCCACCCTAAGTGTGAGATTTTATGTAAGGATTTATTTATGGCTAATTCCTTTATCTTTATGTTAAATATAATACTTGCTAGTATCTTTCAGCTTATAATTATTTTGCTTCACATCAAAGAACGACATTAGAAATTAAAGTCCATTCACTGTCGAGTGTGATTCATGGCCTATGTTGCGGATCTTATAAAAGGTGCTCATTTTTCTTTCTCCCCCAGACCTCCTCCTCTCTGCCTTCTGTTCCCTACATCTTTCTAGCCCCACTTTGCACTCTTCAGTTCTTTTGGTCTTAGTGTTGAATACGCTTATTTCCATTTTTGTCTTTCCCCGGATATCAGCAATAATATAAAGGTCAGGAAGAGAATCTTTCCCTGCCCACCAGCGTGATTCATAATCCAAGGAAACCTTAGTTCCTTTGGTCCTAAGCATAGTATTTTAGAGTTCAATTGTTTATGGCAATTTCCTAAAGCCCTTGCTGAATAAGACCAGCACACTTGGTACCAAGATGCCTTTACTTTCTTCTCCTTAGTGCAGAATCCTATAGAGTTGTAGAACTTATAAATAATTGAGTTATTTTTAAACCACTGGATGTTTTCCAGTCACTCTATTTCACACTGGATTAATTATGTAAGAAAACCAAATTGTTCCTCACCAGTGTTACAACTTTTAAAAACAACATGCTGTTTAAATTCAGGTTTGGCAACTGTCTCCTGAACCCCCTCAAATTTATGGCACCACACCCATAGCACAATAAAACCTTTAGTGGTCCTTTGTCTTTTAGCTTGCCTTCTATTTTTTCTCAAGGGTGTTTTATGCTGGAAGATGCAAACAAAAGTTGTCCAGATGTTATTTGTATCAGAGCAGGGATTTCAGTCCAGCTATCTGTGGCTGCAAATGTTTATTTTAATGGGTTATTGTGCAATCCTTGCTGTGTAGACCTTCACGGCCTTTATATGCATGTTTTCAACTATGCCAGGACATTGTTTTTTAAAATATATCATTTTCGTCCAATAGAATGATTACTGGTCACTAGGGGAGCAAAAAATGTAACACCTGTAGAAACACAGAGAGTATTTTTGCCAATGCCCCCATGTTGACACTGTGCAAACTGCCTGATTACGAAACCATGACTGATGGGCTTTAGGTAAGCGCAAGGAAGGTGTGGTCCAAGCCCTAGCAACAGGCCCAGTCCCCTGAGACAAAGTTACACTGCTGCAGTAAACATGCCAAGGGTGTCAAAAAAGGCCAGCTGCTACCCCATACAGTTTGATGGAATGAAAGCAGAGCTTAGCTAAATCACCATAGAGTGAGCTGCAAGTTTATTTTCAATATTGTAACAAGCAGAAGGCTGGGCTTTATTATTCATTTTTAGAATTCTAATAAAATCTTAACTGAAGTTTCCTCGATACCAAAGTAAATTGTTTATCCTGTATCTAAAAACACGTTTTATGGCCAATGTGCCAATTAGGAGTGAGAGATTTTGATTCCTTAAAATAAATGTTGAAACTAAATTACATCATGTGGAAATGGATTTGGTCTTTCAGAAAGTGCTAAGTTTCAGAGCTACTAGTTTTCTCTGACAGTGTATTTAAAATCAAAGAGTGCTTCTAATACGCATGTGAAGGACACACCCTCTGCTATAAAAAGACACTTTAAATTTAAACTTATCTTAGGAAGGAGCCCTGAGAGGAAAATTATTTTAAGATATTTGACATCACAGAGTTTAATAGCCTTATACTGAAAGTTTCATTAGGTATTTCTGAAGCGCTTTGTGAGTAAAACCTGAATGTTTAGTTGAAAATAAAACCTGAAGATGGTCTTTTATAGATCACTTTTGAGATAAATTAAATATTGGTGCACGTTTCATTG
The DNA here is from genome assembly GCF_024166365.1 of Elephas maximus indicus. NCBI lineage: Eukaryota > Metazoa > Chordata > Mammalia > Proboscidea > Elephantidae > Elephas > Elephas maximus. The sequence goes on from NC_064824.1 coordinate 41,519,745, forward strand.
ATACAAGCAGTCCCAATTATCAGAGTAATGATGATCCAGTAATTACAGTTAATCATGGGGAAAACAGTTTTTCAAAACTTTGGAAAGAAATTTAATTTAGGTCATTTCATGTATTAGTATGTATACGTCAGTCACCTTTGTAATAAAAACACTATCTTAAATTTGCCAAGTAGATTGTAGTTTGGAGATACTTTGGACATGAACTTGTGGCTTTATAACTTTGGAGAGCTTATCTGGTATCGCACTTTTGTCATTCCCCATAGTCTGCAATGCTCTCGTGTACCAGACTTGTTATTTAGAGGTGTGGACATGGCACTGTTTGTGGGAGACTGCCCATCCACTCAAATGGTTTATTAATTGCATGGATCTAGACCTAGCATAGAATCAACATATAAAATAGTCATGTATTGCATCAATATATGAAAATACAGGAATATTTGTATATGTAAAATAAATCAATAGGTCCCTTTGATTTCTCTATTAAGGTCATAATATAACAGTAGTTAAATACAGTGCATTTGGGGGTAAAATGAAGAACATCAGAGAGGGAGTATTGCACACCATTGTTTTCCTTCTTTCTGTGCAAGAAAATCTTTGACTACAGTAAATGCTCTGATAACCAGAATACTTGATGTCTTAGTATGGGTTCTCTAAACAGAAGCAGATCCTGAGATAAGGATGCAAGGGTAAGTAGTTTATTTCAGAGGTATAGGCAACACTAGTAGGGGTAGGGAGAGGGACACAGGGAAATCATGCATTAAAGGTGCCACACATTAAAGAGTGCTTTATTTAACCAAGCGTCACAGTGTGTGGCTAGGGCTTAATCCTGAAAGGGATCTCTGGGAAATAGCAAAACACGCACAGAATTATCCCACCCCAGAGGTGAGGGGTTTGCAATATTTATACCATCACCTGAGTTGTTGTTGTTAGCTGCTGTTGAGCTGTCCCCAACTCATGGCGATCCCAGGCACAACCAAACAAAATGAAAAATACCACCCGGTCTTGTGTCATTCCCATCCCCTGCAGCCATGATTGGTTGCAGATCAGACAGCTGTGACCCATACATAGAGTTTCCATTGGCTGATTTTTAGAAGTAGCTCTCTCCAGACCTTTCTTCCACCACCTCCTGGGAGTCACTGGATAAGAGAGATATCAGATGGGGAGGATATCGAGGGAGCAATGGTAGTGGTGGTGGTGTGTTAGTTCTTGGCACTTCCAGACTGTCATGTCTTCATAGAGTGGAATCCCTTGGGCCAAAGACAAAGCCCTCGGGCACATAAATTCAAACAGTGGCAAGTGGAAGCTAGCCAGATCCCACTAAAAGTCTGGGGATGAAGGTGGGGTACTGACAGCATCTGCTACATTTAGGAAGTAAAATATTCTAGGATTTAGGAATTCTAGGCACTGGGTTCTGGGTAGTTAGTTAAAGATTTTATTTAGAAATGGTTCTTTTGATTCGTGTATCTGTCTCTAAAGGTTAAGGATCATGTGAACCTCTGGTCTGCATTTTGATCATAATTTCTCAAGGAATAATGTCCCCTAGTCCCTGAGTGGTGCAAACAGATAATGTGCTTGGCTGCTAACCCAAAGGTTAGAGGTTCAAGTCCACAGAGAAGCTCCTCAGAAGAAAGACCCGGAGATTTACTTCCAAAAAATCAGCCATTGAAAACTGTATAAGGCACAGTTCTACTCTGACACACATGGGATGCCATGAGTCAACACAAAATGGGTGGCAACTAGTGCTGTATTTTTTTTTTTTTTTACTATCATCCATACAGATCTCCAAGGTGGAGGGAACAAAGCTGATTCTTCACTGACCTCAAAGAAATATTTTAGCGGTTTGTTCTGAGTAAAAATCTAAAGCAAAATACGTTCCTTGTAATGTGTTAAATTACATTAAAGGTAGGATATAACGAAAAAAGAAAAAGTCCTAGTTACTTGAAGGCTCTGCAAAATTAGTATCAGTTCTTCAAAATTTTAGTGCGGCTGCCACAATGAAAGCAGAGACATTAATTCAAACAATCATTCAACGTATTTTATACAACGCTCACCATCTATTAAGGAACTATGAAGTTAATAATGTGAAGGTAGCCCAGGCCAGCAGTCGAGATCTCAAGTCCAGCTGAGACCTGAGACTAAAATTCAACACTGCCACCGTTTAGCTAGGAGGCCTCAAGTAAGTTATTGTACTTCCTTGAGTCTCAATTTTCTCATCTATAAAATAGGAATAATAGTACCTATCCAAGAGGGGAGTTAGGAGATTATGAATAAAGAGTGCTTAAGTGTATACTTGGCACATAGCAAGCACTCAGTGCATTTTAAAATGGTGGTGATGGGGACCCTAGGATTGCTTTCTTCAAAGGACTTGCAATCTGCTAATACGCATCAGCAATATGCAGCCATTAAGATACATCAAAGGAAAGCAGATAAGTACACATATGTAATAATATGCAGGGCAAAATATAACAAGGGTTTTGTGATCATAGAGGATAGGGACAATCAGAGAAGGTAGTTTCAGGAGACGAAATGGATAGGTAGTTCTTGGAAGGCAAAAAGGTTTCCGATAGGTAAAGGTGGGGGTCAGTTGTGGGGGCAATAAATCAAGGCATAGTGTTCTGAATAAATCTGGTGTGTCTGCAAACACTTAAAGAGTACCAAGTACCTGGGACATAGAGTGCATGTATCTGACCTATTAATATTGAAGGGCCCCATGCCTTAGCTCTTGACTTTTCTCTTCTCTATCTACCTCTCCTTTAGCTAATCTCATCTACTTTCATAACTTTAATGCTATCATTTCACTGATGAACCCTACATTTGGGTTTATAAATGAACTACCTCCCCTGAACTTCATTCTACATTTAGACATGTGCACTTGGATGTCTAATGCACATCTCAGTTAACATGAACAAAACTCGCTTCTTTATATTTCCTCCTGAATCTTAATAATTTTCACCAAAGTCTTTGCCAGTTCACTTAATTGCAGTTCCATTCTGCCAATCACTCAGACCCCAAAGCTTGGTATCTTCCTTCATTCCTCTCTATCTCTCTACATCATTTCATCCCCAAATCCATTATCTCAACTTTTAAAATACATCCAGAATATGAGCTCTTCTTACTAACTCTACTGTTACCACGCTGGTATCCTTTCTGATTTATTAAAATAGTCTCCTAATATGTCTTGTGACTTCCACTTGAAAGCACCCACCTCCAAAAGTTTCTTCTCTGAACAACAGTCAGCTTAATCCTTTTAAGATTTGTTATAGCACATCATTCCTTATCAAAACACTGCAAGCGCTTGCAAGCGTCCATCTAAGCTATTACCATTGGTCTCTGCTTGTCTGGTGCGAAGGAGAAAGAGGGAAGCCAAAGACTCAAAGGAGGAGCTAGTCTACAGGAACCACGGCCTCATCTACCCTCAGTCTAGAAGAACTAGATGGCACTTGGCTACTGCTATGGACTGTTCTGATCAGGGCTACAATAGATAAACCCAGATGAAATGGGGGAAAAATGTGGAACAGACCCTCAAATTAAAAAAAAAAAAAAGTTTACTGACTGGTTGAGATTAGAGAATTCCCCAAGACTATTGCCCTGAGATACTCTTTAAACCTTGAACTGAAGTTAACCCTGAGGTTGCCTTGTAGCTAAATAACAGATTGACTCATAAAATAATGAACATCACCTTTGAGGACTATGCACCTTTAAAAGTCACCTCTATGCAACCAAACTGTCAACAATTTTAAACAAAAATGAGAATGTAAGGGTAGGGAAACTAGATTAATGGAAATGGAACAACCAGAATGGAAATAATGAGAATGTTCACATGTTGTGAAGAATCTAAAAAATGTCACTGAACAATTTGTGTGTAAATTGTTGCATGGGAACCTAAACTGCTGAGTAATCCTTCACTGAAAACACAATAAAATATTATTCAAAACAAAATGAAAAAAAAAAAAACTAGCAAGTTTCAATCAGAGTAAAATTCCAAGACCCCATAATATGCTAAAAGTCCCTCCATAGCCTTGTTTTGTTTTCTTGACCTCAATTCTTTATTATTTTGCCTTTCGCTTAAGCCACTCCAGTCACACTGGGCTCCTCACTCCATAGACATGCCATCTCACTCTCAAAGTGGGCCTTTGGTCTTCCTATTTCTGCAGTCCAGATATTCTCCTGGCTACTGTCCTTACCTTTTTCAAATCTCTGCTTAAAATGCACCTTTCTCTATGAAATCTGTACTGACCACCCTATTTAGTACTGTAACCTGCACCCCTCAACCCTACTTGCATTCCTGGTCACAATGACTCTGCTCTATTTCTTTATCCACATCTCTTAATGCCTTATAACAAAATGTATTATTTAGGAATTTTATTTAATATCTATCTCTTTCCCACCCACAAGGATATTTTATGGGAGCAGAGGTCATTGTGTGTTCTGTTCAAATGTTTACTGAAAAGGAATGGTCAGCACATGTAGATACTCAATGAAGAAAGAATGAAGAATGAATGTTCTTTTTTCTTTCATTTGAAATGCACATTTACTACGTTAACAGAAACAACCTGTTCAATGCACAGTGCCCGTTCCTCTTTACTATTTAAAGGTTCTTGGATATAATTTCCACACTTAAAAAAAAAATGCCTTTTAAACATTTTTCCCATTAAAAAGTGGAGTATAATATGAAATAAAAACTTGTGATTTAGTCTATATTTCAAAAGATTCATTTTCTTCCTGAAGAATTATTATTACTAGATTCATATTAGAAAAAATGAACTAAGTAATACACCAAGCAACTACAGTGTGACAAACATTCTATCTAGCAAATAAAATATCTAATTTTATTGAAATTCATGATAATCCAATTAATCCATCCCTAATTAAATGATTTTAAAACTGTAGAAGAAAGAAGCTTTCAGAAATTTGCCAAGGGTCACACAGCTAGTAAATGAGGTGAGTTGGAGTTGAAACCTAGGTTTTTCTGACTCCATCACTCTTATTATTGACTGTTCATCTTAATTTGATAAATAAATATCTATTACATGAATGGCAGTTTGGATCCACCAGCTGCTCCTTGGAAGTCCTATGGGGTAGTTCTTCTACTCTGTCCTATAGAGTCACTGTGAGTCAGAATCAACACAACTGGAAAGGGTTTGGTTTGTTCTTGGTATATGACTGTGAAAGAAATTGAAAATGAATAAAGTTCTCTGAACCTAACAAGTGAAAAATGAATGTTTTTCTTTAAGGAAACTGATCATAATTTTAATACTTATCTTGCTCTCAGGCACCCACATGGAAGAGCTCGCAGGTTGTAGAGAAGAATTCTTTACAGATACACAGGATAATGAGAATTATTCCAAATACATATAAAATATACAAGCTTAAAACCCAAAAAAAACCCAAACCCACTGCCATTGAGTCGATTCCGACACATGGAGACCCTATAGGACAGAGTAGAACTGCCCCACAGAGTTTCCAAGGAGTGCCTGGCAGATTCGAACTGGGGACTTTTTGGTTAGCAGCCATAGCACTTAACCACTACACCACCAGGGTTTCCATACAAGCTTAAGTGGGCAGATATACCAATTTTTTTGAAGAAGCTACTTTAGAGTAGCATTTCATGATGTTAAAGGACTGAAAGTGGTATTTGAAATAGTTTAAGATTGGTTTAGCTGCTTATTTGAAGTTTGTTCAAAGCTTTAGTCCAGGTTGTCAAAACATTTCATTCTTGTATTCCATTCTTAGGAATACACCTTTCCCATTCTCTTGAAGATAACATTAACGTTTCCTAAAGTATTTTGCTTAAATTTTTTTCAACTGATTTTATTTTACATCTTTCAATCCCAGATTTACTAATTTGTGTCATTTGCTTTACTTTCTCCTGAATAAGTTTTATTTTCCCATTCCATTGCAACAAGCAACTCATTGTTGTTAGCTGCTGATGAGTTGATTCGGGCTCATGGCAGCCCATGTATGCAGAGTAGAGCTGCTCCACAGGGTTTTCATGGCTGCGACCTTTCCAAAGTGGACGGCCAGGCCTATCTCTGAGGCGCCTCTGGGTGAGTTTGAATTACCAACTTTTGGGCTAATGGTTGAGTGCTTTACCGCTTGCACCACCTAAGGAACTCTTAGTGAGGGGGGAATTTCAAGCTCATTTAAGAAAAAGATATTGTGTTTCCCCACTTTATTTTTCCCAATCTCCTATCAGCCACCAACGAGACAGTATAGCCCCACGACTACTTTACGCACTTTCTTAAAAGCACAAAGTCTCACAGAAGAAAGGGCCTCTTTTCCACCAAGAGCCCATCTTGTTTATTTCTCCCACTTTATGCGTGAGAAAAGTGAGGTATAAGACTACTGATTCTCAATTCTATTTTGTGAGTTAACCAGTTGCCCTCAAATTGATTCTGACTCATAGCAACCCCATGTGTGTGAGAGTAGAACTGTGTGCCATAGGGTTTTCAATGGCTGGTTTTTCAGAAGTAGATCTCCAGGACTTTATTTTGAAGCTTCTCTGGGTGGACGTGAACCACCAACCTTTCAGGTAGCAGCTGAGTGCACTAGCTGTTTGTACCACCCGAGGCCTCTGATTTTATTCATTAGATTATCTTAGTTTTTGAAAGTAGGGAATTGAAGTTATAAAAACTCCTTTTTCCTACTATGTCCACAGAAGTGTAAGGGCATCAGTGTTATTAAGGACTTTAGTTTATGACACTCTCCCCCAAATGCACATGTTAGCACGTTTCAGTTTGGGATGGCAAAAATATTTACCTCTGAAAATTTCAGCCTTGTTTCAGTTCTACAAAGTTAACCTCTGAAAAGAGAAATTCATTTCTCAATTTCCAAATAGGATTCAACGTAACACTCTATGTGCATTTTTTCTTTTTTTAAATCTGTGTGTGTGTAGTAAACAAAACCCATGGTTCGCTTCAGCTGCTTTCATTTAAAACATACTGCAGAAAGTAGGTAAAAAGAAAATCAAATTAGGTAGCAAGATTTCCAGGGAGATATGTTTGCACATCTTTAGTTTATCTTCTGCATATGAGCGTGTATAAGACAGTCTACGTACTGTTCTCGTTGCTACGGTTTAATGCAGCTCCACTGAACGGTCCTGGTAGCCTAACCTTCAATTTGCTGGGGTTTGAACTCTGAATTACAGCTCACAAACATAGCTTAACAACTGGTACAAAGGCTTCTTTTCAATTTTTAATCACATGGATTAAAATTTACTAGAGATGCTTTTCAGACTTCTCCCAAGAGCGATCTAATGTGTAGAGAGTCCAGCACAGGTAAGCCCAAGAGAACTGAAGCACAAAGAGACTAGGGCTGGAGGCACTGAGCTTCACACTTTGGTCACCAAATTGAGAACCAGCAGCCAAGGATTAATTAAAAATTGCGTCTTGAGCAACCATCCCGTAATCCGTTGCCATTGAGTAGATTCTAATGCATAGCAGCCCTATGGGACAGAGTAGAACTGCCTCGTAGGGTTTCCAAGGAGTGGCTGGTGGATTTGAACTACTGACCTTTTGGTTAGCAGCCATAGCTCTTAACCACTGCACCACCAGGGTGCCTAAGCAACCATAACATTATTCAAATATTACGCTGTCCTCAGACAGGTATTAGCCAAATAGAGGTGAACATAACTTCAAAAGACCTATCACATCAAAACCTTAAATTGATACAGAGACATATCAGGAGGTGTTCATTCAACATGCTGAAAGATTATTTGCTCATTATTATAGAACCAACTTGACGGCGCCTAACAACAACAAGATAGAATTTCTTAAAAACAGCAAATTTAATGTAGTATTTTTCAAATGATGAGATTACTATGAAATTTAATGAATATTGAAATTAATTTAATTTAGAGACTTTTGATCAGCAACCTTTTTAAAAACAAAACAGAATAGAGTAGAAAACATTGTAAAGCGTCTCATATAATACAGTTAAGTGTTATTCTGTGAGATTTTATGTGTGGGTGTGTTTGTGTATGTGTGTGTGTGTGCTGGGTAATGCTGTAAAATGTGTCTTTTTTTTTTAACTTTTATTGAGCTTGAAGTGAATGTTTACAAATCAAGTCAGACTGTCACATATAAGTTTATATACACCTAAAATGTGTCTTTTAGTCTATTTAAAAAAAATGGCTTGGGATATTTAACTTAGACTTAAATCTCATTATGAAGTAATAACAAGATTCTTATTATTTCCATTTACCTTTTAGGAATATATCTAATACATATAATCAGGTATATATAAAATAACAATAGTAACACCTACACAAAGTTTTTTTTTTTTTTTTAGTAACTTCTAGAAAAATTTTCAGAATATTGCGGCTATTTGTAAGGTATAATCTAGGAGGGAAAGGAGGAAAAAATTTTAGCATTATCATTTGTTCCTTTTTCAACTATTAACATGCATGTCTGCCTTTTAACTAAAGCATTTCTTCTATCATTTATTTTAGCCTGAGCTTTCTTACATGCTAAACGTCACAGAGAATAAATTTAGTACAACTATATGTACTCTTGCTTTACCATGTCAGCACAGGGGTGTTGTGAGGTGTAAGAGAATGCTTTGTTTTTTGGTGTTTAAGGTTTATGAACTTCGTAAAGTGTAAGGACCACTGTTCATTTGTTAGACTCTCCTAAACAAAATACAGAAGAAAGAGAAGCTAAACAAGAAATAAACCAACAAAACCAGAGCATTCACCAAGATGAATCATGGGGCTTCCTAATTCATAATGGTGAGTTCACTAGTGGGTTACTCTTCTAGTATATGCAAAGGGAGGCGATCTGTTGCTTGTCTGGAGTAGCACCGTTAATCTTCTTTCTCATAAGCGTAAAGATATATGTCCCTTTTTTTTTTGTTCCCACTTCACTTCCTCTTTTTAAGACTGAGTAAATATATCTGTGAGTAGCTTGGGTTGTGTATTAAAGATTCTGAAGGTTGAGAAAAGTTATGATGTGTTTAATTCTTGGAGAACAGTGCAACTCTTCCCATACTCGCCGAGAATCTTTACATGGCCCGCTCATTCCTCTTTCCACACTGAGTATTCCACAGAGCTAATGAGAGGAGAAATTTGCCTTTCTTTGTGACTAAGTATAGACTTTGTTTTTTATAATATGATATGAACAGGACCAAGCTAGAGAAGTACAATGGAATTAATGACTATAGTTAATTGAAAGGGCTCAGGACTGGCCATAGAACAAAAATATATTGAGACAATGTATTTGATAACTGATACAGCTCATTGTGGTGAGGCAATAGGCAAGAAGTAACAGAGAACAGATTTTGGATCACTTTTGAATACTTTTCTTACCATGCGATGAAACAGTTGCTTAAAGGAGCTGGCTGCATTTAATTATTTTTATTTCAATTTTAGTTTAGTTTTTTTTTTTTTTTAATGTGGTTACTTCATAGACACATTTATTTTCCAACATCAGCTCCTTGGTAGTATAATATAGGATGCCTCATTAGCAATGGAAAATGGTGTTAAGTTCTTAGCAGGAATGTTCTGAATAATGTGTGTAGATATGGAAGGGCTTACCAAGGGAGATTATAGAAACTTTTTCTTCCCCCTGGAGAATTTCAAAACAAGTAAAAACTTTTTATTCAATCCACAAATTTCACATAAGTTCTATCCTCATTTACTGAGGCTGCCTTTGCTTCACTGAGTTCTCCCTCCTATTCTTCCTTAGGTTGCATGTGATTGATAGGCCCCTTGACAGAGCAGAAAGATACTTCAGCTGGAAGGAGAACCTGGGCGCTGCTCTACTCACTGGAGTGCCAGTGTTACTCTCTATGTATACTATTGCTCTAGTTTTCTCATTTGTCATTTAGGGGGTTGGATTAGCACAGTGGTTTTTAATATGTGGTCTAGTCCAGCAGCATTAGCATCTACCGGGAATGTGTTAAAAATGCAAACTCTTAGGTCCCTTCCCAAATCAACTGAATGAATAACTCAGGATTCAAAGGATCCTGTGTACTCAGATAGGGTATGTTCTGTCACAATTGAAATTTCTGAACAATTCAATCACATAAATGAAAAACACCATGAAAACTATGACAACAGCAGACAAAATTACTTAACCAGAAATGTCCCCTGTCTGATAAGACATAAATATTGTCACATTGAGTGTTTTCTCTGGAAACCCTGGTGGTGTAGTGGTTAAGTACTACAGCTGCTAACCGAGAGGTTGGCAGTTTGAATCCTCCAGGTGTTCCTTGGAAACTCTATAGGGCAGTTCTACTCTGTCCTATAGGGTCACTATGAGTTGGAATCGATTCAATGGTAGTGGGTTTGGTTTGGTTTGGTTTTGAGTGTTTTCTCGTATTATTTAACCCGGAAGAAAAAATTCCTTCTAGGTGGTTCCGACAAAAGTTTGTCCACTCATGCAACACATATTTTTTGTATGCTTGGTGTGTGCCATGAAATGTGCTAGTCAGAGAGAATGTACTATAAAGATGGCAGCTGTGGTGGCATCACACCAAGTTCTCTGCAGAGAAGAGGAAAAATATTTGAAGAGCTGAATCAGGCTTTTTTTTTTTTTTTTTCCGTGGTTGCTGATGCTGGTGGCTTAGCTGCTAACCAAAAGGTCAGCAGTTTGAATCCACCAGCCACTCCTTGGAAACCCTTTGGGGTAGTTCTGCTCTGTCTTACAGGGTCCGTATGAGTCAGAATCGACTCAACAGCAATGGAGAATGACACCAATATTTTTTTTTTTCCTAATAGTTTACATCCTGCAGTTGGAAAAGCCTTTTGTACCAGAGAGGATGGTTACATCTCCCCTGAAGAATTTCCTCAGCCTGACAATGTGTTTACTGAGAAAACTATCTTTAGGGCTCTCCAAAGAAAGACAAACACAGTAGCCAAAAGCAAGCAGCTGAGAACTTTGCATGTGCCTCTAACTGAGATCTGAAGGGTAAAGCTGAAGCACCAGCCGCAGCTGGAAGAATAGGGAGCAGAACACTGGCAGTGGGCAGAATGGTTCTTCATTTCCTCTCTTGTGATCTTTCATCTTTCATTTCTGTGCATCTCAATACATAGTTGAGACTTTTCCCAGATTCACAATCAACCCTGATTATCTTCCTCCTCTCTCTACTTCTCCCTTTTAGTTTCTTGGATGCTGTTAGAGGAAGAAGATAAAAAAAACTCTCTGGCATGGAACATTTCTTGCATTTCTTTTTTTTTTCTTCTTCTTTTAGGCCACTTAGTATTTGTCTATGATGGGTTGAGAAAAGGGAGAGAATAAGGCCGAGGGATAAGGAGAAGCAGAAGGTTTTGTTTGGTGATAGTGTTTACCCCCTCTTATGTTCCCATTGTTTGATAGCTTTTTATTTTCCTTGGAATTTAATGTGTGTGGACAATTTAGCCTGAGTGAACAACCTAGCAACAATTAGGTTGCTTTACCCAAACCAAAAACCAAATCCGTTACACTCTTAATGACTTGGACTCATAGCAAACCTATAGGACAGAGTAGAACTGCCCATAGGGTTTCCAAGGAGCACCTGGTGGATTTGAACATTGCTTTAAGCTACTTACAATTTTTCCTCACCTGAGCTTTTTATTAGCAACAAGTCTTAAATACTCTGAATCTTAACATGAACTACATACTTGTGGAGCACTTACTGAGTGCAGGACACTTTTGCTACAGCCCAAAAGCTCCATCTGCCTTGAGGTTTCCAATGGTCTGTGACAAGTCTTAACTGGTTAAGAGATTTATCAGGAAATTAAACCGAGGTGGGGGGGGGGGAGGTCAGCTAAAAAAAAAAAAAAAGAAATTAAATATGGGTTAAAAGTTTTGTTGCTAGATTTAGAAAAACAAAAATGTGAAGCCCTGAGGGAAAGAGAACATGTGAAATAATAGAATCAAAATCCACCCTCTACTACCATTCGCCAACATAGATCCTGAAAAATGCTGAAAGGCTAGAGTGATGGGCTTACTCCAGTAAGATTACGTTTAATAGGAATAATTATTAGGCCCTCACCTGGAAGTGGAAACAAAATGCACAAAGATAGGACTGGTGGTGATGTGAATTAGTGACAGAATGTGCGAAATAGACTAAGACGTTTAGTTGACAATAAGCTCAGTAGGAGTCAACAGTAATGTGGCTGCTGAAAAGTCTGATGGGTCTGAGGCCGTATTAATGGAGGCGTAGTGCTAGAATAAGAAAGATGATGGCTTTACTCATTATCTTTGCGCAAAACACCTGGAGGGTGCAGTCAGCCCTGTGGGCCCCAAATGAACCCCGTTGCAAGGAACTGTGACCAGGAAAATAGAGATGGTAGGAACTAAGGTACGTAAGGAACAGTTGTAGGAAATGAGAATATTGACCTTTAATTAGAAAATTCTTAACAGGTACACAGTGTCTGAAATAGATTTGTCAGAAAAGATGAAGAGTTACTCTGCTTGACCAGAGAGAAGAAAGACAACCACACTGTAGAAGTCTTGGGGAGAGAAACTAGAAAAATTAGTATAGGCGATGAAGTCAGACAAAACTGGGTTGCAATTCTGGCTTTTATAGTTACTTTGTAAGTATTAAAAAGTTTTTTTTTTTTTCTTCTCCACCTTTATTTCCAGACTGAGTCCAGTATAACTAGATGGTGCCTAGCTACCACCACTAACTGCTCTGACAGGGATCACAAAAGAGGGTCCCGGACAGAGCTGAAGAAAAATGTAGAACAAAATTGTAACTCACAAAAATAGACCAGGCTTACTGGCCTGGGAGAGACTGGAGAAACCCCGATAGTATGGCCCCTGGATACCCTTTAGCTCAGTAATGAAGTCACTTCCAAGGTGCACACTTCAGCCAAAGATTAAACAGGCCCATAAAACAAAATGAGACTAAAGGGGTACACCAGCCCAGGGGCAAGGACTAGAAGATAAGAGGGGACAGGAAAGCTGGTAATAGGGAACCCAAGGTCGAGAAGGGAGAGTGATGACATGTTGTGGGGTTGTTAACCAATGTCATAAAACAATATGTGTACCAACTGTTTAATGAGAAACTAGCTTGCTCTGTAAAGCTTCATCTAAAGTATAATAAATTTTTTAAAAAAGTAAAAAAAAAAAGAAAGAAAGAAATGTTGCTGAGACAGATGACCAAAAGAAACCTGCAGAGTTGAAAGTGGACAGGTGACTTATTCAAAGACCTACAGAATTTCTTTGAATCCTGAGAGCTATGATAAACATCTGATAACATAGTTGTATAAGAACACATTAAAACAAAACTAAAACAAAGAGCAGTAGATCTACGAAGAAATCCATGCCTTTTAGGCTTGTATGTTTTGTACATATTTAGAAAGAAAACATTTTCCTTTAAAAACCAGAAACTTCTTGAAAGGACCACTTTAGAAGATATTTAAAACATTATTTAGAAAGGACTAGTTTTGAGAGAGATGGCTTAAAATTTCATTAACATTACAAAAGTTTTTTTTTGTATAATTCATTTCATAATTCAAAAGTAACCCTTGTCATCCAGTTGAAATCCTGCTTTCTTTGATATACTGAAGATAAAATTCCTCAAGTTCTGCTAAAAACACTGTGCAAATTCTGTTTTCTTTCATAAAACCTTGAATCAAGTGAGTGGTAATAGAATTTGTACCATCAGTATCTACTTCCTTTCTTTATCATTAAGAGGAGACTGAAAATGTGTCTGGGATAAATTATGCTCCATGTCTAGTTTCTTAAATTATGTCCAAAAGTTATTTGTACTATTAAAAAAGAATTCTTAGCCAACTTTTTGCAATTCTAACATTACTTCAAAAGGAAATTGCCCACTAAAACCCAGAGCTGCTCAAGAACATAATCTGGAGTATGAAAATGACCTTCCTTAGTGTTGGAGGTTAAATGATTCAGTGGGACCGAAAAACTCAAGCTAGCCCCTAATACAGGCAGTTCCATTTTTTATGGCTCCAAATGGTAGAATCCTTAAAATATTAAGGAACTGTACACACATGAGGGTATATCTCATTGCTTGTTTATGAGTATATGTTAACTCATAGTACTGCACTATATATATTTATTTAAAAAAATGAACAAATGAATGGTAGTTTCTGTATCAGTGGTTTTCAATTCTAGTGACACATCAGAATCACTTGGTGAGCTTTTAAAACTGATGATTTTTGAACCCATCCTAGAAAAAAAACAGCAAAAAAGAGTTTCTGGAGGTGGGGCCACACATTGGTATTTTTTGAAAGCTCCTCAGACAATTCCAGGCTTCGGCTGAAAAGCAGGGTTAAAAATAACCATATTAAGTGATCATGTATGTGTTTCTGGAATCTCTGGTTTTCTTCAAAATTTTAGGGACCACTTCTTATGCATACATTTGATAAGGGACACTAAGATTGTTTATAACTTAGAATTTTCAGACAAGCAGTTTTTGTTACACTTAGGTAAATTAAAGAATATGAATATGTTATTTAGAAAATATGAATCTTAGAAGGTTTATTTATTGCCTTTATATCCAGTAACTGCATTCTCGGAAATTTTAGCAAATAAGTAAAGTAGACCTGAAGATTGTGTGTACTTTAATTTTAAACCAACTAACTCAATATTTAGAAGTGAATTGGTTCTGTATAGAATTCTTCAGGAGGGCTGTCTTAGGCTGCGTTCTCTAGAGAAGCAAAACCAGTAAAGCATATAAATATATATATAGAGAGATTTGTATCAAGGAAATGGCTCATGCAATTGTAGAGGCTGAAATGTCCCAAGTCTTGAATCAGGATAAAGGCTTGTCCTGATTCATGTAGCTGCAGGGGCTGGCAAACCCAAGATCAGCAGGTCAGAGAGCAGGGCTCTTTTTCACAGGCTGTGAAGATCGACAAAACCCAAGATCAGCAAGCAAGACTGAAAGGCTTCTCCTGATTCATGTAGCTTCAGGGGCTGGCGAATCCAAGATTGGCAGGCTGGAGAAGCAGGCTCTTGCTCACAGGATGTGAAGATCAATGAATCCCAAGATCAACAGGTAGGCTGTTAGCTCATGTCCCAAGAACTGGAGGTCAGACAAACAGGAGCCAGCTGCAGGATCCAGTAAGGAAAAAGTGAGACTGTCTGCTTGTATTTGGATGCAGACCACACACCCAAGGAAGCTCCCTTTCAGTTGATTGGCTACTCACAGCAGATTCCCTAATAGGGGTGGTCACATAACACTGAGAATTCATAGCCCAAGCCAAGTTGACACACAATATTAACCATAGAGAGGGCAATTGTTTATTGTTTTTGTTTTCTGTTTTGTTCACTGATATATCCTAACCACCAAGAAGAATTTCTGGCATGCCATAGTTATTCAATAAATATTCATAAAATACATTAAAAATTAGTAGATGAATAATGCTATTTTCAACATTCACAGAAAATCATACTTATTCTGATTCTGACTCTAAGTTCACAGAACCAGAAATCACAAATTTAGGGGCATAGGACAGAATTTGGCCTCAGAGAACTTTCAACTGGCCAGTAGAGTATTTTAAAAGAAACTAATATGATCGGGTATGCTCTCTCTAATTCCAATGGACTCCTCATTCTTTATTACTTATCCTCAATTTGCAATAATAATAATAAACAATCAAATGTAAAAAGACCAAACTTCCATTCCATACTATTTATATCAAAATAAAATTGGTCTTGCCAGTAAAACAGCATGCTTGAATCAATACTGTAAAAAAAAAATTTTTTTTTTAAATACTGTAGAGGTGATAAAATCACTGTGTAAACTTAATACAAGAAGGAGGTCCTTCTTTCCTCTTCTTCCATCTTTTATCTCTTAAAGAAATTCCTGTGGCATAATGAGTGTAACATGTAGCCAAATACTGGTGAAAGCAAATGAGCACAGATCAGATTCAAACAAGATAGTTCAAATATTTGCTTCATTTAAGTAACATAAACTATCATTTTATTAGGTCATGATTTCATTTATGTAAAATGATGAATATAGTAAATATATATGCAATTATGTAATATACATGCATATGTACATATATACTAAGCCATGAGAGTTAGGAATTTAGAAAAAAATAGAGTAAAATAACATACAAGTATTTTAATTTTATATTTTCTATTTATAAATGAATTCATGGATTTTTAAACCTTTTTTTTTTTTTTATGTAAACCTGTTAATAACCAAACCGAAAACCAAACCCACTGCCATTGAGTCGATTCCGACTCATAGCGACCCTATAGGACAGAGTAGAATTGCCCCATAGAGTTTCCAAACAGTGCCTGGAGGATTCGAACTGCCGACCTCTGGGTTAGCAGCTGTAGCACTTAACCACTATGACACCAGGGTTTCCTGCCGTAGCAATAAACCAAAAAAAAAAAAAAACAAACCCAGTGGCATCGAGTCGATTCTTACTCATAGCGACCCTATAGGACAGAGTAGAACTGCCCCATAGAGTTTCCAAGGAGCACCTGGCAGATTCGAACTGCCGACCGTTTGGTTAGCAGCTGTAGCACTTAACCTTTAGGCCATGAGGGTTTCCAGCTGTAACTGTAGAACCTCAAAATGCCACCTTTCCCTGGAATGCAAGTTTTACTACTGGAAATGATGCATTTGACTGGGAAAAAAAAAGTGGTAATTTTATTTTCCTTTCTCCAGACACCTTATGTTGATGTGTAATCAGTGTATTTTATTACTTCATAATAAGATGAAACTCTGGTGATTGGTAATGGTTTTTAAGATATTTTAATCGGACGTGTCCTGATTAAGGAGGCCTGCTGGTACTTGGCCGCAAACTGAAAGATCAGTGGTTTGAACTCATCAGCAGCTCTGTTTAAAAAGATGTGACAGCCTGCTTCTGCAAAGATTTACAGCCTTGTAAACCGCCCCCCCCCCTTTTTTTTTAAACCCCTACAAGGGGGCTCTACTGTGTCCTGTAGGGTCGCTATGAGTCGGAATCCACTCAATGGCCGTGGGTTTGGTTTTGGTTTGGTATCCTGATTACTTTGAAAGTAATGCATACATACATTGCTACAGTTTTTGTTTCCTGAGTCCCACCCTTAGAACTTAATTTATATGCTATCTTTTTTAAGGCATTAATAGACTGACAGAAAGATGAATGAAGATGTTATATATTAATGAAAGTTTTTCTAAACTTGGTTTTGAGGAAAGAAGAAGAACAGAGAAGAAGGAAAAAAAAAAAAAAATGCCAGAAGGATAAAGTGAGGACCAGGATTCTGCAACCTACTAACTACTTCCCATACATATATCGGTTTTTGGTTGCAGTTTCATATACTTTTCTCTCTGCTGATGGTGATATGCATCCACTCAACCCTTCAAAATTGCAACAAATATGGATTCAAATTAATGAAATTTAAGAAGCATCAAAGGGCTATGTGAATCAAGATAGACTGGGAATAGATATTGCGGCCTGTCTGGTACTTTGATGTTCTGTGGAGAAATCTGACCTGGATCCTTGGCTTTTAAATTAACACTTTGAACAATGACTGCTACATCTTCAAGGAACAGGAGTGATAACAGCTCAGTACCAGTGTAATTACTGCAGATATTTATAGAAGTTAGGCCAGATGGAATTTAGGACCCATGGGATAATTTTTTTTATACGACTTATGAATGAAACAATTTAGAATATAAAAGGAACGTATTATACATTCCACATATCAAATAACTGGATACAAATGTCACCATAATGCGGAGCTCTTATTCTCGTGAAAAACCCACCCCAGTGCTGTTGAGCATGAATGAATGCCTTGAAACCAAATCAGAAAAAAGCAAACCATTTAATCCAGTACATACAAGTAACTATCATCTATATGGTCAGCATAGTTGGAGATGGTCAGCAATTCCTCTCACACGCAGAAAAAAGCTTATAATTTACTAGGGAGAAAAGTTAAAAATCATGAAATAAAAACCTATGTATGTATAAATATATATGTATATATTTTAAAACATATTACTATATATTATATACATAGAGAGAGCATACAAACCAAAACCAAACCCATTGCCATCGAGTCTATTCTGACTCATAGCAACCCATACATATATTTATATACACACACACACGTACGTATATAGTGCTATTTGCTATGAGTCGGAATCGACTCGTCAGCAGTGGGTTTTATATTTGTAGTATAGCCAATAAGTGCTATTAGAATTCAATAGACTGAATTATGTGTATTGAAACAGCTTCATTGAAAAGGTGGGACCATAACCAGATCTTTGAAGAATAGAATTTGAATAGGAGGCAGATAACTGACATTCCAATCATGAGAATACCAATATAGTGTAAGATAAAGTCATGTAATAGGGCATGCATTTTGAGGCTAGGATTACACATAGACTTTGCCAAGATTACCTATTGCAATGCCTGTCAATTTATGAGGGTGAAAATAGGATGCTGACAAATATAGTTCTGCATAGACTCTAGCCCTTGAGTCTGGACTAATAAGGATAAATCTTACTATGTTTCTCCATCTATTTAGTACAGGAAAGCAAAGTAATATATTCTTAACCAGGAAGAACTGTATGCACGTTTAAAAATATGTCCTGTTTAGGTATCATCTTACCTTTATGAGATTTCACATCATTATGATAGATTTTGGATAATGAAATTATGATAAGTGGAGTAATTTTAAAATATAAATGTTTATCTATGTCAGGCTACACATATTGTATTATTACATGTGTACTATACAGTTCCCAGTAGCAACTGTAATAGTTCAGGCTGCTGTTACTACTTCATTTCACTAGCTCTCAACTTTCTCCAAATGTTTATATGAGGGCGGAGGGAAGAACAGGAAAGTAATGTGGCTGCAATTATGAGGCTTTCTGGGACATTATAAAGCAAACAGCAATGCAGAAATGATTTGAAAACAAAGTCCTGAGAGAAAAGGTATTTTCCAGGAGAGGAAGGCAGGGCCTGGTGATCTGAGCACAGAAATATAGGCCGTAAACATATCCTCTAAGCAAAGAACTCAGAAAGGATGTGTGTTCAGTGGTTCCCAACATAGTCTCGGAGCCAAACTACTTGCATGTAGATCGGGGCACCATCCTTTGGTACCTGTGTAGCCTTGGGAATGTTTTTTCATTTCTCTAGGCCCCAGTTTCGCTACGAGTCGGAATCGACTCGATGGCGGCGGTTTTAGTAGGCCCCAATTTTGCCATCATAACCTCTCTCATAAAGTTATTGTGAGGGCTAAATGAGTTAAATTTAAAAAAAAAAATTAGCACAATGTTCATCATAAGGTATCACATAAATAGTGTAAGCATGTAATGTATTACCCAAAACAGGACACCTAATATGGATAAAAACAACATGATCCATCTATATGCTGCCTACAAGAGACACACCTTAGACTTAGAGACAAGAACAAACTAAAACTCAAAGGATGGAAAAAATATATCAGACAAACAACAATCAAAAAAGAGCAGGATCTGAATCCCACCTTGGAGTGTGGCTTTTACGAGTGAAAGGGGTGTTAAAAGCATTATAATTTATATACTACTTTGAAAGGTGTATTTATTGATCACAAAAATGGTTTCCTTATATTGATGAGCTGATAAGAGTTTATTCGAAATTTATTTTCAAGAATAAAACTCTCAGCAATAACATAACCCAGGCAGTCTCCAGTTTACGAACGTCTGACTTAGGGTCATTCTTAACTCGTGCTTAAGAAAAGACTGCCGTAAAGCCTATTATATTAAAAATTTGTGTTAAATACAATAACAAATGCACTTATTACTTTGTGATGCTCGTGAAAACATTGTGTGGTCTTCTAAGTGTTTTAAATGTGTGTTGTTGTTGGTAGGTGCCTCCAAGTTGATACCAACAAAAGTCATAATTTAGTTTTTCACTAAAGCAGTTATTCTTAAAAAAATATTTAATTTATTGCACAGGAAAAAAAAGACCACCAAACAATAAAAACAATATACATTTGCAGATTTACGAAATGTAATAACGAAAAAAATCAGTATAGGAAAAGCATTTATGCCACTCTCTATAATCTCAGTTGCTGTATACCAAACCATCCCGACTTTTCTGAATGCAACTATTAATAATAATGCATTGTTTGAAAAATGAAAAATTTAGAACAAATACTAATAGGAAGCGGGGTTAGCAAGAGTTAAGTCTGGACTCTTCAAGCCAACCTGGGAAGATGACCCATCAAAATTATTACTAGTACTGTCTGCGCGTGGATTAATTGAACCACCCATGGGTTAGCCAAAGCAAAGGATCATCACTAATCAGGTTAATCATGTATGTATCTTCATATAAACTTACATTTTAATATCGGCTTGCCTGTGTTTTGGTGGGGAAACACCAAATTCCAAATTGATTTAGGTCTAGCGTGACCCTCTCCACAGGTGCTAATCTGTTTTCTTCTCCAGACACTAAACTGTTTTCTATTCCATTAGATGAGAATTAGTTCAGTATTAAGGCTAAGCATTTTGTGGGTTTTGAGCACATCTATTGAGTGAAGACCTAGAACCTTTCCCTTTTGACTCTGCTACTACGTATGGAAGAAGGGCAAGCAGATGGTGCTGACAGCATCAATTAAGGAGTTAAATAAGGAAGGCAAGTCTGTCTGTGGCTAATCTGGGTTGAAGATCAGAGGATGATATTAAGTAATATTTGGTGAGCACTGCTATAAACAAGGCATTAACCAGTTGTTCTGATTAGCCAGCGGCCCTGGGTCAGTCCTGTCATCCCTTCAACCAAATATCCTCATCTTGTAAGTAGACACACACACAGTATTCATGATAGGGGTTGGGAAGGTGTGCAGACATCTGAGTGTATTAGGAATATCAGTGATTCTAGGGAAAACATGTTTGTTGTAAAAGAAACAAAAAACAGAGTTTGGTCCTAATAAAGTGTTAGAGTGTTTGACCATATCTTCAATTTTTTTCTTCTCCTTTTTTTTCTTCCCATCAGCCTTGATGAGGAAACTGAACTGTAGAGTTTGGAATACATTCCACCAGGCCACACAGGGAGGTCTGATAGAGCCAGGGCCAAATTTATGAAATCCAGACCCTCCATCCGACTAATGTTCTTTTCAGCTAGACCTCCATGTGAGTCTCCCAAATGTAGGTAGGAATAAAAAAAAATAGCTTTCCCTAAAATGCTCATAAAGCAAATCAGAGCAATGCGTCCTGCCATGTGATTTCTAATTTGAAATGCAAACAATTGCCAATTTGTTTGACTTGTATTTATAATTATTTCCTTGTGAATTACTCATCACTAAATGCTTTATAAATATTTTCCCTTTTTCCCAATGTCTATGGAATGATCACGGCATAGAAATTGTTGGCTTTCAAGGATTTATTAATATCGCCTTTGGAACTAACATGTATTTGTAAGATGGAAGAAAAACATTTTAAAGAAACAAATCTTGAGTTTGAATTCCCTCTCAATGACTCAATGTAGTTAGCAAAATGAACTGCATAGTGACTTTTATTTAAAAGTATCCATTATATAACAAGCGGAAAAGTAAAGACGAAAATTTGAATTTAGTTGAGAATGCTCTCCCCGCCCCCCCAGTTCCTTCCGATAGAATTTTAAACTTCACTAAGCTTGTGCAAGCTGAAGGCATCACTCTCTGTGCGTTACTTAATCTGGTTTCACTTTTGCTCATAATGAAAAAAAAAAAAGCTAGTGGCCATAATTTGGCAGTATCATCGTATGCTTATCATAATCTCAAAACTTTACATGAGGAACTGAGCCTTTTATTTTTCAGTCTTTTGAACATGAACACTGATTTAAGATGTTTTCTAGAAGATAAAATAAATATCTCTTTACTCAGCAACTTAACAAATTCGGGGTAGAATACAGAACTCAGTGACATGATTCAGAATATTGTTTTTACTCTGTGCTTATAATCATTTTGACCTGAAGTAATTTTTAAAGAAGAAAATAAATGTTCTCCCCGTTTATGATCCTAGTTGCTATCAAATGGCAATTGTATGTGTATGTTTTTAGTCTTTGTCATACAAAACTCGATGTAAATTTGAACCAGCCCAAATATTAAAATGTACAATAACTCTTTTTAAAACCGGAAATTTGAAATTGTTAAATATTAACAGCAATCCCCTAAGCAAGGGAGAGGAATGATTATAAGAAATTCAGAGAAGAGTAACACACTTATTAAAGGGCCGGAAGGATTGACTTGTAAGGAAAGATAAAAGAAAAAAGGAATACTAGATCAGTTGCTGGACAAGACTATGGTAAACCAAAGCTGTACCAGTTATATAAACAGATCCGGTAGAGCAGCTTTACATTTTGGTTTGTAAATGAGGGAGTGAAACGATCCAGCTCCATTTGCTAATGATAAATATTATTAGATGAAAGATGCAAGAATCAAAAGTCCTCAGCTTTAAATAATTATTTAAAATATTCCCAAGAATGACTTATTAAAGTGAGCAAGTGTGGTCATAACCAAATGGCTGTAGAATTTTAAAAAGTATTTACTCAACACAATCCATCCCCTCCGTCACAAAAAAAATAAATACAATTAAAATCTTAAAAAAATGTGTGTTACTTGGATAAAAAAGTCCCAACTCTGTATCCCAATAGAGAAATCATTTTGTATGAGTGGACACAAAAACGCATACAGAGTGTTCTGGATTGAATTGTGTCTCCCATAAAGATATGCGGAAGTCTTAACCCCTAATTCCTCTGAACTTGACCTTGTTTGAAAATACAATCTTTGAAGATGTTATCAGTTAACATGAGATCATACCAAAGTAGGGTGGATCCTAATCCAGTCTGAGTGCTATCCTTATAAAAGAGGAAAATAGATACAGAGAGACATATAGGAGGAAGACAAACTTCTTTATCTATAAACCAAAGAGTGCCAAGAAATTCCTGGGGCTACCAGAAGCTGGAAGAGACAAGGAAGGATCATTCCCTAGAATCACAGAATGAGAGCATGGCCCTCCTGTTGCCCTGAATTTGGACTCATAGCCTCCAGAACTGAGACAATAAATTTCTGTTTTAAAAAACCACCCAATTTGTGGTATTTTTTTATGGTGGCCCTAAAACTAATACACAGAAAGACAATATAATATGAGGAGCAAGATGGAGAGAAGAAAAATGCTGATTTTAAATGGAAAAGAAAAAATTGGGTGAAATGTGAAGCATCAGCCTTTATTTGAGAAAAAGTAAAAAAGAAGTCAAAAGCATCATCTTTTCCTTGCTTTCACTTACCTGTTTCTTCCTGCCACTTCATTGGTTAAGCTTTATAGGTTGTAATAACTGGCATGGAAGAGGCGTGCCTGTCAGCTGTTCACGATACAGAATCTTGAAAAGGTCAACACAGTAGCAGTATGACAGGCCATGTAAGTCATTATGTGTTTTATAACTCATTTGTAAAGAGAATGAGAACTAGAGAAAATTAATGTAAACTCTGCCATAAGACCCCTGAGAACGTGTTTGTTCTCTCGAAACCTAGGTTTTCACCTCTGTCTAGAAAGATAAATAGGTATTTTCTCATAAATGCATTGCTTTTCTGAGGAGCAGCAGAAACACAAAGTAAGTTCAGTTTGGTGTGTTAGGGTTTACAGAAAAGACATTGGCAACAGGGGGAAGGTAGGTTTTGGAGAAGCTATGCAGTAAAAATACATGAACAGGCAGTACATACATTTAGGTACTGGTTGTACGATGTAGACATTATTTCCTGATCATTGTAATCTTTCAGTTAAGACTTTCAAAGTCATGTTTCAAGGAGTATTAAAATAATATTATCAGGTAAGATATTTATGACTTGCAATAGTTATATTCTGATAGATCTGTTCATTGTGGAGCCTTGCCTTGCATTTAAATAGTTGTAATTTTTATACCATTAATCAAATATTGGTTTTTAAAATAAATTAGTATATTATATGTATATAATATATGCATATAATATAGCATATTTTTAATATTAACATTTTAAAGTAAGTTTCTGAATATGCTACATGTGATTATTACAGGTGATTGTCGTGGAGTGGTGCAAGAGTCAATTATCCATAATGCCTCCCCGCCCAGAGGTCCCGCTGTGCCCCCATTATACACTGAGGCACAGTTCCTAATGGCAAGATCTATTAGCATGCACGGTATTCTCCCAGGGGAATTGGTAGAAGTCCTGTCACATGAGACATTTAAAACTACATTGGATAAAGCACTAGAGAGCTGGGAGTGCACGTGCTGCAACCCTCAGGGTAGAATGCATGACCTAATGGGTGCTTTTCCATCCTTAATGTCTGTGATTCATTGGGTGTTTTAATAGCTACATCGTATTTAAGTAGATGAGCAACATTGTTTTTTCAATGGATATTTGGTTTGGTCTATAAAGTCTCAAGAGAGAGGTGACAAGACAAACCACAAGGGGATGAAGGAAGCCTCATGAAATTTAATTGATTTGGAAGATGCTTGAGCAAACACAACAGTGTATTAGGGTTTAGCAACTGCCTCAACTTTTTTCAAATGTTTTCAGTTCAAGGTAACCCAAAACACATTTGGCTAAACACTTTTCCCTTAATTTTCAAGCCCATGTGTATTTCAAGGGAAATTTAATCCATGTGTTTCTGATTCATTTACACTTAGCTCATCAAAATGTGGTTTCATAAGACTCATTTGATGTCTTAAGAAGCCTTGTGAGCTTTTTTATAAGCCTCTTTTCTTTGAACCAGGAGTTGCCCTTTGCCAAGAGTCAATGGAACTTCAGCCCGAAAAGAGTCCGTGTTGTTTGGAATCTTGAAATCCTGGAAGTTGGTTGGAGCCAATGAGTAGGGAGCAGAGGGGGACACTGATTCAGACAGGATGAGCTTCCCATATCTAATGCACTATCTCAGTGGTGTCATTAGGGTTGGTGTTACCAACCCCCAAGGACCTCCTCCCATGCCAGATCACTCAGAATACTTGGTAATGTTTTTTGTACTAATGTTACTAATTTTAATCATAGAATAATATGTGACACACATGGTTGGAAATTGCTTAAATCTAGTATTTCTTAGATTATATGAATACTAACAACAAAATTATTTTGTAAAATCTACACTGAATTACAACATTATCAGGTACAACATTATTAGTAACTGAGTGGAAACCTTTTTTGGTTTTCCTCCCTCTTTTCCTTTAATTACTACTTGATTCTCAAAAAAGGTATTGGTAGAGATTTACAAATACTAATTCCCCCAGTGTTGTTGCTAGAACACCAGAAAATTTGACAAAATCAATGACTGTACAAACCTGGGCAGCAATCAAAACAACAGTGTGTGCACGTAGTGTGTGCAGGTGAAACCACGTGATTCGAAGTGTCATTGTAATTGAATCTCTCGCTGAAGCTCATTTGAAGTTTCAAAATTAGCAGAGTTTTAGCCTTAAAGGTATATTGATGCATGTAAGCTGAACTTACAAAAAAAATTTTTTTTTTTTTGTTATAACTAACTACAGGGATTTTTTTAATAAAAAATATTAACTTTCTGCTGAAACACTGCACAAAAATTTTATAGACAGTCACTTTGGTGTCACCTTCTCTAACAGTGTCACCTAGTGCCATCGGAACCCCTGCAATCCCCTAGTGATGCCACCGTTTTATCTATTCAAAGGAATTGAACAATCTTTTTTTTCCCCTCAGGTTACAGTAGAAAATTAGTCTTAAATTCTTGAAAACTTTGTAGAAAACACAAGGATGAATTTTATTATGGGATGCAATATCATGTGTTCTGATAATTGCCCACTAATGTGTCTCTGGGTGTTGAGTCATCAGGGTAGTAATGATTTATCAAAGGGGCAGTTATAAAAATGTGTCTCAAAAAGGTGTTTAGATTGGCCATTTTTCTACATTAAAAAAAAATCCTTCTGACTAGCTTTGTTGCTATCTGCACACTACTGGTTCTTTACAAGAAACAAGACAAGTAAGACTCAGTGGATGTGCTGATTCAGGTGCACACAATCCCCTATCTCATTGCCAGTGCTCTTAAAGAGCATCTGGGGTAAGGATCCATCCGGCAAGAGTCCATGAGAAAGCCAAAAATGTTTGCACCTGCAGGAGGAATTACATCTTTGGTGAGTGTGGGAAGCTACATAATGAGACAGCTGAATGGCTGACACATTTGTTCCTCTTGCTCCTACTGTACCTTCTTCTTTGCACTACCTCTGCACCTCCTACTTCTCCCCACCCCCCGTTTCCCTCACCTTTATACAATCACTGTTAGATAATGGAGCAAATGTGACACATTCATCCAAGATGAGTTGACGTGGTTTACACATTGCTTTCATTTGGTTGTTCTTTGGATGAATTCTTCCTAGAGAATGAGATAATGAAAACCATACGGTCATTGAACACAAAATCTTCTGTCACTTCAGCTGTTCCCTTGCAGCCCATTTTATCTTATAAAGACTGGTCCTTGAGATTACTCCGGTAGAAGATCCCAACCAGGTGGAATCCTGCCCCCTGTGGGCTTTTCTCATTCAGTAAATGCTGCCAATTTTTTCTATGCCTGTCACATATACATCTGAGAGCTCATTTGAAGGGAGCACCTCTTGCTATCCTGGTATAGCTTTAGAAACTTGGCCTTTTAAGTATTCATATGAGTTCTGTTCAGGGACATGTACTGTGGGAACTGGAGACAAAAGAACCAGGATAGGTAACAACAGAGAAATAAAAGAGTGTTGAAAGTTTTTTTTTTTTTTTAAACTCATGCTGACCTCAAATTTTGAACCACTGCCTAAAGGAAATGAATACTTTGAGTGTTATGATGGGTGAAGGTGAATGTATGCTTAGTTTTGGAGCTGAGTTTTGATAGTATGCAGCAAAATTATAAATTTTTAACTATGGCAGCAAGTTCAGACTACAGGTGTGAGGATAAAGAATTATTCATTGATTCAAACTCCCGTATCAATGAGTACAAAAGCTCAAAGCAATAAAAATACAGATGACGTCTCTGGCATTTGAACAAAAGAAATTTACCTTCACTTTATAATTTGTCTTTTTTTTTTTTTTAATATGGATACCAAAGAAACATCACAGAAATATAAATTTACCTCTGAAGACACAAAGGTAAAAATAATTTGTGGTTTCAAGTTACAAAAATATTTTCTCTGAAAATTGGCTGGGATTTCTCCTGCACTGATAGAACTTATGAAAATAATCTATTATGTCTAATTTAATTTCCTTTTTCAAGGAAATATAATTGAGAATAAAAATTGCAGTCAATGATCAAAATGTACCTTTCACACATCTTTCTAATGCTGCAGAAATATTGCCAAATTCCTTTTCAGTACAAAAAGGTTTTGCTTTTAATTATCAGAAATCTTCATGACCATTGATCAAGCAAAACAAACTTTGTATAATATATAATGACCTTATTATGTCTTCCTTATAAGTCTAGGAATGGAAGCAAGTGGTTAAGAACAAAATATGTATGTTACTACAGTATGTTATTAAAGATGGAATGTGATTTACAGCCATTTAGCCCAAACTCTTCATTTTATGAGTATAGAAGCAAAAAAACCAAAGAGGTTAGGAAACTTGTTCAAAGTTCTCAAGCTTGCTAATATTGGACTGGATATCAGGGCTTAAAAAAAACAAACCCATCATAGTCCAATTAATTCCGACTCCTAGCAATCCCTTAGGACAGAGTAGAATTGTTCAGAAGATTCCAAGGCTGTAATCTTTATGGAAGCAGGCTGCCACATCTTTCTCCTGCAGAGAGGCTGGTAGGTTCAAACCAACAACATTTGGGTTAGCAGCCAAGTGCTTAAACACTGTGCCACCAGATCTCTTTTATCAGGGCTTAGTTCTCCTAAACTATGAGAAAATAAATTCGTGTTTGTTAAAAGGAATCACTTGTGGTATTTCTGTTATAGCAGCCCTAGATAACTAAGACAGAGTTTGGTACCAGGAGTGGGGTGCTGGTCTAATAGACACCTAAAATGTGGAAATGGTTTTGGAATTGAGTAACGTGTAGAGGCTGAAAGAGTTTTAAGGTGACTAATAATAAAATTTTAATAATATAATAATAAAAGTTTGAATCCACCAGGCAGTCCTTGGAAACCCTATGAGGCAGTTCTACTCTGTCATTTAGGGTCGCTGTGAGTCACAATCGACTCGACAGCAACGGGTTTTGGGTAATAATAAAAGTGATGCCCTGGTGGTGTAGTGGTTAAGAGCTATGGCAACTAACCAAAAGGCTACCAGTTCAAATCCACCAGCTGTTCCTTGGAAACCTTATGGTGTAGTCCTCCTCTGTGGTATGAGGTCACTATGAGTCAGAATCTAGCTGAAGGTAACAGGTTGGGTTATTTGGTTTAATAGTGAAAGCCTAGATCACCTTGAAGAGACTGTTGGTAGAATTATGGATGTCAAAGGCAATTCTGGTGAGAGGTCAGAAGGAAGTGAGGAGAGCCATAGAGACAGTTTTTATTGTCTTAGAGATTACATATGGCTCCAGCAACAGAATGTTACTAGAAATGTGGATGTTAAATGTGAGTTCTGGTAAGGTTTTAAAAGAAAATGATGAACACATGGTTGGAAAATGGAGGAAGGGTGATGCTTTTTATTCAGTGGTAAAGAACTTATCTGAATTATGTTCAATTGTTTGATGGAAGGTAGAACTTGCAAGTGACATACTTGGATATTGGCTGAGGAGATTTCTAAACAAGGTCTTAAAGGGTCAACATTGTTTCTTCTTGCTGCTTATAGTAAAATGAGAGAGGAAAGAGATGGACTTAAAAATGAACTGTCCAAATGAAAAGAAATGAAAAATGAACTTAAAGATTTGAAAAATTCTATTGTACAAACTAAGGACACATGTCTTAGAATTTTCACCAAGGACATTGCTACACAATCTTTTGTTAAAGAGACTGAGCCTGTGACTGATGGATATAACTAATTACTACAGCAGAAAATGCATCAGATTCAACTGGAGAGAACAAGAAAGAACAAAGGAAAGAATGTCATCTACCTCTTGGAATTCTACAGGCAGGAAACAGTCCAAAGGAGCTACACCTCTTGTGCTCCAAAAAGAGAAAAGGACCATCCCCAGAGCAACTCAGAGATCAGCAGAACTGTGGGAAGGAACACGGGATGCAGGGCCTTCTCAGTTTCAAAGGGTGGGGCCATGGACTCCTGGGTCTCAAAGGTTGGGGCTACAGCCTCCTAGGTTTCAAAGAATTAGATCTTCACCAACTTGGCTCCAGAGTATGGGGTTGCCTTTAAGGTGCTCCAGGGGATGGACCACTGCCCAGAGCTGAGGATATGGGGCTTCCATGCTCCAGCGGCAGAAGAATGGGGCCTACCGGGCCAAGGGTATGGGACTACCACTCAGATGGACTAGGAGAATATGGCACCCAAAGACAGGAGAGCAGAATTGCCTGCCCAGTGGGCCTATAAGGTGGAGCTGAAGTCCAAGGCCGAGGCGCCTCCATCCAGAATTCAGAAGGTGCTACCAACAATCAGAGTCTGGAGGGCAGGCTCATTGGCCAGATGGTCTTAGAGAACAGAGGATTCTTTTCAAGCCTTGAGAGATAATGTAATTTGTTCTGCTGGTTTTTGGACTTGCTTGGTGCCCATTTTCCTTTCTTTTCCTCCAATTTCTCCCATTTGTAATGGAAATGTCTACTTTCTGCCTGTTCTATTATTATACTTTGGAAACAGATAACTCGTAGTCTAGATTTCACAGCTTCACAGATGAAGAGGAGTTTTGCCCCAGGAAGGAATATGTCTAAAGTCTCACCCATACTTGATTTAGATAATTCAGAAGATGAGATTTTGGACTTGGAGTTAATTTATGACTTTTGGGATGATGTGACAGTGTGAATGTGTTTTGCTTGTGGGAAAGACATGAATTTTGGGGGCCAAAGGGATGGAATGTTATGGATTGAATTGTGTCTCCCAGAAATATGTGTTGTAAATCCTAACCTTTATGACTGTGTTTATAATCCCATTTGGGAATGGGTTGTCTTTGTTATGCTAACAAGACAAGATTAATGTAGGGTGTGTCTTGACTCAATCTCTCTTGAAATATAAAAGAGATTAAATGTAAACTAGCAAGCAGAGATGGGAGACTAGAGATGCCAAGCCACATGAAGGTCACCCAGGAGCAGAAACTCTGAAGGGACAAAGACCTTCCTACAGAGCAGACAGAGAGAGAAAGCCTTCCCCTAAAGCCAACACCCTGAGTTTGGACTTCTAGCCTCCTAAACAGTGAGAAAATAAATTTCTTTTTGTTAAAGCCATTCACTTGGTGTATTTTTGTTATAGCAGCACTAGATAACTGTCTTAATTATTTAGTGTCTCCATAACAGAAACACCACAAGCGGATGGCTTTAACAAACAGAAATTTATTTTTTTCACAGTCTGGTAGGTTATAAGTCCAAATTCCGTGCGTCGGCTCCAGGGAAAGGCTTTCTCTCCCTGTCGGCTCTGGAGGAAGGTCTTTGTCCTCAATCTTCTCCTGGTCAAGGAGCTTCTCAGGTGCAGGGATCCCGTGTCCAAAGGATGCACTCTGCTTCTGGTGCTGCTTGCTTGATGGTATGAAGTCCCCCAACTCTCTGCTTGCTTCCCTTTCCTTTTAACCCTAGAGAGATAAAACATGTTGCAGGCCACACCCCAAGGAAACTCCCTTTGTCTTGGATCAGAGAAGTGACCCGAGAAAGGGGGGCATTATAATCCCACCCTAATCCTCTCAACATAAAATTAGAATCACAAAATGGGGGACAACCACACATGGCCTAGCCAAGTTGATACATATTTTGGGGGGACACAATTCAATCCATGATAATAACTAAGACAATGGCACAGGACCAGACAGTGTTTCATTCTATTGTACATAGGGTCACTACGAGTCAGAACTAACTCAATGGCACCTAACAACAACATAGAAAATTAATTTCTAAATGTCTGGGAGTGGCTTTGGAACCAGGATGTGAGTGGAGTTGGAAGGGATTTTTATGTTTGAGAACTAAATTGCCTTCAACAGACAGTGAACAGAAAATTAAAGGTGCTGAATATTAAAGATGTTGCTGATGAAGACTCAAAAGGAAGTGAGGGGCGTGTTATTAGAAAATGGAAAGAAGAGGAACCTTGTTACATAGTGGCAGAAAACTTAGCAAAATTGGCTTCTACAGTTATGTGGAAACAAAACTTGTAAGTGATAAATTTGGTTACGAACCTAAGTTGATTTCCAAACAGAATGTTGCAGGTGCTTCCTTGTTTGCTCTTGCTAATTAAAGTAAAATTGAGAGTTGAGGGACTGAGGGAAGAACTCAATTGAGGGAAGAACTTCTAAACAAAAAGTTACCAAGACTTGATGCTTTGAAAATTCTCAGCCTCTTCAGATGACAAAAGACACTAAAATTAAGAGATTCACCATCAGAAAATCTTGCTTTACAGAAAAAGCTAAGGATGTGACTCAACGACTGTCATGGATTGAATTATGTCCCCTCAAAAATGTGTGTATCAACTTGATTAGGCCATGATTCCCAGCGTTGTGTGGTTGTCCTCCATTTTGTGATTGTAATTTTGTGTTGAGAGGATTAGGGTAGGATTGTAACACCACCCTTACTCATGTCACCTCCCTGATCCAAGGTAAAGGGAGTTTCCCTTGGGTGTGGCCTGCACCACCTTTTATCTCTAAAGAGATGAAAGGGGAACAAGGGGAGAGTTGGGGACATTATATCACCAAGAAAGCAGCACCAGAAGCAAAGCACATCCTTTGGACACAGGGTTCCTGTACCTGCAAAGCTCCTTGACCAGGAAAAGATTGAGGGCAAGACCTTTCTCCAGAGCCAACAAAGAGAGAAAGCCTTCCCCTGGAGCCGACACCCTGAATTTGGACTTGTAACCTACTAGAGTTTGAGAGAATAAATCTCTCTTTGTTAAAGCCATCCAATTGCGGTATTTCTGTTATAGCCATACTGGATGACTAAGACAACAACCATTTGCTAAAGCCTCAGAAAAAATTAAAAGGTCAGAGTGTTCAGTCAAGAAAGGGCACTTTCAAGGGATGAAGTGTGTGCCCTGCAGATAGTCTTCATCAAACCACAGGGCTTCTAGGAAATTTAAGGATTTTGTTCCTCAGCCATCTCAGCAGGGTGCCAAACTAGGAAAGGGGCTATCTCAAAATATCTGTGGACCTGATTTTTTTTCTAAAGGAGTGAACCCCATTGAAATCCACAGGAGATCTAGAAAGTATCTGAGAAACTTATTTCAAGAAAGACACTACCAGCTTGGACCAAAAAGGACAGAGAGAGTACAATATGAAAGGAAGCTATTGGACTTCCCAAATTCTACTGGCAGGAAGTAGCTGATAAAGCCACTCAGCTTTAAACCTATGCAATCTTTCTTTCATGGAAAAGGGAGGGTGGCTCAGAAGGTAGAACCAAAAGCCCAAAAGTAGAGGCTAGAGATGTGGGAGAAGTACTGCCAGACCTTGAAACTGATTCAAGGAACTCCCAACATTTGCCTAGCTAAATTTCAGAATTACACAGACCAGTGGCTCCTTTTTTATCTTTTATCTCTCCCATTTTTAGACTGGAATGTCTATGTCTGCTATTTTTGTTTGTCCTACCATTGCGTGTTGAGTTTGTGGAGGCAGGTAACTTGCCTCTTTAGTTTCAATGGACCACAGATGAAGAAAAATTATCCCTCAGGAGCTGTATTTAACAGAATACGCTCAGATGCCTCATCCTTACCTGGACCTGATTTAAATGATGAGATTTTGAACTTTGAACTAATGTGATAATGGAATGAGATTCTTTGGAAACTTGAGAGGTCAAGAATTTATTTTGCATGTGGAAAGGGCATTAATCATTGGTGGCCTGAGGGTGGACTATGGTGGACAGACCCTAAGTGGCCCCAGTGATCTTTACTTTTGAGTATTTATGGTCTTGCATAATCCTTCCCATACAATGTGAATGGGACTTGTGACTTGCTTCTAACCAATAGAATATGCACATAAATGATGGGGTGACACTCCCAAGAATACATTATGTTATGTAAGAATTGTCTCGCTAGAAAGCTGTCTATGTTGCTGGCATTGCAGAAACAAGCTGCCTGAATCTTAGGAATCATAAGGAAATGGGTTGACCCAACAATCTGAGTGAGCTTGGAAGTGGGCCTGTCCTCAGGTGAGCTTCTAGATGAGAATCCAGCCCTGGCTACCTTGATTGGAGCCTTGTAGAAGGCCCAACTAAGCCATACCTGAATTTGTGACCCACAGAAACTATGAGATAATAATTGCATATTTTTTTAACCCATTAAATTTGTGGTAATTTGTTATGCAGCAATAGACAACTAATATCAATTCACTTATTTTATAGCTCAGAAAGAGAGTTAAAGGAAGCTTAGGTAAATTCCTCAAGGTCCATTGTTGATTAGGACAGGTCTGAAATTGGAGCTTTTTTTCTGCACAACAGATATTCCTCTTAGTAAGTAATTATATTTAAATATATTACAAAAATCTGAACTTAAATCAGGTTTTCAAATATGACCATTTGAAAACACAAACCTAAATTGTGCTTTTCTGTACCACACTGCAAATTTCTGCCTCTCTGTACATTATACTAAACTACCCAGTAGAAAATTGAAAACTCTTGCTCAACTATTTATTTTCACAGCCAATCCATTTAACCCTTTTACATTTACTATTTCTTTGGGACTAACATTGATTCAAGTGGCCCTGGTGACATAGTGGTTAAGTGCTCACCTGCTGAGAGGTCAGTGGTTTGAATCCACCAGCTGCTCTTTGGGAGAAAGATGTAGTATTTGCTTCTGTGAAGATTTACAGCCTTGGAAACCCTATGGAGCATTCTGCTCTGTCCTATAGGGTCTCGATGGGTCCGAGTTGACTCCACGGCAACGGGTTTGGTTTTGGTTAATATTGACTCACAACCCGTTTTATGGGTCTACAATGAAACAGAGAACTTTCAATGAAATGGCTTATTTGTTAATCTCTTTTTGTGTCCTCACAGCTTTAGATATCTTCAAGATCAGGAGACTGTAAGATATAAAAATCAGGAGTTATGGCTGTCATCTCTATTGTCCTCTGGCACTTACTGGTTGTGGAACTCAGTTTTGTGAGTAATTTTAAGTCGGAGTTAACTTATTCAATGTCCCAGATCTTCCTTCTCTCCTATGTTCAAGAACCAGCTTATTCTTTAAACTGGCTCTTTCCATACTTGTATGATGGGTACCCTAGTTTCAGGTATAAAATAATATGAAGCAAAATATGAGGAACTATTTACCCCTTATGTCTCTTCTTATCAGCAAGAAAGCATTTCCTAGTGGTCCCCAAAGTCATCTCCCCACGTATCTCATTGGCAAGACCTGGACCAGATGCCTACCAAACAAATCCCTGGAAAGCAGACTAATAAAAGCAACTATTACTGGCCAAGACCAATGATGACTATCCTGAATTAATGGGGAAGAGATGGACACATGAACAAAATTGAGATCTGTCAACATGTAAAAACAGATGAATTGGCAGTTCGTTGGACAAATAGTAGAATCTTCTTTAAGAAAATAACTCAAGTTTACAAATAACTATTACAGTGAAGGAACAGAATTTCTTCCTTCAGCTTCAAATAAATAACGTCATGTGTAACAGATAGTATTTATAGCATGGTATACAGTGGCTTCACAAGAGTGCTAGGGGATGTTTTATATAGGGCTATTTTAGCATAGTGGTTAAGAGCACGGCTGCTAACCAAAAGGTCAGCAGTTCGAATCTACCGGCCATTTCTTGGAAGCCCTATGGAGTAGTTCTACTCTATTTCATAGGGTCGCTATTTTTTGTTTATGAGTCAGAATTGACTTGATGGCAATGAGTTTGGTTTGGTTTACCTTATGTAGGTTGGCCGTAGAAGCTGAAACGCATACATACACAGGAGAACTGCAAGTGATACAAACTTCTGCATTCACACTTGTCTAAAGGAAAAGAAATCCCACGTTGCTGCTGTTGCCAATGCCCTATTACACTTGTTCTGAATATCTCTCCCTTTCCCTAAAATTTCTATCTTGTTTTTCTCTATTGCTCACTTTCACAAGCACTTAAACATACCAACATTTCTCCCATTTAAAAAGTGGATAAATGAGCAAGCAAACAATAACAGGGCCAATGGATAGAGATGAATTGCACTGCTCCAGGGCAAGCTGATGAGAGACTACAATGTAAATAGTTGTACTGTAGCATCCCTGCAACCTTCCTTCCTGCCCATATCCCTGCTCTATGGTCTTATATTTCTCTCCTTTCTCACTGAAAAACTCTTTCACATAATTTTCTACACTAGTTGTTTCTCCATTTTCACCTCCTATTTATTTCTAAAGCCACTGCAATCTGACTTCTATTCCACCATCCTGGAAGATGAACAGTGACATCCTTTTTATTAAACTAAAGGACACTTCTTAGTCCTTATGTTGTTTGACATACTGACAGCACTAGATTCTCTTCAAATATTATCTTCACTTTTGACATTCTCCTGAGTTCCTTCTGCCTCTCTTACTGTTCGTTCTCAGTCTTTTGGGGGATTTCTCTGTAATTCTATATTGTTCTGGGTTCTTCCCTAGACTACTCAGTCTTCTCACTCATGTGATGTAGATAGGTAAATACAGATTTGGGTAATCCAAATACTGTTGGCCATTCTTTGTTGGTACCTAAGTTGTAATATAGAGGGTTATTGAAAAAGAAGAAGACCTTCAACAAGATGGATTGATATAGTGGCTTCGACAATGGGCTCAAACATAGCAACACTTGTGAGGATAGAGCAGGATGGGGCAGTGTTTGGTACACAGGGTTTCTATGAGTCAACTAATTCGATGACAACTAACGACAAAGAAGTAGTTGCATTGTTCGGTTATTTTAAAGCAACTAAACTATAATCAGGTTTAATCTAATCTTGTACTTTGAGAATGATATTAAAAAAATGTGTATATAGAAAGAAAGAGAGAGATGTAGATATAGATATATTTGCCACTTAAGTACTAGTTCTTGTAAGAAACTGTGATCTGGCACCTAACTGACACTCCTCAGGTGCTCAAAAAGTAATTGTTGAATATAAGTTTTCAGGTAAGATTAGTGAAAAAAAAGGAAAATCCTGGTTAAAAAAAATCTCTAAAAAATAAAATATGAAAGGGTAATGTATCCATGAAATATGACTCAATAATTCATTTTCCACTCAAAATACTTAAGTGCCTATTGTATATAAGGAATCTGGGTTTTACTGGGTTATCACTTTGGAAGACTAAATTTATATATCCAATATGATATAGATAATTTATTCTGTTCAGATTTGAGGACAAAGACCAAATGCTTTGTGTGTGTGTGTGTGTGTGTGTGTGTGTGTGAGAGACATGTCCTTGTTCACAATTATAATAATAGAAATGTAAAAATAAATAGGACAGAGAGATTTGGTTATCTGGGCACTTGAATACAAGAAGCTAAGTCAATATAAGTTGCCAAATTATTTTAGGATAATCCTAGACTAACGTGATTTTTTTTAGTAAGAATGAGAACTCAAACCCATTGAAATGCCAAAATATTATAAAATATGAAATTAAAATAGTTCATTCTTGCATTTTTTTTAATCAAAGAAGGAGAAAAATGATCAGACTTTAAACTTCCAGCCAAGCTTCCCGAGGGTCAGTGTAGGCATTTTTTATTAAAATGAAAAAAACAACACAATATAATGCATCCATTATTCTTTTGCAAAATGTCAAACTCCATGTGATCCTTTTACTTTCTATGGGTGTTCTAAACAGATCATAGCTAGAGATGAAGCTAATACATAGCATGGCGAGTATAGATCAGAATGTGCCTAAAAAGCTATCATGGCTTACACACACACACACAGACACAAACAGTATCAAAAACCCTTTAATCAGACACATATCATAAAGTGAAAGTTTTCTCCTGAATCTCCCGTATCTATTATTTTTTTCCCCCCAATTTTTCTCATAACAATTATTTTAAGTGTCTAGAGGATATGGATGTTACGGTGCATCTGTGCTACTTTTTCACCTCTTGGAGCTGATAAAAGGTCACTGGCAGTTCACTACTTACTTCCTGAGTAGCCAATTGGTATTTTCTGAAGCTGTGCCTCAGAGTACAACACCACGATGGTTCAACTGGATCATTTCATCTGCAATTTGCAGCTGCCTTTCACCTCCTCTCTGCCTGTCCAAGGATAAACATCACTTGTTTATGCTTATGTTAAGATCTGGAATTTTAAAAAGTTATTAGATGCAGTGAATAAACAGATCTAACATGTGTGGTTAAAAACAAATACACTTTATAACACCTCCAGAGAAGATAGAGCTAATGGCTTAAATGTTGAAATTTTTTTTTTCCTTCCTTGACCAAAAACCATATGGACTTCCTGTTTCATCATTCCTCAGGTCTACCTGTAGTGGTCTAAAGGTGAAATGCCTGCATATTAAGCCATAATCAATCATTGTACAAACAGTAATTACTTTGTCCTCCCCTTTCCTTGTCATCATGGTCCAAAGCAGGTTTTTGAGACTGAGTTCATTCATCTGAGCTGTTAGCTGCTACGCTCCACTGCATCTTCATATGATCCGCCTGGTCCCAGACCCCTAGAGAAAATTTGTGCGTGCATACTTTATGTGAACTTTAGATAAATAAATAAACACATGAAACAGCTTCCACATAATTGAAAGAGAATGAAGGAGGGAGCCAAAAGAAAACAATTTCTCTAGGGATAAGCAGCTAAGGTGGCAGGTATGATTAAAATCCATATGATTTATGGGTAGGTGGATTACTAACATGACAACCCTGTTAGTGTTTGTTAGTTTGGGTGCATTTGACAATAAAGTTTTGTTGTTGTTGCGCTTGCTGTGGGTTTTGCTCAGGAGTTAGCCACTCAGGAATTCCGAGTGCCTGACTGAGCAGTAATTTAGCAAGCTCTCTTGTGCTCTTTTGCTGTCAGCATTAACATGTCAATTCATTTTAATAGTCTGGGCATGCTCAGTGGGCATGCATTTTCTCAGTAGGTATCCCAAGAGCCCACCCTGTGGTGCAGAAATGTGTTATAGCTTGTCTCAAACCTTGGAGACTTCAGCAGGTTTATTTTCATTATAGGCGAGTATATTTGTTAAAACAAAGCCAAAATAATATGTAAAATCAAGACCCGAACAAATGAGATAGGTTACGTGTATTTGATTGTTAATTTAAGATCTTTCAAAGATTAGGTTGTACAACCTTTCTTTACACAAAATTATTACGCAGCAGAGCTTTAAAAAAATGTGTTCTGTCACTGCCTTTAGTTTTTGGAAGTTAAATGGTATTCTGGCACAATGGGAATTTTCTAAAATTATAATTAGTAGTTGAAGAGGCTGTAACATTAAACTAGAATTTGCCTACCATCTTTCTCATTGAAGAGTTTTGAAATAGATTTTGATCTAATATTATGTCCATAAGCAAGTAGATTAATGAATGAAGAAATAAGTAAATAAGTAAGTACGCAAAGAAATATTCAAATCAAAGTACCAATTAGGAGTCTTGGTGGTTCATAAATATGAACCTAATTGTCAGAGAAGTTCTCAATTTAAGTCCAAATTTCCATTGTCTTAGGAAACACTTGGTCAGAAAGGAAATGAAAGGAGGAAAGACAGAAGAAAGCCAAATTCCACAACCAAAACAAAATTTGGTTCAAGATTGCAGAAGTGTTGGTAAATGATGCCATTTGTACAAATCACTGCTTAAAATAAAGCAAGCTTTGAAGGGACATTTTAAAGCAGCTAAAAAATTAGACATGTTCTGTTGACATGATTTGGATCTCAGGGTTTCTAGATGTGGCGAACAATTCTGTAATATTGAGAGAAAGAAAGAAAAAAAGTTGAGAAAAAATTATCAAGGTTGAGAATTAAATTAGATTTCTATTTTAATACTCCCTCCTCTTTTTTCCTTTTATTCCTTTTTGTCTTAACATACAGTGACCAGCTTTCTCTCTGTGAATATGTGAGGACAGTCAGGTTGACTGTACAGGCTCATGGATTTTTCTGTAATACAGTTAGATGAGGATGACCAGGAAGGCATTTGTGCATAGTTACCTGACAGAACAGAATTCTTATTAGAATTTAGTGTTTAATTGAATGTTTTCTAGCCTTACATCTCAGATGTACCCTTATTTCCTAGTAAAAATTCTTTAAAATTACTTTTTTTTGGAAATTAATTTGCAGCACAGATAAAATTTTGGAAGTTCTTGGCACAAACTTTTAGTCATCGTTTTTATTTCCCCTTCCCTTTTTAGTTTGAAACATAGATATTTGCATTAGTAAGAGGTCGCTTAATGCTTCAAATATTCAGTGACTGGAAGGATAGATCTGGGGTATTTAAGCACTGATAAAAAAAAAAATTTTTTTTTTTTTAAGCACTGATAGCTTACCCTAAATAACTGTGATAATATGTAACTGATATCACCATTCATAGTCAGAAAGTTGAAATTACAGTGTTTTTAAAGGTCTAAAAATATTCATTGAACTCAGGAAGTAGCTGCTTACAAATGCTTATTCAGGTCAGGGAAAATGTTTTCCATACTCTGTGTCTAAAGTGTGAAGTGGAAAGATAGAGGATAATAGGAAGGGATACAGAGAAGATTAGGTAGGTATGAAGACAGAGGTCAGAAAAGATGGAGTGACTCCCCTTCCTGACATGATTTCCTGTGGTTTCTTCATCACTCTTCCTGGTACAGACACCTCTAGAGTCTTCTAGCTATGTCTCCTCTCATTCTGCACATGGACTCTACCGCTGGCTGTACATTTGCATGTACTCATATTCACCTTACGGGGATTAGAGAGAAGAATAATGAAGGAGCAGAAGATATTTCTTGTCTTCGGAATCTTAAATTACACCCATCCTTTATGACGCCTCGGGAGTTTGCATATTGGAAAAAATGGAGTAGAATTTAGTCATTTTCCAAGGTGAAAAATAATGCTTTTGTCCTAAAATAGTGCATATACTTCAACTTCATAAAAACTTTGCTCACGTAAAATAAACCAGAAAATAACTCCTCACGTGGAAATTCCTATCATATTCTCAGTGAGAAGGATTCTATTTTCATGATCCAGCCTCCTTTAATATTTATTACTATTATTATGAAAATGATAGTACTAATTTTAATGAAACAAATTGGAGAATATCTTCTGTCTGTCAATTTTTCCCTCCGTTCAGTTATACATATTAATTACCTGGAAGCAATAAATTTCCTGGCTTATATTTTCATTCAAATATAGTCCTTTCAGTGTTTTTTTTTAAAAGATATTTTGCATTTTACAGACAGTTTATGGTTTATACAGTCTGTGATTAATAATGTTTATTAATAAAACCCCAAATCCATTTCTCTCTCTCTCTCAATCTCCCTCTCTCCCCTCCCCCTCCTTCTCTCTCTTTGGTACATATAATCACATACACACAATGTTATACAAACACACTTCCAGTTTCATTTCAAACTAGTAAGCACTATTTTCAGGGCACTCCAGACATAATGTTCCAAATTATGATTCCATAATCCTTGTTGTTCTATTGCAGATGGAAGGAGTGTATCTTTGAAAACTTATGACTTGGAAGTCCCTTTTATCTAAATGCTAAAACAAACACACACACACACAAAAAGTTAGCTATGAAATATACAAGAAGATTACTTGGGTTTCTGAATGAAGCTTTCTAACGTTCACAACGTTTACATACATGGTGTATGACAAGAATAATGGCGGCAATAAAAAACGCTATATTTTAATCAATTTTTGAAATTATTTTGAATAGGACTTTAACTTCAGAACTAATGAAAATACAGCACATAAATGCTCTAAAGCCCAAATATACTACCTGATCATTTGCTTTTTATGGAGGTGGGGGTGAGAATAGTGAAATTATTATTTCCTTTGAATATCTTTGTCAATTTCTTTTCATCTTTGGATTTATGGCTTCCTTGTTGCAGTGAATCTACTTTTCAAAGAATTACTTATTCTTGGAAAACTTTACAAAGGCGTCCTACATAATTCCTTTTCATATTTTTTACACCAAATACGTAAATCATGTGCTAATGACAATAGCATCTTTGTAGTTCTTTTTAAATATGGATGAAATATGAGTTTTCTTCCAAGGTACAAAACGTCATTAAGGGCTCAGGTGGTTAAAATCAGCATGAAAAATACATGCTGCATTTTCTCTCCTTAAATGCAATAATGTAATCAGATTTCAAGTCATCTTACCTACCTCACTTACAGCTTTATGGAGATTAATTAGTTTTTAGACCCCAGTCACATGGTCTTTTCTGACTGCCATTTAGCTGGCTGACTAGAACCTGTAAACTGCCTCCTGCCCCAAAGGACAGATTAAATTTTAGTATTGGTTACCTTCTTTCTTTGATTTAGAGGTGAATTTTTAAAGTCGTGGTTCAAATTATATTTTGTTAGTAATGGGAAATTTATTGGGATCTTGTCTGAGGGAAAGGTAAATATTTAAATAATAAATAGGCATTTTGCTGCTAAGACTTATTAGACAGATATCTTAAAAACTAACTTTTTGATTATTTATGACATCATTGTTACAGGCATTAAAATGAGTTGTCTGCAATAACCTTCTACTTCCCAGGGAAGGTTACTCAGGCACCTCAATTAAGGTGCCTGGGAATTGGTGGTCATGAGATAGGATTCTGAGTTTAAAATGAATGTGGAATTTTGAAAATTACTTGAGGAATTTATAAGGTAACAAATATAAAAAGGAATGATTTATATCAGTGGCTCAATTTCTATAAAAAACAAACAAACAAACAAACACAAGATACAAAGCTTGCTAATCCTTAATAATGTATTTTCTATACTGTTACCGTTCATTACTCAGTTGCTGACTGAACTGAGGAGTAACACTAAAAGACCACACACAGTTTTAGTTCTTATGTTAGTCTACTTTGCCCAGACTCTCAATTGAGAGAAACATAAAAGAAGAAAACAGTGATAAACTACTTCAATTTGCTTTACAATATGTGATTAAAGAGAGACAAGAAACCTTGTTTGGTAGTTGTTCAAACATTGATACTTCTAGCTGGGGTCCTAATTAAAGGTGTAATGAGAGATTTGAAGTGCACCAAATTCCCTTCTTTCACGTCACTAAACCAGTGAACCACAACTACACGTAGAGTTTCCGGGAGACATAGAACCAAGTGAATTAGTTATCACATAACTCCTGAGCAGTTGGTTCAGCGCAGGAGCCTCTGGGGCGTAGATGCACTGTGAACGAGTGACTGCCTGGTTGCTGTTTGACTGCAGATTTCCTTTCATGGATACTTAACAATAAGCAGTCACTCCATTTATTAGAGAACTTGATTCCATAAAGATGTGGAATTTCCTGGCTCTTGAATGAAGACGCCATAGGATTTTCACTGCTCAGGTGTTACTGAATGCAGTGCTGATTCAGGAACTGAAATTATCTATTTTTCTCGCCTGTGGAGTTGGATCATTGCCTTTGGCAGTAACCCCAGACTCCTACAAATGATGAAGACATCCCTCCATGCCTATGTGGAAATTAGGGCCAACATGGATACCATTAGAAAGATTCAACTGAGCTCAAGCTGAGAAAATTGTGGTATCCATACCTTGCACGAAGAGGGAGGACTGAAAATGGTACTATAGATCGAAGTCTAGTCCCTTGAATGAAAATCATTGGGTTGTTCAGAATCTCTTGAGGACCCTGGTATAGTTATTTTCTGGCTCTTTTTTCTTCCAACACATTGTTTATCTACACGTTTCCTGCCTGACTTTGGCA
Source organism: Elephas maximus indicus (assembly GCF_024166365.1). NCBI lineage: Eukaryota > Metazoa > Chordata > Mammalia > Proboscidea > Elephantidae > Elephas > Elephas maximus. The sequence goes on from NC_064824.1 coordinate 41,562,447, forward strand.
ATGAGCAAGTAATTACGCAAATTTATACCCACCTTCAAAGATTCTTTAAATAAGTAGAACAGAGAGAAGTTATGGGAGAGAAACTTGATACTAATCCTCGAGCATTTTATAGAAATAATAGATTTAACAAGCTTTATATTTCATCTTCTTCACAATTATCTTTGGAGTGTAAGCAATTTCAGATCTCCAAATTGTAAATAACAAAAACTGGAAAATCTTACTCAAAATCTTCTCTAGATTGGTCCTATCAACCCCTCTATTTTTCTTAGAAGATTGTCATAGATTGAATTGTGTCCACCCAAAATATGTATAAACTTGGTTAGGCCATGATTCCCAAATTGTGTGATTGTACATTATTTTGTCACTTGGTGAGATATTCCTATGTGTTGTAAATCTTATCATTGTGATGTTAATAAAATGGATTCGCAGCAGTTATATCGGTAAGATCTACAAGATTAGACAGTGTCTTAAGCCAGTCTCTTTCGAGATATAAAAGAGTGAAGCGAGCAGAGAGACAAGGGGACATCATACCACCAAGAAAGCATCGCCAGGGGCAAAGCGTTTCCTTTGGACCCGGGGTTCCTGCACAGTGAAACTTCTAGTCCAGGGGAATATTGATGACAAGGACCTTCCTCCAGAGCTCACAGAGAAACAAAGCCTTGCCCTGGAGTTGATGCCCAGAATTTGTAATTCTAACCTACTAGACTGTGAGAAAATAAATTTCTCTTTGTTAAAGCCATCCACTTGTGGTATTTCTGTTATAGCAGCACTAGATGACCAAGACAGGAATGTATCATCTTTGTTTGGGGTTCTTTTCCAATATCCTTTGGCGTTCTTTCAGTTATGCACGTAAGTTTTGTACATACAATTATCCTGTTCAGTTAAAGATAATTAAAAAATATATATTCTCCCATGGCCAGGTAAGCACTGCATATCTAATTGCTTGTCACAATGCTCTTACAACTTTAGAATTGTACCTGGATAGTTACATTCTTTATTTGGTTCTTGTAAGGTACCCCTCTCTACTTCTCCCACAAAATAGATCTATTCCAGCAGGGGCAGACAGCAAGTCCCCTCTCCCCATATAAAGAAATTATCATAAATAAACAAATGTCTGAATATATCCATTTCTATCACCAGTGGGCAGCATTCCAAGCCAGACATGTTGATCCTGGATGTCTGTTCCATTGATAAAAGGGAATATGCCATTTTTTTTTTTTTCCAGTCCGGAGCTGTCCAATGAGCTCTTCTAAGGCAAGTTTCCATGTTAAGTGAATAAGGATCATTGTTTCCTTTATAATGAGCCTCCCCCTCTTTGGCACTCAGTGAAAGGCTGCCACCACACTGGCTAAGAAATAGTCCTGTTTAACTGCCAAGTGTCTGCTGAACACCGTGTGGTAATGGGGATGATTTTCTTATCCATCATTACATGACTGGCACATGAATAATTTTGCCCACCAAGTCCTCATGTCATATCAGCCATGGTAACTAAACTGAATCAAATGTAAAAACTATATTACTCCAAGAAAATCATCATTTTATAAGGAAAATAAAGAAAACTCTGTATCTCTACCTCTCTCACCCCTATATATTGAAGGTGCTAGCTTCAGAGATGGCTGATTCAGGAAAGCTAATGAAGTACATTCGCTAAACACATATTATATTTTAGAACATACATATTTTCAATGGGACATCTGTTTTATACCTGTTTCTGGCAGGGATAGCCAAACTAAGGATCTAGACATTACTACTAGATCCAGTTCACTAATATTTATTGCTCTAAATTCAATCTATATTAGCATGTCAGCCCTGTACCAAAGCAGAAGACAGCAGTATTTATGATTATTAGTACAATATTGAATCATCCTGAACCGATTACTGATCCAATTACTGTGTCATTATTATCTTCTGAATAGGGCTTGATTTGTCTGTGATAAATATGATGCAATTAAACTACCTTTTTACATAATAAAACACTGCAGGTGTTTATTCTTAAGAGTTCACAGATACCAACAACCAATAGATTTAATTAAAAAAATTCTTAATATAAGTATGAATTTCATTAAACTCTTCTAACTTTAATGTACATTTAAAGTGTATTGTATTGGAAGATAAAATTGCATAATCTCTTGTCCTGCTATTATTTAGAAACTATACTAGCTGTCAGACCAAACACAAATTAACATGGTTGTTTAATATTCCGATTAAAAATGTCATTTCTTCAAGGCACATGAACATTAACTGAATTACTGAAAAATTTTTTAGAAGTAGACATATTACAAAAAAGAGATTGATAACAGCAACTGTGCATAAGCAGTTTTAAAACAAGTATCATCGCTGCATATTCGAGCATGCTATTTATTATTCTTTGGAAGGGCCTACATCAAACAACTTGAGAAGTAATAACTCTAAAATAGCTTTAATATGAAAATTATGAAATAGAAACCAGTTTTTAAATTTAGTATTATTAGTAAAGTTAGTATGATTTTTCAACATTGAAGGTAGCCCAAGAAATTACTTTAATTCTTGACGCATCTCTTCTCTTGAACCGCCCCCCCCCCCAATTTAAAATCAGTATTTATAATTAGAGGAATGGAAAGGAGGGGTCATTTTCAGGCTTACTATTTGTTATGTTTTACAAAAATATCTTGAAAATTCTAATAAAATGTTTGGTCACTATAGTTTAAAGCACTAAAATTCAGGTTATATTAGAGATTTATCTTTTGTAGAGAGGAACAACATTGACTAGTCAATTTTTCAAGAATTTAACAGTAATCCAACAAAAAATTTCATGACCTAAAGAAAGTTCTATTAAAAATGATAGATCCAGGAACAAAATTACCTTGGTGAGTTTAATTTACTGCCAAACGTGCCTATCAGACTCTTTCTGTTCTGTATTTTCATGGATCCCTTCTGGAGAAAGTAAATTTGGTGTAATTATTAATCTCCCCATCAGCTACTGGTTTTTTAAGTCATTTCACTCTGCAATTAAACAGTTGTTGGTCACCAACATCTTTCATAATGTTGACTATACAATATGCATCAACGTTTACTGATTGCATTACTGCAGCTATCCAAGGATTTAAAAGCAGTTAATAACATATAGTTTTTATCACACACCTTACTGTTAGACAGTCTAGGAAATTGTAGAATGTTTGTTTTTGCTTTAAGGCTAGAAGTGTAAAAATTAAGAATTTTCGTCTTCTCTCTCTTTGCCTCGGAAGCCCTGGTGGCGTAGTGGTTAAGTGCTATGGCTGCTAACCAAAGGGCCGGCAGTTCGATTCTGCCAGGAGCTCATTGGAAACTCTGTGGTGCAGTTCTACTCTGTCCGATAGGGTCACTATGAGTCAGAATCGCCTCGACGGCACTGGGTTTTTTTGGGGTTCTCTTCGCCTCTGTGTCCTTCTCTCTCCCCCACCCCTTTCTCTTTTTAAGAATAGTCGAAAAAGAAGGGAGTTCTCATTTTCTTGTCGGCATTGCAATAATTGTAGATGTGCTAGCCTAGAAATCAATTGATAGCTCTGAACACCTACCATCAATATTCAATTTCTTCATATTTTTAAAAGGCTAGAATAAACTCCAATCCATTCTAAATAGATTTTAAAAAATGCACTTTATTTTTCCCATCTGCATTGTGTATGAGAGGAGGGAAGAGTCATTTTTGCCTTATATAAAGGCATATTAAAAATTAAAAAGAATATTTTCATTGGTGAAGACTAAAATTTACTTCTGTAGCCACAGAAATTCAATATAAATTCAGAGTTGGTAAAAAATGGAAAATGGGTATTAGATTCCAGACAATATTTAATCTAAACTAAGTGTGAAGATAAAAGCAATAACACTGAGAATAAATTAAAGAACTACAATTAATTATATTTACAATAAGTGTTTTGGGTCTGAAACACCTACTCTCTGCACTGATAAAATAAAACCTGCATCCTGCAGAAACTAAAGTAAGTTAAATGAAGATGCTTTTAACAAGGTTATTACTTAAGCAATGACAGGTTTACACATTTTAGCACCACTGGGTTTTCACAGGCACCACCGCAGGTGCTAAAATCACACACACCTTCAGGTTCATTAAATTCACCAGTGTGATGAAATCACTGATATTTTGCTATATTACTATAGGCTCTCAAAGAACCATCTATAAATAAGATACACTAATAACAACAGTTTGCGATGGTAAAACAACGAAATAATTCTTCTGAGGTTTATCTGCAAGGAAAAAAGAGTGTTTAAGCAATCCTCTTAGCGTAGTTATATCTAGTAAGTTTGATTTCTGTGGAATCCCGTATTTATTTACCTAAAATAGATATGTTCTGTAAAAGGATTTGCCATGGGGCTATACTCCGAAGGAAACTTGTAAAAAGGGAGTGTGTATTAAGAGGAAATAAACTGAATCTCACCCCCAAATATTTGCTTTATTGTCTGATGTTTACTAGGATATTTATGGAGGCTGTTTTATTTAAAGAACCTATAAAATTCCAATAACAGCATGAAACAGCAGCATCTCTGATAAATCCTTTACTGTAGCCTGTTGTGAGCGGAGCCAAAAGCATAAATAGTGAGTTCCTAATAAATCAATGGATTATGGCTTTTGGGGACCACAAGACATATGGACAGTAATAGAGTATCTCAGGTTGTCTCATGAGTGATTCCATCTGGATGAAGTCTTGGTGTTATTCACAGCCTACTTCTCCCCTAAAACACCTTCAATCTTATCCACAGCCTCCATCTCAAATGTCAGACCACCTGGGATATGCAGCTGTCAGGCTGAAAGGGGAGCTGCCTGGGACTGGCCCCAGCCTGCTCATCAAGGAGATACTGTCACTAGCCAGCAGGCAATGCTAGGTGCACAGGGGTGACAGCCTAAGAAAAGCAAGGAGATGCACCAGGCTCTGGATTTTGATTTTAAGGAAAAAATAAAGAACTTAGCTTGAATTATGTGTATCTCCACAGTAGTTGCCTCTGATGTGATATGATCTCCTTCAAGGTATTTACTGCTTTCTTGTACAATATTCATGCAAAGATCAATATGACTGAATCAAAAATACATAATAACGCTTAAAACCAAACCCAGTGCCGTCGAGTCGACTCCGATTCATAGCGACTCTATAGGACAGAGTAGAGCTTTCCCATAGAGTTTCCAAGGAGCACCTGGATGATTTGAACTGCCGACCCTCTGGTTAGCAGCCATAGCACTTAACCACTATGCCACCAAGGTTTCCTAATAACCCTTACAGAAATATATTTTCATATGTTTTATATTATTCTCAGAGGTTCTCTTATGTTGGCATTTCTATTTTCTATCATTAAGCCATAGTCCCTGGGTGGTGCAAATGGTTAAGTGCTGGGCTAGTAACCGTATAAAGGCTGGCGGTTCAAACCCACCCAGAGGCTTCTCAGAAGAAAGGCCTGGCAATCTGCTTCCAAAAGATCACAGGCTTGAAAATCCTATGGAGCAGTTGTACTCTAAAATACATGGGTCACCATGAGTTAGAATTGACGTGATGGCAACTTTTTTTTTTTCGGGGGGGTATTACTAAACCAATTTAGCTTGACTCTCGGAGAAACGTGTCTTTATCATAACTAGACTTGTTAGTTTCTTTTCTCTTCTCCTCTGCCTTCTTACCCCCTCAAAGTCTGCTGATGTTTGTGGCTCAGTCTGGAGATTAATGTCTGTGGCTCAGACAGTCTGCAACACCCTATTGCCGGTAATTATTTTAGCCTGAGACGTGACTAACCAGAATCCAGGAAATTTAACATTGAGTGTTCCCTTCTGCTCTCCTGCAAATCCCTCTTTAAAAAATAGTAAACACAAAATTCCTGTTACAACTTAAATATATTATGCTCTTCCTTCTCAGGGACTGAATTACGATTCTGTGTTTCCGAATTTTTCGCGGGGTCTCCTTGTTATTGTTTCGTTAGCTGCTGTCCAGTAGGCCAGTTCATGGAGACCTCATGCACAATGGAATCGAGGTCAGAACTTTGTGATCTGTAGGATTTCCATGCTGATTTTCAGAAGTAGATTACCAAGTCTTTCTTCCTAGCCTTATTCTGTAGGTCCCATGAAATCAGTTCAGCAACACACAAGCTTCCACAGATAAAGTGGTGCCTACAGCTGAGATATATTGGCCTGGAAACGAAGTCAGTCTCCCTCATGGAAGACAAAAATTCTAGCACTGAAGCACTCCTAAGAGTCTCTTTATCCCCCCCCAAAATAGTCTTAGTTAATCACAAATGATGGTTTCTACCAGAAGACAAACATCATATACGTCTTATTTGCTTGTATTTCTAGTGTTTAGCATGGTTCTTGGGACTCCATAATATTTGTCAAAGGAAAGAATGTCATTGTCTTCCTCTATTTTCCTATGGAAGAGAAACTGTATTCCTGGATAATCCAAATCCAGTATAGCCTTTTATTTTTCTTAAAAATTTCCTTCTCTAAATTTCTTTTCCATACGTACTTGTCATAATTCCTTTACTCCATGTTTAGTTCCTTTCTCAATTTAATTTAGTTAGTTATTTTTCTCTATTGGCCTCTTAACAGATACTCTACTTCTATCCTTGTCCACTATCCTTTATTCTCAAGACAGCAGCCCAAGTGATTTTTGGAAAGTGTAAAGTACCTTGAACCATGCTGCTGTTATGCTGAATACTCTACACTAAAAACTCCATCTCACGGAGACTTAGAGCCAACTTCCTTGCAATGACCTACCACGTCTTACATCGAGGGTTGGCAAACTTTGACCAGCTTTGCAAATCTGCCTGCTGCCTCCTTTTGTATGGACCAGTTGCTGGGAGTCAACTCCGACTCATGGCGACCCCGTGTGTGTTAGTACAGAATTGTACTTCATAGGGTTTTCAATGGTTGGATTTATGGAAGTAGGTTACAACGCTTTTCTTTTAAGCTGCTCTTGGGTGGACCTGAACTGTCAACCTTTTGGTTAGCAGCTGAGTGTGTTAACTGTTTGCACCACTCAGCAACACTTTTGCATAGAACATGAGCGAAGAAGAGTGTCAACATTTTAAATGGTCGAAAAAAAATTAAAGAATAATATTTCAGGTTGTAAGAGTTATATGAATTTTAAATTTACATGTCCATAAATGAAATTTTATTGGAGCGTAGCCAAACTCATTCATTTACGTTTTGCCTATGGCTGATTTCATGCTACAAAGGCAGAGTTGAGTAGTTGCAACAAAGATAATGTGGCTTGCAAAGTCTACAGTATTTACTATCTGACTCTTTATAAAAAAGTTGGACGGCTTTTATTCCAATAGGCATGGCCCCTATCACCTCTGCAATCTCATCTCCTGTAACACTTCCCTCCACTCACTCTAGACATTCTGGCATTTCAGCTCCTGCCTTGGGGCCCTTGGACTAGCTGTTTCTTCTGCCTGGAATACACTTCTCCTGGATATCCACTTGGCCAATTCTCTGTATCTCTTTTAGATGTGACCTGCTCAATGGAATGTACACTGTGGAACCCCATGTAATACTGCAATTCATGCCCTGTGCTTTGCACTCCCACTCCCCCTCACCTTTTTTCACAACACTTGCCACCTTCTAATATGTCATATAATTTGCTAATTTATTTATTTTTTATCATCTGTCTCTCCCTACTAGAATGTTAAGCCTCGTAAGGGGAGAAAACTTTGTTTTGTTCAGTGATATATGCCAAGCGGCTAGAAGAGTACCTAAGAAGTAATACACCAAAAACACAAAACAAAAAGAAAACCCACTGCTGTCAAGTCAATTCCGACTCATAGCAATCCTACAGGGCAGAGTAGAACTGCCCCATAGAGTTTCCAAGGAGCGCCTGGCGGATTCAAACTGCTGACCTTTTGGTTAGCAGCTGTAGTACTTAACCACTATACCACCAGGGTTTCCTCAGAAGTAATAGCACTCAATAAATATCTGTTGACTGTTCATTGTGATATTTTAAGACCTCTTACTAAGCAAAGTATTTGAATATTTTATTTCTGGTTCCTCACCAGAGCTTCGACTTTGATGTTATGTGTTTTATTTCCTGTTTGTGAAAAACAGGAAAAACTGCACTTAATTATATAATTAGTAGGAAAATTGATCACAGTATTATCAAACATCGTTCTCACTCTACCAAGAGGAAACCATCCTCCAACAACCTTATCCCAAAAAACAATAGGACAGCTTTGAATTTTTAAATATACAAAGATGCTTGATAAATAATGCTTATTGTAGTGTTATCAGTTGTGTGTATACAGTTACCTTAATGTCTTTTATATCAGAAATATAATTTACCTTAATGTCTTTTGTGTCAGAAATGTTTAAATTAGAAGTATTATTTATTCAAACATTATTAGCAATGAATTATTCATGTGTATTTTTGAATAGTTTTGTAGAGGCCCCTAATACCAAAAATGAAAAAAAAGTTTATAAATAGTGGCTAAATAATGTATGGTTGATTTTAAATGAAATTTTTGAAGTGCTTTGGGAAAAAGAAGAAATTTCCAAAATAACAGATTTTCTTCATTGATTGAATAGAGAAAGCTTGTAAATTTAATTTTGGCCTGATTAATTAAAAAAAATACATATACATAATACATATAAATAGGATGACATAAGATTTCAAGTAAAAAATCTAAGCTTTTTTCTATAAATTCGAGTAATATGACTAATTTTATTAAATGCTTTTATAGGTGGTCCAAACTGAGCAGAAAGTTCACATGCATCTATAATAAAAATGACTGATACTGTATACAGAAACTTGTTTTACATAAGGTGTCTTAGTTATCTAGTGCTGCTTTTACAGAAATAACACAAGTGGGTGGCTTCAACAAAAAGAAATTTATTTTCTCACAGTCTAGTAGGCTAGAAGTCTGAACTCAGGACTTCAGCTCCAGGGGAAGGCTTTCTTTCTCTGTCGGCTCTGGAGGAAGGTCTTTGTTATCAATTTTCCCCTGGTCTAGAAGCTTCTCTGCACAGGAACCATGGGCCCAAAGGACATACTCTGCTCCTGGCACTACTTTTTGGCAGAATGAAGTCCTCTACTCTCTGCTCACTTCTTTTTCCTTTTATCTCTTGTAAGATAAAAGGTGATGCAGGCCACACCCCAGGAATGTGACCTGAGTAAGGGTGTTACATCCTACCCTAATGCTCTTTAACATAATCCAATCTTGCCTTATTAACCACAGGCAGAGATTAGGGTTTACAGTACATAGGAAAATTATATCAATCACGAAATGGAGAACAACCACACAATGCTGGGAATTTTGGTCTAACCAAGTTGACACATTTTTGGGGGGACACAATTCAATCCATAACATAAGGACCTTAGATGGAATTCCTATTAATATGACTATAACAGAGGATGTATTAATATTCTGATGATCATAACAAACATTTTTCACTTGTTTGTGGTTTGGTAATAATCCATTCTTGCTGACACTAAATGGTCAAATAACTTGCAAAAAATAATTGTCACTTTACACTCAGGTATAATGGAAATGGAGGTTAAGGGGAGGAGCCTAAATCATTTAGTGAACAGCCAGGCTGTGGCAATCTTGCAGTCATGGACCCCATGAGCTAACTATGGTAGTTAATATACCTTGTGAGTCTGTGGGTGTTATAAATGTTTAACATGCTTGGCTGCTAACCAAAAGGTTGGAGGTTCCAGTCCACCCAGAGGTGTCTTGGAAGAAAGGCTAGCAGTCTAGTTCCGTAATTCAGCCTTTGAAAACCCTATGGAGCATGGTTCTACACTGAAATGTGTTGGGTCTCCATGAGTCAACATCTATCAACTACGAGTTGGAATCGACTCGACAGCACTGGCTTTTTTTTTTTTATGACAACTGGTAATGTTCATTTAACTTCAGAGACCAGTTATAATTCTAGTTGACTTGATATGTTGTCCTGGATCATTAGACCTCTGGTTGATACTGACAAAGATTGGAAATCTGTTATCAAGAGCCTATCTCAGTTTATGGGTAGTGTCTTGCAGCCTTCTAACCCTGAATAAATCAAACTTCTTTAAAAAATTGGAAAATTAATCCACCCAAAACTTAAAGATTTTAAAAGCAGTTTTAAGACAATAAAGGCAATAAAAAGGAGTGGATGATAAAAAGTGATTCTTATGGGAATGAGTAAAAGAAAAATTATAGAAAAATGTTAATTTCCTACAGTGATTCAAGATATTTTTATATAAGTACTGTAGACAAGACCATGCACCTATGGCTGTAAGAAAAAGTAAAAAACTGCAGCATTGTATATACCCCTGAAATAACCCAGTTGCAACAGTGCAATATCATAGGATTTCCAAGGAGCACCTGGTGGATTCGAGCTGCTGACCTTTTGGTTAGCAGCCATAGCTCTTAACCACTACACCACCAGGGTTTATTAAAATTCAGAGTTCATTCTGTTAGCAGGCTTTCTTTGGGAATGGATCTTTTGCTTGATAGATGGAAAGAAAAGCTGTGTTTTTTTAATGGAATATGCTGAATTATTTTGGTTTTGGAGTGTGTGATTGAGTTCAAGAGACTGAAATTGTTTTGACTGCGCATTTTTATGCTGTTTATTTCATTCTCCCCAAGAGTCTTCGTGTAGCACTTTCCAGAAAAAGAAATATATCTAGTTTTCTAAGCTAAGACTTGCTTTTGAACACTTGTTTTCTTCTAATGTAACTAAGGTCTATGTCAGTTTTTCACATCTTCTCAATATATGCTTAGCTATTTCTTTCTCCTGTCAGTCTCTACCTCAGTGGGGGGAGGGTATACTTTAGACATATATTAAAGGACACCATTAGTAAGGGAAATAGAGAAGGCAGTTGATTATTCTGAAAGCTGCTTTTTAATCTCTGGTCAAGAGAACAGTCGCTTGCTGTTGTTAGGTGCTGTAGAGCCGGTTCTGACTCAGAGAGACCCCATGTACAACAGAACAAAACACTGCCCAGTTCTGTGCCATTGTCACATTGTTGTGGCCACTGCGTCATTCTATTTTGTTGAGAGTCTGTCTTTTTGGCTCACCCTCTATTTTACTAAGCATAATATACTTCTCCAGGGACTGGTCCCTCATGATAACATGCCCAAAGTTCACAAGATAAAGTCTTGACATCCTTGCTTCCAAGGAGTATTCTGGTTGTACTTCTTCCAAGATGGATTTGTTTGCTCTTCTGGCAGTCCATGGTATATTCAATATTCTGCACCAACACCATTATTCAAAGGTATCAGTTCTTCTTTGGTCTTCTTTATTCATTGTCCAGCTTTTCCATGCACATGAGACAATTGAAAACACAGGTCAGGTGCACTTTAGTCCTCAGAGTGACATCTTTGCTTTTTAACACTTTAAAGAGGCCTTTTGCAACAGATTTGGCCAATGCAATATGTCATTTGGCTTCTTAACTGCTGCTTCCATGGACATTGATTGTGGACCCAAGTAAAATAAAATGCTTGACAACTTCAATATTTTCTCTGTTTATCATGATATTGCTTATTGGTCCAGTTGTGAGGATTTTTGTTTTCTCTTTGTCGAGGTGTAATCCATACTGAAGGCTATATCTTTGATCTTCATCAGTAAGTACTTCAAGTCCTCTTCACTGTCAGCAGGCAAGGTTGTGTCATCTGCATATCGCAAGTTGCTAATGAGATTTCCTCCAATCCTGATGCCAAATTCTTCTTCATATAGTCCAGCTTCTTGGATTATTTGCTCATCATACAGATCGAATAAATATGGTGAAAGGATACAACCCTGACACACAACTTTCCTGATTTTAAACCACGCAGTATCCCCTTGTTCTGTTTGAACAGCTGCCTCATGGGCTGTGTACAGGTTCTGCATGAACACAATTAAGTATCCTGGAATTCTCATTCTTTGCAATGTTATCTATAATTTGTTATGATCCACACAGTTGAATGTCTTTGCACAGTCAATAAAACGCAGGTGAACATCTTTCTGGTATTCTCTACTTTCAGCCAAGATCCATCAGCAATGATATCACTCATTTCATGTCCTCTTTTTTTTTCTTTTTTCTGAGTCCAACTGGAATTTCTGACAGCTTCCTGTCTATGTCCTGCTGCAACTGCTTTTGATTATCTTCAGCAAAATTTTACTTGCATGTGATATGATACTGTTCAATAATTTCCACATTCTGTTGAATCACCTTTCTTTGGAACGGCTACAAATATGAATCTCTTCCAGTCGATTGGTCAGGGAGCTGTCTTCCAAACTGCTTCGTATAGAAGAGTGAGTGCTTCCAGCGCTGCATCCATTTGTTGAAACATCTCAGTTGTGTTTCTGTTAATTCCTACAGCTTTGTTTTTTGCCATGGCTTCAGTACAGCTTGGACTTCTTCTTTCAATATCATCAGTTCTTGATCATATGCAACCTCCTGAAATGGTTGCATATCAACCAGTTGTTTTTGGTCCAGTGACTCTGTACTCCTTCCATCTTCTTTTGATGCTTCTTGAGTCATTTTATTTTTTGCCCATAGAATCCTTCAAAACTGCAACTCGGGGGTTAAATTTTTTCTTCAGTTCTTTCAGTTTGATAAATGCCAAATGTGTTCTTCCCCCCCCTTTTTTTTTATTCCAAGCTTGTGTATATTTCCTTTTAATACTTTACTTGGTCTTCTTGAGCCATCCTCTGAAATTTTCTATTCAGATTCTTTACTTCATTTCTTCCATTTGCTTTAGCTACTCTACATTCGAGAGCAAGTTTCAGAGTCTCTTTTGACACCATTTTTATCTTTTCTTTCTTTTCTGTCTTTTTAATGACTTTTTGCTTTCTATATATATGATGTCCTTGATGTTATCCCATGACTCATCTGGCCTTCGACCATTAGTGCTCAATGGTTCAAATCTATTCTTTTAAAAAAAATTTTTTTTAGATGAAAGTTTACATAGCAAATTAGATTTCCGTTTTAACAATTTTTATACAACTTGTCCCATGACATTGTTGACATTTTCCACAATGTGTCAACAGTCTCATTATTTCTATTCTTTTTGTTATGTTTCCATTAATCTAGCTTCCCTGCTCTTCCTTGGCGTCTCATGTTTGATTTAGGATAAATGTTGACCTTTGGTCTCATATCGTTGATTATTTAAGGGAGGACAGTATTCATGGATGATATTTTTTATTTTATAAGCCAATGTAATTTTTGGATGAAAGGTGACCATCAGAGGTGGCTTCAGTTTCAAGCTCATTATTAACTCATTATTCTTTATAGTTGCATAATATTCCATTGTGTGTATGTACCGCAGTTTGTTTATCCATTCATTTGCTGATCCACGCTGAGGTTATTTCCATCTTTCTGCTATCGTGAATAATGCTGCAATGAACATAAAAAAAAGAAAAAAAATTTTTTTTTTTTAATGTACATATCTATTTGTGTCACTGATCTTACATCTCTAGGATATATACCTAGGAATGGGTTTGCTGGATCATATGTTATTTCTATTTCCAGCTTTTTGAGGAAGCTCCATACTGTTTTCCATAGTGGTTGTACCATTTTACAATCCCACCAGCAATGTATAAAAGTTCCAATTCCCCCACAATCTCACTGGCATTTCTTTCTTTTTTTTTTAATCATTGCCATTTTTGCAGGGATGAGGTAGTAGCTCATTGTAGTTTTGATTTACGTCTGTCTAGTGGGTAATGATCGTGAACATCTTTTCATGCTGCCTGAATATCCTATTTGGTGAAGTGTTTGTTTATGTCCTTCGCTCATTTTTTGATTGGATAGTTTTTCTTGTTGTTGAGCTGTTGAAGTTTTCTATGGATTTTAGAGAATAGAGCCTTATCAAGTACGTCATTGCCAAAGATTTTTTCCCAGTCTCTACATTCTCTTTTTACTCTCTTGTTAAAATATTTTGATGAGTGTAAGTATCTAAATTTTAGGAGGTCCCGATTATCTAATTTATCTTCTGACATTCGTGAATTTTTAGTTTTGTTTGATAGACTATTTATGCTGAATTTAGGTCCTCTAGTATTGACCCAACAGCCCTGGTGGTACAGTGGTTAAAGCACTCAGCTGCTAGCTGAAAGGTTGGTGTTTTGAACCCACCAACTTCTTAGCAGGAGAAAGATGTAGCAGTCTGCTTTCATAAAGATTACAGCTTTGGAAACTTTATGGGGCAGTTTACTCTGTCCTTTAGGGTTGTGATGAGTCGGATACAACTCAGTGGAAGTGGATTTGGACTTTGGATTTAATATTGACACTATATTATCTTCCAGGAACTTTATAGCTTTAGCTTTAACATTTAGGTCTTTGATCGATTTTCAGTTAGTTTTTGTGCATGATGTAAGGTATGGACCCTGATTCATTTTTCAGCATGTGGGTGTCCAATTTTGTCAGCACCATTTGTTAAAGAGACTCTTTCTTCACATCATTGAAGATCACCCTTAGTTGAGGACCAGCTGCCCACAGATGGATGGAATTACTTCTGGGTTCTCAATTATACTCCATTGGCCTATGTGTCTGTCATTGAACCAGTACCACTGTTTTGATTACTGTGGCTGTATAGTAAGTTTTGTAATCGAGAGGTGAGAGGCCTCCCACTTTGTTCTTCTTCTTCAATATTGCTTTGGCTATTTGGGGCCTCCTTCTTTTCCACATGAAGTTGGAGATTAGTTTTTCCATTTCATTAAAGAATGTTGTTGGAATATGAATCAGGACTGCATTATATCTATAGATCACTTTTGGTAGTATTGACATTTTCACAATGTTAAGTGTTCCAATCCATGAGCATGCAATATTTTTTCCATTTATGTAGATCTCTTTTGGTTTCTTACAGTAGTGTCTTTTATATCCCTGGTTAGGTTTATTCCTAGGTATTATCATTTGGGGGCTATTGTAAATGGTAATGATTTCTTGATTTCCTTTTCAGAGTCCTCCTTGTTATGTTTTTTGTATGTTGATCTCCTACCCTGACACTTTTCTGAATCCTACTATGAGTTCCAATAACATTTTTGTGGAGTCTCTGGAATTTTCTATGTATAGGATCATGTTGTCTGCAGATGATAGCTTTACTTCTTCCTTTCCAATTTGGGTACACTTTACTCCCCTTTCTTGCCTTATTGCTCTTGCTAGAACTTCCAGTACAATCTTGAATAAGGATGGTGATAAAAAGCTTCCTTGTCTGGTACACTTTCTCAAGAGGAATATTCTCAATCTTTCTCCATTGAGAATAATGTTGTCTGTTAGCTTTGCATATATGCCCTTAATCGTGTTGAGGAATTTTACTTCTATTCGTCTCTTGCTAGAGTTTTCTCAGGAAAGGGTGTTAGGTTTTATCAATTGCCTTTTCTGCATGAATTGAGATGATCATGTAATTCTTTTCTTTTTTTTTATTTATATGGTGAAATACGTTGATTGAGTTTCTAATGTTGTACTGTCCTTGTATCCTTGGTATAAATACCACTTGAATGTGTAGTATTATTTTTTTGATATGCTGTTGAGTTATGTTGGCTAGAATTTTGTTGAGAATTTTTGAGTCTATATCCATTAGGGATATTTGACTGTGGTTTCCTTTTTTAGTGTTGTCTTTGCCTGGATTTGGTGTCAAGGTTATTCTGGCTTTAAAGAATGAATTAGGGGATATTCCTTCCTTTCTATGTCATGGAATCATTTGAGTAGAATTGGTGTCAACTCTTCTCTGAATATTTGGTAGAATTTCCCAGTGAAGTCTTCTGAGCTGGGGCTTTTTTTTTTTTTGGCTGGGAGTCTTTTTTTTTTTTTTGTGACATCTTCAATTTCTTCTTTTGTTATGGGTCTGTTCAGATTTTCTACCTCTGTTTTAATATAAGTAGGTGGTCTGTTTCTAGAACTTTGTCCATTTCTCCTAGGTTTTCACATTTGTTGGAGTAGAGTTTTTCCTAATATGCTGTTGTGATCCTTTTTATCTCAGTTGATTCTGTTGTAACTTTACCCATCTCATTTCTTATTTTTGTTATTTGTGTCTTCTCATTTTTTTCTTTTGTCAATTTGGCCAGTGTCTTGTCAAGTTTATAGATCCTTTCAAAGAATCAACTTCTAGTCTTGTTATTTCTTTCTATTGTTTTTCTCTTTTCTATTATATTTATTTCTGCTCTGATCTTTATTATTTCCTTTTTTCTGGTGACTGTGGACTTCTTTTGCTGCTCCTTTTCTATTTGCTGGAACTGTAGGATTAAGTTATTGATTTAAGTTCTTTTTCCTTTTTTGATATGTGCATTTATTGCTATAAATTCTCCTCTGATTACTGCTTTGGCTGTGGCACAAAGGTTTTGGTTATGTTGTGCTTTCATTCCCATTTGATTCTAAGAATTTTTTACTTTCATTTAAAATTTTTTCTATCAGCTAATAGTTTTTAACTAATGTGTTATTCACTTTCCATGTATTTTATTTTTCTATGTTCTTTCTGTTATTGACTTCTAGTTTTATAGCATTATGACCAGAGAAGATGCTTTGTAATATTTCAATATTTTTTAATTTATTAAAGCTTGTTTTGTTGCCTAATATATGGTCTATTCTGAAGAATGATCCATGTGCATTGGAGAAGATGTGTACTGTGCTGCTGTTACATGGTATGTTCTGTATAAGTCTATGAGATCAAGTTAATACACTGAGTTATTTAGATCTTCTGTATCTTTGTTGAGTGTCTTTCTAATTGTTCTGTCCATCAATGAAAGTGGTGTGGTAAAGTCTCCTACTATTATTGTAGAACTGCCTATTTTTCTTTTCAATTCTGTTAACATTTTTTCATGTATTTTGGAACTGTGTCATTGGGTGCCTAAATATTATGGTTATGTCCTCTTATTTTGCTGAAGATAATTCAAAAATGGTGGTAACAGTAAATCAACAGAGAACTGCCAGAAATTCAACCAGGATTCAGAATAGGATGTGGAATGAGGGATATCATTGCTGACGTCAGATGTACCTTGGCTGAAAGCAGAGAATACCAGAAAGATATTCATTTGTGTTTTATTGACTGTGCAAGGACATTTAACTGTGTGGATTGTAACAAATTATGGGTAACATTACGAAGAATGGGAATTCCAGAATATTTAATTGTGCTCAAGTGGAACCTGGACATAGACAAAGAAGCAGTCATTAATTCAAACAGAATTACAGGATACTGTGTGGTTTAAACTCAAGAAAGTTGTGCATCAGGGTTGCATCCTTTCATCATAATGATTCAATCTGTATGCTGAGCAAATAATCCAAAAAGCTAGTCTATATGAAAAAGAACATGACATCAGGATTGGAGGAAGATTCATTAACAACCTGCAAATATGCTGATGACACAACCTTGCCTGCTGAAAGAGAAGAGGACTTGAAGCACTTACTGATGAATATCAAAGACCACAGCCTTCAGTATGGATTTCACCTCAGCATAAAACAAAAATCCTTACAACTGGATCAATAAGCAACATCACAATAAACAGAACAAATACTGAAGTTATCAAGGATTTCATTTTACTTAGATCCACAATCTGGAAGCAGCAGTCAAGAAATCAAATGATGTATGGCATTGGGTAAACCTTCTGCAAAAGACCTCTTTAAAGTATTGAAAAGCAAAGATGTCACCTTGAGGACTAGAGTATGCCTGATCCAATCTATGGTATTTTCAATTGCCTCATATGCTTGCAAAAGCTGGACAACGAGTAAGGGAGACCGATGAATGCTTGATGCCTTTGAATTACTGTGCTGGCAAAGAATATTGACTATATCATGGTTTGCCAGAAGAATGAATAAATCTGTCTTGGAATAAGTACATCTAGAATGCTCCTTAGAAGTGAGAATGACAAAACTTTGTCTCACATACTTTGGACATTTTATCAGGAGGGACCATTCCTCGGAGAAGGACATTATGCTCAGTAAAGTAGAAAAAAAAAAAAGGGTCAGCAAAAAGTAGGAAGATCCTCAACAAGATGGATTGACACAGTGGCTGCAATGATGGGCTCAAATATAGCAACAATTTTGAGCATGGCATGGATCCAGGCAGTGTTTCATTCTGTTGTACATAGGTTTCCTATGAATTGGAATTAACTCAAAAACACCTAACAACAGCAACAACAATGCCCTCTTGTTAATTTAATCCTTTACTCACTATATAATGCCCTTCCTTGTCTTTAATACTGGATTTTGACTCAAAGTCTATTTTGTCAGAGATTATTATTGTCACTCCTGCTCTCTTTTGGTTACTTTTTGCATAATATAATTTCTTCCATCCTTTGATTTTTAACCTATTTATGCTTGTATCGAAGGTGTGTGTCTTGTAGGCAACATACTGATGGGGACTTGTTTTTTCAATACATTCTGCCACTCTCTGTTCCTTGATGGTTCATTTAAACCACTTATATTCAGTGTGATTATCTATAAGTATGAATTTATTGCTGCCATTTTGTTATGGTTTTTATTGTGCTGTTTACAGTTTCTTTGTTTCACTTAATTTTCTATGCTCTTTCTGTTTATAGATTTTCTCTTCATGTCCTTCATTGTTGATTTTACATTTTCTGAGTCTTTTTTTTATTTTCTTCTTTATTTGGTGAGTAGATTTATTAATTTTCTTTGTGGTTACTCTGAAATTTAACTTTCTCTTCCGAAGTTTAAAATAGTCTGTAATATCTTGATATTGGCTCAACTTCCTCTCTATATGAAAGTTCTATAATTACAAAATTTATTTCCCCCTTTTTGTTTTTAAGTTGTCATCATTTACAGATTGACATCTCTGTTTCCCTGTTTTCAGTTTTATTTTGCTTTTGAGAATTCTTTATCTGAATTGGTACCTGGTTGATGCTATCATGTGTCTTCATCTCAGATTGTTGACTGATGTTATTCATTCTCTGTCTGAAGGGCTCTCTTTATTATTTCTTGTAAGATTGGTCTGATTTTTACAAATTCCCTTAATTTCTGTTTATCTGGGAATGTCTTAATTTTGCCACCATATACCATGTTTGAAAGACAGTTTTGCTGGATTTACGATTCTTGGTTATCAATTCTTTTCTTTCAGGGTTTTATATATGTCATCCCATTGCTTTCTTGCCTGCATGAGTTCTGCTGAGAAATCAGAGCTTAGTATTGTTGCTGCCCATTTGTAGGTGATATTTCATTTTTCATGAGCTGTTCTCAGATTTCTTTCCTTATCTTTGGTTATGGAAAATTTGTTTATGATATGCATTGGTAACTTTCTTTTGGGGTCTATCCTGTATGGAGTTCATTGAGCTTCTTGTACGGAAATTTTCTTGTCTTTCATGATATTAGGGGAGTTTTCTACCAACAAACCTTCAACAATTCTCACTGCATTTTTTTTTTTAATCCCCGTGTTCTGGAATTCCAATTATGCATAAATTATTCCTTTTGATAGTGTCTTACATAATTCTTAGGTTTTCTTCATTGTTTTTCTGGTTGTTTCTCAAATTAGGATCAAGGGATTTGCCCTTTATTTCACAGATTCTTCCTTCCATTGATTCAATTCTACTTCTGTTGAGTTATAAATTTCTGATATTTTATTGTTAATCTTCTGGATTTCTAGTTGTTGTTTTTGTATGTTTTTTAATTGTCTGTTTATTCTGTCATTTTGTTCTCATATTGTTTTCCTGAATTCTTCTAGGGTTTTGTATTTTCCTTGATCTCTTTGAGGATCTTATATATAAATCTTTTGAATTCTTTGTCAGGTAGTTATATTACTATTTCTTCCTCAAGAAGACTTTTTCCCCTTTATTTTGCTCACTTTTTTGAGCCATCTTATTCTTTCTGTTCATATGATTTGTTATCTGCTATCTTCGAGGCATTAAGTTTAATGCTAGCAGTTAGTGCATTCTCTGGAGGTCAGTGCAGAATGTTTCCATATCTGCTGCAAGGGAGTGCTACCCAAATGGATGGGGTAAGACTGCAGTGCATGCACGAATTGGCTTCTTAGTAGGTGATAAGGTCTCAGTAGGCTTCAGTGCAAGTGACGATGGCCTGCCAGAATTGTTTGGGTTTGGGATGTGTGCTATTGCAGCTGGGTGGACATTAGAGGAGGGCACTGGGATCTCCTGTTTGTCGTTTGGCAGAGGTGTAACTAGTACCTATCAGGTTGTGACTGGTAGTGCTGGTAAAGTGATGTGTCTGTCAGGCCAGTCACCTGCGGTTGATGCAGGAAGTGTGCTCTTACTGATCACTGGGTTGGGTGCTATGTGTGTGCAGTGCCAGATGCCAGGTGATCAGGGTGAGGGTGCAGTGGTCACTCATCACCAGGTGGGTGTCAAGAGATCTCACACCACAGGTCATTGGGTAGGCTAGACGGCACAGGGGTGGTTGGAGGAGTGGGCATAAGACTCTGGTTGCAGGTCTGACAACATGTGAGCTTGCGCTGCAGATTGCTGGCAGGTGTGGCTGAATGGGAATGGGTGAATATTGTCATGAGCCTCTAGTTGCAGGTTTTCCGATGGGAAAGTATAAGCCTCAGGTTACCAGTGGCCATGGCTGTGCAGGGATGATTAGAGCAGACTCAAGAACCTGGTCACAGGCCTGCTGGCTTGGAAGTGCATGTGCCGTGGATCACCGTGTCGGGGTGGAGGTGAGCTCATCACTGGTCACTGGGAGGGCAGAGGGGTGTGTTCCCCCAGTCTTTGGTGTGGGTGTTGGGGCCCTCCCCACAGCACAGCTGGCAGCCAGGACCCAGCCCCAACCAAATGAGAGGAGTGGGGGCTACCCAGAATCTGGTTGGATGGGGATCTCCAGCTACCAATCCAAGGATCCTCCACTCACTAGCACCACTTGCCCAAATGATCAGAGACTGCCACTGGTGAGTAGTTCTGTCCCTATTTTCTGGTTCCCTTCCTGCTCTATTTTTGCCTGTATCCCTAGGGTTCTCACTCGCCTTTTTGCACTTTCCCTTCTTAGATCTAGTTCATGTTCTGCCCACGTTGCTTTGCTCTGGGTTTGTCTAAACAGTGTCTGTTTCCACTATTGGAGCTTACATGGAGTTGCCTTTTTGTACTTCTCACCCAGGAATGCTGCTTGCTTTGCCTCCAGTGGCCACACTGTTCTGAGTCAGATAGTAGGGTACCTACAGTTCATAAATCTCCTTGTTCATTGTTTACATTCAGTTTCTTGTTCCCTTTAGTGTTCTAATTCTTCATGCTTCTGTTTGCTGTTCTAGGTGCCCAGATTGTCACCTGTATCTGTTTCACTTTGTTTCTTGTTTTTTTTTTGCTGCAGGGAGATGGCAAGGTGTGTGTGACTAAGCCACCATCTTGAGCTGTAACCCACATCAAATCTATTCTTGAGATGGTCTCTAAATTCAGGTGAGATATACTAAAGGCCATACTTTGGCTCTTGTGGACTTCTTAATAATTTCCTTCAGCTTCAACTTGAACTTGCACATGTGCAATTGATGGTCTGTTCTGCAGTTGGCCCCTAGCCTTATTCTGACTAATGATATTGAGCTTCTCCATCATCTCTTTCCACAGATGTAGTCAATTTAATTCTCGTGTATTCCTTTTGGTGAGGTCCACATGTATAGTTGCTGTTTATGTTGTTGAAAAAGGTATGTTCAATGAATAGGTCACGGGACTTACAAAATTCTATCACATGACATCTAGTGTTGTTACTATCACAAAGGCCATATTTTCCAGTTACAGATCCTTCTTTTTTCAACTTTTGCATTCCAATCACCGGTAATTATCAAAGCATCTTGATTACATGTTTGATCAATTTCAGAATGCAGAAGTTGGTAAAAATCTTCAGTTTCTTCTTCTTTGGCATTAGTGATTGGTGCTTAAACATGAATAATAGTCATATTAATTCATCTTCCCTGTAGGCGCATGGATATTATCCTATCACTGACAGCGTTGTACTTCAGGATAGATCTTGCAATTTTCTTTTTGACAATGAATGCAATGCCATTCTTTTTTTAATTTGTCATTCCTGGCATAGTAGACCACATGATTGTCCAATTCAAAATAGCTAATACAAGTCCATTTCAGTTCACTAATGCTAGGATATCTATCTTTGAGCATTCTGTTTCATTTTTGATGATTTCCAATGTTTGGCTCATGAGGGGTGCTCGATAAATGGTGGCAATAGAGTGGTAGTAATTTATTATGGTTATTATTATAACATGGACTCAGTTCTTAATTCATGCACAATCGATAGTTAAAATATATTTTATTTTATATAATGTATAATAATAATAATGAAGTATCAATAACTAATAAATAAGTAGAATAGATTTGGATGACTGTGATATATGTACTTAATGTACACTGAAACAGATATTTTATTCTCCATTTCACTGGTAATATAGATGAACCTCAAGAGAAAGTTACGATCATTTCTATGACAAATTATCAGTAATACTTAGGTGAAAAGCAAAGTCCTGTGGGTTGACTTTATGACTAAAAATCCTTTGTATCAATAAAATAATGCTAATACCTTAGATAGTAAAATAACTATAGTGTAATTATTTCTTCATTCATTTTAGGATGTTTTCATTTGAAAGAACATTACATGGCTAACTAGAATAATGGTCCTGTGTACATAGAACCAAACTGTCTTGTAAAAGGGAAAGAAAAGATAGTCATCTCCCAGCTGACTGTGGCATCATTCATGGTAGATAGTCACGAATGATGCCACAAATGTATATACTTAGCAACATCTGGATATTTTGAATGAGATACATACAATATTTGGATGGCAAAAAACATTGTTCTGTTTTCGTAGACATAACAGGGCATTTTTCATAGGTTACCCAAAATATGTGATGTAACGTAGCATGTGAAAGATATACTGTGGCATTGCTTTAATTCGTGTCTTCACTTGCCAGGCATGAACGTAACTTTAGTTTCTGAGATGTATGGATTTCTAAACCTCCAACTATGCCAGCAAAGTGGACTTTTGATTCTGTTCTGGCAGCCTAAATCACCATAAGCCCACGGCTGAAAGAGGCACGAAGACTTGCAGAGAAAAACAGCGTTGATGGGACTCCATAGA
This sequence comes from Elephas maximus indicus, assembly GCF_024166365.1. Lineage (NCBI taxonomy): Eukaryota > Metazoa > Chordata > Mammalia > Proboscidea > Elephantidae > Elephas > Elephas maximus. The sequence continues at coordinate 41,585,384 of NC_064824.1, forward strand.
AATTCATGCTGCGCCTGTTCTCAAAAATAAAGTTTCCTGTCTTCACAGCTTGTAATGTATAACCTTTCACTGATACTAAATTTCTTGATTATTAAAAAAAGGAAGAGCTATGCAAATATACAGGGAAACAAGGTACCTGTAATACCTCCTGTTGAAAGTTGCATTACTTATTCCAGTTGAATAAGTTTATATTGGATAAATTTAGTCCAAAGTGAAAACTCTATTTCCAGCAGAGTATTAAAGATGTTTTACTAAAACACACTTAAGCAAATGCATTTTGATAACTTGTAAGGAAGTGACACACAGCTCTCTTTGTGGAAGTTCAATAAATTGTGTTATCGGCAGCTGAAAAAAGATGTTCTCCGTCTGATTTACACTCATAGATTTGCGTTGACTTCATTTCAGATGCATGGAATGCACAGCAGACATCGTTAAATATGACTTTTGAATGATATCTAACAAGAGAAAGTAACTTTTTCTTTCCTGTTCAGTAGTTAGCCGTGCTACTGAAACTCCATCTACTCACCCAGGAACTGTACTTTTACATGAAGTACATGAAAGTCTAAGACAGTGGAATTGCACCTTCAACTGGCCTCACTCCACCTTCTAGGATCCAGAAAGCTTTCAAATCCACCTTGAGCCCAGGCAGTGGCAAAGGGGGAGAGGAATTGAAGAAGCAAAAATAAATATTAAAGTACATAAGAATTGAATATTACCTATTTAAATAGCAATTATGCAGTTGAAAACAAGATCATCACACCTGTACAAGAAAAGGCATGCAAGCCCAAAACATCTGTTTGGATCCACCTGCCAGGCACCTGTTTTGCTGTTTCAATGCCATTTGATTGCTGGAGATGTAGAGGCTCTTCTGAGGTAATGAGTGATTTTACATTATGCATGATTGAAAACAGGTGTTCTGCTGTGCTACAATTCTACGCATGAATAATTCAGTTTGTTTGGAGCAAGATCTTTAAAAGAAGTACTGCATGGGCTTTATTATTTCTATAAACATGAAGGTTATTTTTTTTCAATGTACAACGATTGTTCCTTTTCAGCCAGCTTGTTTATGGCAATTTTTGTGTAATTTTATGGATGAGGAATAATATCTTGAAAGGTAAAATTGATCATACTTAAAACATATGAGAAGTAAAATTGGAAGGTCTGTTAGCAAAAGGAAAAACGGTATTAAAATTCAATGTTCTAAGTGAAAATGCCTGATTATTTCCTTCCTGCTTTGCCTGCTTTTTTTGATGGTAACAAAACATTCGTCTGAGAGCTATAATTAGGGAGGGGTGAACTATTTGGGAAAATAGAGAAATTGTTTTGCATCTCAGCCCAAACACCAAGCCGAGCCCAGACTTCCTTAAAGACAGAGCTGAGTGTTAGTCAGCAGCCTTTGCCTTTTATCTTGATATCATGACTTCGCACCCTCTTGTAATCCACTGCAGGACACTGCTGATGGAGACTATCACTTTTGCTCCAATTTCCACTTAACGCTTTGTCTCCCCTGGTTTTCTGCAGTCAAAAGTGTTATCAGAATGTTGTATTTCAAACACAAGGAAAATCCCCAAACTCCCAACCTTAACTTCAGAACCTCATTGAACAAGGCACAAGATTTTGTTCTCTTAGAGACTTCTGCTCTTGGACAAAAGACACTGTAGTAGTTTTAAATTACCTAACCCTGAGTCTTGAAAATTTCTGAGTGTAAGGAATAGACAACATTTTAACTAATACTGTATTTTTTTATAATTAATAGAAGAACAAAGGATTTTAATTATAATCATAATAACTTTGCTGTTACTAATTTACATTTGCTGAGTGCTTCATAACATATAGCTCACGATCTATGAGGGTTATTGACACATAATAATCCTTTCCTAAAATATACCAACTCGGCAAGTAGTCAACTCTGAGATTTGAGGTTTGGCTATCTTCCCTCTTTGTGAGAGCTGTGGGGAGCTTCACAGCAGATCTATTATTGAAAAGCTTTCTAGTTAGAAGTAGATCCTAAGACAGGTTCTTCATGTGCGGAGCTACACGTGAAGAAAGCCACACACACACACACGCAAAGACGAATTTGGCAGGAAGGCAAACATTTTCATTGCCGTGGACGTAGAGAATTGACCTGCTACCCTTCCATAGGGATAAGGTTGAGATGCAGGCCTGTACAAGGCCTCACCAAATAGGTGTTGGACTCAGAAACTCAGAGAATCAATTTGAAGTAGGAGTTCAGGGGCTCAGGAATCTGGACTAAGAGGTTTAAGTAACAAGAAGAATTGTTGAACAGGTAATCCTGCCTTAGCTTAAAAATGTCTTTTTTCTTTCTATAAAAGTTAAGATAATAAAGCCTTCTCCCTCTGATAATTGGCTAAATATTTATAGTCTCCTTTTTACTACATAACACTGATGGACACCTAAAGTATTAAGTTAATTCATATGAAATTGCAATTTTTATATGTCAAAACTGGTTCAATATTAGACATTTTGTATGACTCAGTCTATCTGTGTTAATGATCCATTAGTTTGAGACACCACGTATTCTTAGGTACAATAAAATATGCAGCCCCGGTGGCACGGTGGTTAAGTGTTCAGCTGCTAACCAAAAGGTTGGAGATCGGAATCCACCAGCCACTTCATGGGTGAAAGATGTGGCAGTCTGTTTCTATAAAGATTACAGCCTTGGCAACCCTAAGGGCCTTTCTATTCTGTCCTACAGAGTCTCTATGAGTTGGAATCCACTCCATGGTAAGGGTTTTTTTTTTTTTTTTGGTCTGTTTTTTGTGAGTCCCTGCATGGGGCAGTTAACTGCTAAGTGAAAGGTTTGTGGTTTGAACCAGAAGTGCCTAGGAAAAAAGGCCTGGCAACTTACTTCTGAAGAATCACTCTATGGAGCACAGTTCTACTCTGACACACGTGTGGTCACCATGAGTCAGAGTCAACTCCATAGCAACTGGTTAGTGGTTCATTGTATGAAATGTACAACTAGAAAGAAAAGTAATACCTTCTGAAAAAGTGAAATACAGAGACAAAGCATAACGAGTGCTCAATAACCACTTACAGTGAGAAGGTCTTGCATGATAAAGATTGGGAAATTCTCTACCTCATCTCAAGAGGTGGAGTCTAATTACTCTCCCTGTAAATCTAGATGGTTGTTAATGAATTTCTTGACCAATAGATTGAAGCAGAGCCTTGAAGGTTTTATCTGGGCCTCTTGGAATAATAGCTATTATGATATTTTCCTTAAGAACCCAGCCATCATACTGTGAGAATATCCATGGTGAGATTGTGTCCAGGATAGGCATTCTGGTCAACAACATCAGCTGAGCTCGCTGCTGACTGCCAAATCGACGTTCAGTCCTAGAGGGAGCCAATTCAGATGTCCAGCCCAACTGAGTCTTCAAATGATTCCAGCCCCAGGCACCACCTGACTGCAAATGCTTATTTGATTAAATATGGCTTCAAATACTGTGATATTTTTCCCATTGAGAAGAAGGGTCTATTTTCTCTACTCTTGAATCTGGGTTTGCCATTGACTACTTTGAACAAGAGAACATGACAGAGGTAGTGCTGGACCTACTTCTAAAAGGAGTGCCAGTTTCTGCTTCTTCCCTCTTGGAATATTTGCTCTTAAAAGTCAGCTCCATGTGTAGAGAAGCAAGCAGAGATGGAGGGAAAGAGGTGCCGTGCCATATGAAGATTGCCCAGGAGCAGGAAAGAAGCTCAGAAGAGTCAAAAACTATCCTCCATAGCCAACAGACAGAGAAAGTCTTCCCGTAGAGCCAACAGCCTGAACTTGGACTTCTAATTCCCTAAACTGTGAAAAAATAAATTTCTTTTTGTTAAAGCCAAAAAAATGTCAGCCGCTATGGAAGAAGTGAAACTATCTTAAGCCCTTTGTGCTGTGAGAATGCCAAGCCACATGGAGAGGCATTGAATGATGAAATACAATGTGGAGAAGGGGTGGGGGTGGGGGGACAAGAAGCTCCAATGCACCAGAAATGTGAATGAAGATGCCATCTTGAAATTGATTCTCCAGTCTCTGCTGTTCCAATTGATGTCACATGAACCAGGAATGAACCTCCCAGCTAAGTCCTCCCTGAAATCCTGACCCTTCAAACTGTAAGTAAAATAAAATGGTTGCTTTTAGTTAATAAGTTTAGTGGAAATTTGTTATGAAGCAATAGATAATCAGAACTCTCTCCAGTATATAATGCAGGTTCAGCCCTAAATAGGTATGTCAATTTGGGAAAATTACTTAACTTCTCAGCCTAAATTTTCTCATCACAAACATGAGATTGTGATAGAGTCTACCTCCAAGGGTTGTTGTGAGAATTAAAAATTGTCAAGTTTTCAGAACAGAGCCTGACACATACAAGCCCTCACAAATCGTTAGCCATCACAATTATTATTCAAGCCTCTACAATGAAATAATGAAATAAAATATGTAGGACAATTCTTAACCTAGATTGTACAAGATACTCAACATTGAGATATAAAGTTCCTGGAATTCTTTCCTACTTGTTATCCTCCACTTTTTAGCATGTCAATTGGAAGTTAGAAGAGTTTCAGCTTGGAAGTCAGAAACCTGGATTAAAAAATGGTTAGTTGCTCTGCAAATGTAAATTATTACCATAAGCAGCAAATTTTACTCAGAGCAGAATGATCTTAAGAAAATTCTTTGTGCATGCCTGACGTGCCCATGAAGGGGAGGAGGATTGAAAGATGAAGAAATTGTTAGAGATAAACCCGTATGTTTCAGTTTTGTTCAGACTGGTTCCCATTTGAGAATCTCGTGGCATGTACCAGTGGGGTGATGTGACCAGTAGTAGGTTTCCTGTAGGCTAGTTAAACAAATGGCTAGTGGTTTGTTGTTGTTATTGTTAGGTGCCTTCGAGTTGGTTCTGACTCCTAGGGACCCCTCTGTACAACAGAAGGAAATACTGTCAAGTCCTGCACCATCCTCACAATCATTGTTAAGCTTGAGCTCATTGTTGCAGCCACTGTGTCAATTCACCTTATTGAGGTCTTCCTCTTTTTTGCTGACCCTCTACCAAGCACGATGTCCTTCTCCAGGGACTGGTCCTTCCTGATAATATGTCCAAAGTATGTGTGACCAAATCTCACCATCACTGCTTCTAAGGAACATCCTGGCTGTACTTCTTCCAAGACAGATCTGTTCTTTCTTCTGGCAGTCCATGGTGTATTCAGTATTCTTCACCAACACCATAATTCAAACTCATCAATTCTTCTTCAGTCTTATTCATTGTCCAGCTTTCGCATGCCTATGAGGCAATTGAAAATATTATGGCTTGGGTAAGGTGCACCTTAGTCTTCAAGGTAACATCTTTGCTTTTTTAACACCTTAAAGGGTCTTTAGCAGCAGATTTGCCCGATGCAATATGTTGTTTAATTTCTTGACTCCTGCTTCAATGGGTGTTGATTGTGGATCCAAGTAAAATGAATTCCTTGACAACTTCAATCTTTCTCCGTTTATCATGGTGTTGCTTACTGGTCCAGTTGTGAGGGTTTTTGTTTTCTTTATGTTGAGGTGTAATCCATATCGAAGGCTATAATCTTTGATCTTCATCAGTAAGTGTTTCAAGTCCTCTTTACTTTCAGCAAGTGAGGTTGAGTCATCTGCATATTGCAGGCTGTTTATGAGTCTTCTTGCAATCCTGATACTGTGTTTTTCTTCATACAGTCCAGCTTCTTGGTTAATTTTCTCAGCCTACAGATTGAATAAATATGGTGAAAGGATACAACCCTAACACACACTTTTCCTGATTTTAAACTATTCTTCTAGTTATTCAGTTACTATCTGTGTCTGCTCTTTGTCTGTCATCTCTGAGAAAATTATTGAATTCTCTTAGTCTTCTTTCTAAAATAGTTATTGTATTTGTTAATGCGTCTTCCTCCAATCCTGATGCTTCTTTCTTCTTCAGCTTCTTGGATTATTTGTTTAGCATACAGATTGAAGAATTTTGGTGAAAGGGTACAACCCTGACTCATACCATTCCTGATTTTAAACCACTCAGTATCTCATTGTTCTTTTCAAATGACTGTCTTTTGGTCTGTGTACAGGTTTTCCATGAGCATGATTCAGTATTCTGGAACTCCCATCCTTCAGAATGTTGTCCATAATTTGTTATGATCCACAGAGTCAAATGCCTTTGTGTAGTCAATAAAACAAAAGTAAACGTCTTTCTGGTATTCTCTGCTTTCAGCCAGAATCCATCTGATTTAGAGTGACTTTATTTAGTTACAAGAATCTCACACATAACAATAAGTATCAATATTATGATAATTGTTTAATGAACTGTCAATGTACTAATTTATATATATCATCAGTTGTCGTTCAGTTGAAGCAGGTACCATTGTTCATTTGATTATAAGTGCTTGTATTAAGTTATCAATATCTTAAGAGTAAAAACCACGACTGTGTAGCTTGATACAGATGCAAACAGAAGTCTAAGCATTTTTAATTGGTGGCAGCATCATGTAATGGTCAAGATCATGGGCTCTGGAGCTAAAATGCTTGGTTCAAATCTTGGTTCATGATTTGCTAGATGTGCAACCTTAGGAAAGTTACTAAACCTCTCTGTGCCTTAGTTTATTCATCTCTAAAATGATGCTATTGAAAGTACGTAACACATTGAGCCAATATGAGGATTAAACAAGTTAATATTTGTAAAGTCCTTAGAACAGAGCCCAGTTCGCAGAAAGTGTCACGTAAATATTAAAACCAGTTGCCATCAAGTTGATTCCAACTTATGGCAACTTCATATGTATTAGAGTACAATGTGCTTTATAGGGTTTTCGGTGGCTGATTTTTTGAAGTAGGTTGCCAAACCTTTCCTCCTAGGTGCCTCTAGGTAGACTTGAGCTTCCAACCTTTGGTTAGCAGCTGAGCAGGTTAAACATTTGTACCACCCATGGACTCCATGTAGGTATTACATAAATAATTGTCCTTAATATTTATACTTTGGAAATGAGAGAATTGGATCTAACTTAAATAGCTTAGAGACCTTCATAACTAGGCCATGATAGAACAAGATGTAGAACATTTACCACAGAAAAGGAAAATATATATTCAAATACTTATGAAAGTATATAGATACATTAAAAATTGAGTTTTATGTGCAAAGTTGAGAATTACATAAAAGTTTTTAAGGTGACTGGAAAGTTCTATCATATTTTGGTATATATTTGCATGTACAAGGATAAGAAAATTTAAAGTTGCACAAAGTAGTTACTGGAAATAATGATTTTAATTAAGCTGGTACCAAAATTTGGCAAACATGGTACTGTTTTTGCAACTTAGAACCAAATTAAATTACCTGGTTACCATTGTCAAGTTGGAAAAACTTACATGAAGTAAACACAATTGAGAATGTCAGAGAAATGTGTTGTAAAATTGAATTCTAGCATCAAAAATGGTTTACAGTAGTGGGTGAGGCACAGAAAAGACTTTAGAGAAATGTCAAAAGTGAAATGCCTGCCCCTGACTTGCTAGTGATGAGTTAGGAATGAAGTACTGAATACCTGAATCACATTAAGCACAGGACAGGACCATTTAAAGCAAGTGGTGGAATAATTGTTTGAAGCAAATTTATGCATAGGATGAGTAGTCCAAAAAGGGGGAAAAAAGTGTGTTTTCACTGTTTTTGCACAGGTAGAAAAGGAGGCAAAGAAACAAGCACATTTGTTTTGAATATTAGTTGAAAAAGTAAATGTCAGTACCTATAAATAAATTGTTATATAACTCGTTTATAAGAGATACTTGCTCATCAGCTAGGTGTTAGTTATGCTCCCTATGCCAGTATTATTAACTGCTTCCTCTCTATTTTAGCTTCACCTTTTCTCCCCCAGTTGATTATTTACAAAGTGCATTCCTTCAATTTGCTTATACAGCACATATATAAATCAATCAACCAACCAACCAAACTTGGGTGTGTAGTAGGTAGGAATGGCAGGTCACAAATTGAGGTTTATAAAGATTTTTCATTTTACTTTTCTTTAATTAAACTTATTTTCTCTTTTGAGTTTCCTTTTATCATGTGGTGAAAATTAAATCTCTATCAAATACAGTCTCTCATCCCCAAGCTCAATCCTTAAGAAAGAATTAAAATCCAAACCAAACTTACTGGCGTCAAGTCGATCCCGACTCATAGTGACCCTATAGGACAGAGTAGAACTGCCCCATAGGGTTTCCAAGGAGCAGCTGGTGGACTCGAACAGCTGACCTTTTGAATGGCAGCCATAGCCACTGCATAGCCATAGCCACTGCACCACCAGGGCTCCTGAGAAAGGATTACTAAATGTTAGAACTATATGGGCAAGAGATAGGTAGGGCTGTGGTGGGACAAAAGGAATCTGGTCTTCAGCATCCATCCACACTGTCACCTGTTGTGACTTTGATTATGTCACCCATTGAAACTTAGGTGATGCCATGAAACCTCTGTTCATAAGCACATGCATGTTACTGCTATTTATTGCACACTTAAGGCCACTCTTTCCAGGTCAGCTGTCTCTCTCAGGAGAGCTGTGCTCTTATCTGGTTGATGGTAAACCTTTACCTGCTTCTACTCTGGGAGTTTTGAAAACTTGCTTCAGCTAAGGTCTTTCTGTCTAGATGTTCTTTGAAGCCATGTCCATGCTACTACCCCTTACAGTGCCTGGTAATGGGGAGCTCTGGATCTTTCTTGCTCCCTGGGCTTTGTCTAGAGTTTGTGGCACAGGTCTGTTTTCTCTCAGACATCCCAACCCTATCCAAGGATTCTATCATCCATACCTCCCTCTTTCCTCCTCCCTCAGCCTATAGATTTCTTTGTATTTTGGGGTAAAGCCTTCTCTTATTCTTTAAGAATTATTCCAAGTCTTTTCTTTGAGGTGTAAACCTTAGGCCACAAGTACTTCAGTGCTTAGTGTTTTGGAACACAATAAGCTCAGGTTTTCTTGTAATTCAAAATCCCTTTTAAAACTCAAGGTATTTTCTACTTCTGATTTATCAGCCCTCTCCCAAGACAACGGATGCCTCATGGCCTGGCAGACAAGGGAAAGGTCATTGAATAACAGGAGATACCAGGAAAGGCACATTATTTAATATTAAAAGTGTATCAAACTATTTGTAAATTGGCTAATCATAACATTTCTGGACTTTGTTATAGCCAACTTCTTAATATTTCCTGTATATAATTTCCAGTTTTTTATGTCTCAACATAAATCCTCTTTCATGACTTTTGCCTTTATTCCTGTGCCTCTCTTTGTCTTAAACTACCTTCTTCCTCCTCTTTGCTGCATAATTCCACACCTACACAGGACAGCACAATGGAAAGGAGTGTTGTTTCTGGGGTCAGAACTCGTAGGTTCAGCTTGACCACTTATTCCATGTGATGTGTTGGATAAACTACTTAATCCTACTTTGACCCAGTTTTTTCATCTGCAAAATGGAAATAGTGATGGTTTATCACGAGGATTAAATAAAATAATATGTATAAAGCATTTAAAATGATATATGGTGAATAGTAAACATCCATAAATGTTGGCTAAATTTACTCGTCTTTTAAAACTCAGTCTGTGCCATTGCTTCCACTGGCCTTTCTAAATGGCTCTGGCTTGGGCCCTGTACTGTTCCTCTGAAGTCCCTCATGTTCCATTTCATATTACTCCAATTGTACTGCCCACAGTAGTCATTATAGGAGGGGCTATACTTCAGCCCCTAAGGGAAGAGAAAGAAGGGGCCAGAGGCATGGATTGGAAGAGGTTAGAGGGGCATTATCTCAGAGGAAACTAGGCTTCTACACTTTGGGGAGTAACCTCTTGCCATATTATCTTTGTTTTGGTTATTGTTAAAAGTGTCTCAGTATCTTTCTCCAACCCTACATAATATTATAACCCACCTCCCCCTTCCTCTATGATAGCACACCAGCAGGAGTGGTGGGGAAAAAGTTGGAAGGAAATAAGAAAAAAACAATATTTGTATGAAACTATTTGTAGAACTTTTTTATTTTCCAAATTAAAAAAAAAAATTAATGGAGACAGAATGACAATGGCAAGATCACAGAGGTAGTTTAATCATGACTTGGTTCATAAGACTTCTATCATCTGGGTTTCTAATAAATGTAATTCTGCTTCTCATGGGAGGGTGCCTTCCCTGAGGAATAACATCATAAGTGATATCTGAACATTGATAACGGAGAAGGTTTTGGTTCTAGAAATTAGATCCTGGATTCTGTCATTGCTCCGCAGGACCTTCCTGGATTGCTTGGGTTATAATTGCAGTTTCTGAAAGCCTTAATATTGCACTTATTTCGACTTGAATCTTATTCCAATATTTCAAGTTTGTTACCACAGATATAGTTTTTATCTTAAAGCAAATCCTTCACTTTCTTTGCCCAGAGTTCTAGGGACTGGATATCATCTAGACTTTGGGTAACATCTTCCAGATTTGGTTTAAGCTGATTATATATTGCTGAACAATCAGATTTTCTGCCCTCAGTGGCACAAAACCAAGTGATGACAGAGCTGGCTTCTGGCCGCCAGCAACGTGATGACACTGCCTGAGTCTTTCACAGCCTTGATTTGATCTTGGGTATTCTCAAATGGCTGTACCGCCTTAAAGAGTGGAGAAGGGAGTCTCCTTCCTGATGTGACACAAGGGCATGGAAGCTCATCTGTGTCACTGCCATGACTGACATCTCCGTTTGCTTTATTCTTTTACACCGAATCTACCTTTTTGCATTCTTTTTGCACAACTGCACTTTTCAGAATGTCTTAAACAAGCTGCTTAAAGAAATGGACGTGCCAGTGGAGGGCATTTTCTGTGTGGATGTATAGGCAGAACTTGGCGTACCTGTTTAGGAAATAGCAAACCTAAACTGTGGGAACTCTTGAGCCATGGTTTCGTTTTTCTTGTTTCAATGTCCCACGCAAGTTCTCCTGTGTCTCGGTTTGCTAGTATGTCATCTTTTGGGTTGCCATTATTGTTGGGCCCACATACCAATGCAAGATAGCAATTACTACAATTTGATTTTATTCTTTAACCTACCATAATGGGGACTACCTGTGGAAGCATAAATGTGTACTTAGGACACACAACCAACTTTATTTTATGTCTCCATAAATGAATGCGAAGGAGCCTTGGTGGCACAGGGGTTAAGCACTGGGCTGATAATTGAAAGGTTGATGGTTTGAATCCATCCAGAAGCTCTGTAGGAGAAAAAACCTGGCAACCTACTCCTGTAAAGATTATAGCCTAGAAACCCTATAAGGCAGTTCTACCCTGTCACATTTTGTCGCTAGTCAAAAACCAATTTGACGGCACCTATATCAACTCAACGGCACTGGGTGGGGTTTTTGTATAAACAATGTAACAACCTGAATGTAGAATGCTGAGGTAATCATCGTTACAGAATGGATTACTGGGATTGAGAAAATGAAAATCCAGAGAACACAGAGATTGAGGAAGTAAAAATCAAGTAAAGAGTTCATTTAGCTTTATTAAATGTACCCCAGGAATTAGACTAGAAAATGCAAGGGTTCTAGACCGGAAAATACAAGGAATACCAAGTATAAGAAAAAGCTCTTGACTTCAAGAGTTTCAGTATATTTGGGGAAACCCAGCATAATGAAAGATAACTGATTATATAGAACGTGATGTACAAAGTATCAACTTAGTCCTAGAAGAAACCAATTCTGTAGATGTAAAAGATTTATTTCCAGAAACCAATTCTGGAAATAAATGTGGCTTGAAGTGATCAGGAGGTGCTTGAAAAATATAGAACTAAACCGGGCTATGAAGAGAGGGCAATAACCAGGTATTCTGGAAGCAGAAAGAAGGACTTTTCAGTAGGAAAGAGGTGTGAGCAAGATTACAGAGTAGGGAAGATTCAGGGTAAAGTGTGGAAAAACTGAAAGATTGTTGTTGTTATTGTTAGGTACCATTGAGTAGGTTCCAACTCATAGTGACCCTACACAAAACAAAACGAAACACTACCCAGTCCTGCGCAATCCTCACAATTATGGCTATGCTTGAACCCATTGTTGCGGCCACTGTGTCAATTCTTCTTGTTGAGGGTCTTCCTCTTTTTTGCCGACCGTCTACTTTACCAAGCATGATGTCCTTCTCCAGGGACTCATCCCTCCTGATAACATGTCCAAACTTTGTGAGATGTAGTCTTGCCATCCTTGCTTCTAAGAAGCATCCTGGTTGTACTTCTTCCAAGACAGATTTGTTTGTTCTCTTGGCAGTCCATGGTGTAGTCAATATTCTTCTTCAATACCACAATCCAAAGACATCAGTTCTTCTTCGGTCTTCCTTATTCATTGCCCAGCTTTCTCATGCATATGAAGCGATTGAAAACACTATGGCTTGAGTCGGGTGTGCCTTAGTCCTCAAGGTGACATCCTTGATTTTCAACACTTTAAAGAGATCTTTTGCAGCCCATTTGCCCAATGCAATGTGTCTTTTGATTTCTTGACTGCAGCTTCCATGGGTGTTGATTATGGATCCAAGTAAAATGAAATCTTTGACAACCTCAATTGTTTCTCTGTTTATCATGATGTTGCTTATTGGCCTAGTTGAGGCGTTACTGAGCTGAAATGGACTACTAGTATTTGTCATTTTGAATCAGACAATCGTATGGCCTACTATGCTGGGAATGACAACTTGAAGAGGAACGGCACTGCATTCCTCATCAAAAAGAACATTTCAAGATCTATCCTGAAGTACTACACTGTCAGTGATAGGATACTATCCATATGCCTACAAGGAATACCAGTTAATGCAACTATTCACATTTACACACCAGCCACTAAGGCCAAAGATGAAGAAATTGAAGATTATTACCTACCTCTGCAGTCTGAAATTGAGCCAACATGCAATCAGGATGCATTGATAATTACTGGTGATTGGAATCAGAAAGTTAGGAAAAAGAAGAAGAATTAGTAGTTGGAAAATAAATACTGGTGACGGAAACAATGCCAGAAATCCCATGATAGAATTTTGCAAGGCCAACTACTTCTTTATTGCAAATATCTTTCTTAAACAACAAAAACAGTGACTATACACTTGGACCTCACCAGATGGAATGCACAGGAATCAAATCAAATTCCACATCTGTGGAAAGAGATGTTGCAAAAGTTCAATATCATTAGTCAGAACAATGCTGGGGTTGGCTGTGGAACATACCATTAATTGCTCATATGCAAGTTCAAGATGAAGCTAATGAAAATTAGACAAAGCCTATGAGAGCCAAAATATGACCTTGAGTATATCCCAACTGAATTTAGAGACCATCTCAAGAATATTTTTGATGCATTGAACACTAATGACTGAAGACCAGAGGACTTGTGGAATGACATCAAGGACATCATACATGAAGAAAACAAAAGGTCATTAAAAAGACAGTAAAGAAAGAAAACACCAGCATGGATGTCAGAAGAGGCTCTGAAACATGCTTTTGAATGTCGAGTAGCTAAAGCAAATGAAAGAAATGATGAAGTAAAAGAGCTGAACAGAAATTTCAAAGGGCAGCTCGAGAAGACAAAGTAAATGTTATAATGACATGTGCAAGGACCTGGAGTTAGAAAACCAAAATGGAAAAACACACTCAGCATTTCTCAAGCTGAAAGAACTGAAGGAAAAATTCAAGCCTCAAGTTGCAATATTGAAGGATTCTACGGGGAAAATATTAAATGACATAAGAAGCATCAAAGACAGATGGAAGAAGTACACAGTCACTATGCCATAAAGAATTGGTTGACTTTCAACCATTTCAGTGGGTAATATATGATCAGGAACCTATGGTACTGAAGGAAAAGGTTCAAGCTGCACTGAAGGCATTGGCAAAAAACAAGTCTCCAGGAGCTGACAGAATACCAGCTGAGATGTTTCAACAAACTAATGCAGCACTGGAAGTGCTCATTCATCTATGCCAAGAAATTTGGAAGACAGCTATCTGGCCTACAGACTGGAAGAGATCCATATTTATGACTATTCCAAAGAAAATGATCCAAATGAATGCAAAAGTTATCCATCAATATCATTAATATCATATGTAAGTAAAATTTTGCTAAAGATCCTTCAGAAGCGGCTGCAGCAGTACATCAACAGGGAACTGCCAGAAATTCAAGCTGGATTCAGAAGAGGATGTGTGGAACCATGAGTATCATTGCTGATGTCAGATGGATCCTGGCTGAAAACAGAGAATACCAGAAAGATGTTTACCTGTGTTTTATTGACAATGGTAAAGCATTCGGCTATGTGGATCATAACCAATTATGGATAACATTGCTAAGAATGGGAATTCCAGAACAGCTAATTGTGCTTATGAGGAACCTGTACAGAGATCAAGAGGCAGTCTTTCAAATGGAACAAGGGGATACTACATGGTTTAAAATCAGGAAAGGTATGCATCAGGTTTTATTCTTTCATCATACTTATTCAGTCTGGACTATATGAAGAAAAACAGGGCATCGGGGTTGTAGGAAGACTCATTAACAACCTGCATTATGCAGATGACACACCTTTGGTTGCTGAAAGTGAAGAGGACTTGAAGCACTTGCTGATGAAGGTCAAAGACCACAGCCTTCAGTATGGATTACACCTCAATAGAAAGAAAATAAAAATCCTCACAACTGGACCAATAAGCAACACTATGATAAACAGAAAAAGATTGAAGTTGTCAAAGATTTCATTTTACTTGGGTCCACAATCAACGCCTATGGAAGCAGTGGTCAAGAAATCAAACAAAGCATTGTATGGGGCAAATTTGCTGCAGAAGTACCCTTAAAGTGTTAAGCTGTCACCCTGAGGACTAAGGTGCACCTAACCCAAGCCATGGTATTTCAGTCATCTCATATGCATGTGAAAATGGACAATCTATAAGGAAGAATGAAGAAGAATGGATGCCTTTGAATTATGATGTTGGTGAAGAATATTGAATATACCGTGGACTGCCAAAAGAACAAACAAATCTGCCTCTGAAGAAGTATAGGCACAATGCTCCTTAGAAGCAGGGATGGCGAGACTTCATCTCACATACTTTGGACCTGTTATTAGGAGGGACCAGTTCCTGGAGAAAGAGATCATACAAAGTAAAGCACCAGGTCAGCAAAAAAAAATAAATAAAAAGGAAGATCCTGAACAAGGGGCATTGACTCAATGGCACTTAACAACAACAACATAGTTGAACAGTATTAAGTCTGCATGTAAGGTTTCAGGACTTCAGGAAATTGTTCCACTGTGTCCTGGCATTTAACTAATGAAAAAGTAAATTCCATGAAGGGGTCCCTGGGTGGTGTAAATAGCTAATGCACTCTTCTGCTAACTGACAGGTTGGAAGTTTGAGTCCATTCAGAGGCACCTCAGAAGAAGGTCCTGGCTATCTACGTCAGAAAAATCAGCCACTCAAAGTCATGTAGAGCATAGTTGTACTCTGAGGTCACCATGAATCGGAGTCATTCAATGGCAGTTGGTTTTAAACTATATGTGGCCAAGTAGTTTTGCCCATTTTGTTGGTGCCAGGAACAAATTGTTACACATTGCAGGTGTCCCCAAATAATTTGTCAAAGAAACAAGTGACTATTGTGTAAACATTTCTGATGCTAGCTTGGCTTTTATGCCTGTTCAGTGCCAAGAAAATTTTTTCATAATTCTTAAAGTTCAATGCTTAACCAGGCATTGAACTTGCTTATAGACTCATTGCTGTAACATAAATGTGCCTTTCTGTATGTAGATTCTGTTCTTCATTTCAAGAAAACATTCTTTTTTTTTTTTTTTCCTGTTAAAAATATCACAGTTAGATAAGCTTCTCCTTAAAACAATGGGGATGATAATAGTATCTACCACGGGTAGTTAAATGCGTTAATACATGCAAAGTATTACGCGGGCAGAGTAGGAACCATGTAAGTGTTGTCGTTGCTGTTTTTATTGTTGTTGTTATTCCCATTTGCTTCATCCTTCAGTATAGTTTCATCTCAACTTTCATATTACTTTTAGTATATAAATATTATTTATGAATATCCGCTTAGTAGGCTATAATTACTTTTCCTGTCTTGAACAATGTATGGTTTTCCCTGGAGTTAATAATTATCTTGCTTTTTGTTCACTTAGTCTTCCTTGGTCTAACTGTTAATTCTCCAAACCTTACCTAGTGGAACACTCATTTCAATACGTCCAAACACATCAATGGTCTACTATTTGTACCATCTTTGGGACACTGCTCTCTGAGTTTACTCGTTTGTTCTAATCTGAAGTGGATGTCCTCCATGACTGCTGCACAGCTGTCATTCAGTGCCCACTTGCACCATCTACCTGAGGATTCAATTTGTTGTCCTTTCTTCTTGGATAATATGTCTGTATCTTTCTTGGAAGGTCTAGTGATCTACTTCTGTTTATTGTCTCTGTATATTCGATCTGGTTAAGTTCCATTTTATTAACTGAGGTATTTAGTTTAATTTGATGTTGATCATTCCCTGTACTTCCGTGCCTTCCAAACGAACAAACAAATGCCACAAAAAACAAAAATGAAGAACTAAGCATCTATATTGTATTGGGGAGAGTGTTCATGTGGCCTTCTTCCTACCTTGTGCCCTGAGAGGCTGCCATAGTAGATAGGAACTTTTCCCAATAGTTTTTCCCACTATTTAGTTCCTCATCTGTTTCTAAATTGGGTAGGTTTTTTTTTCTGCTCATTCACATTGTCTTCCCAACATCTAGGTAATGAGAGGGAAGGGTTAGTAGCCTAGCAAAAGTCAAGCCATGCGGGAATCTTCTGTCTCTATACTTGGCTGCCCTATTGCTACTTAGCTTTTTGTGTTAAAGTTTTGGTGGTGGTGGTGGTGGGTTTTTTTCCTTTCTTTTCTTTTTTCTGGAGGAGGGAGGAGGCATTGTGTGTTTTAGTTTTATCCTTTGGTCTCATCTAAATTTATTTTAGAATTAATGAGGTTTCCATGTAAGCACAATCTTATTAAGAAGAAAGTTTGTAAATTTTGTCCTTTTCCCAAAGATTACTGAAATAAAAGCAATCAAAAGGGGGTATTCTGAATTTTAAATCTAAGTGCTTTATCTTACAATGCAATTGGATAACGCTGGGATTTTTAAGGCCAATATATTGATGACTCGTCAACAATATGGGCTTTGCAGGCAAGTATATGTTTTACTAATATAGTTTCACTACACCCCTTTCAGCCTACTCCTTGAAAACGCCCATGGAACTGCCAGTACTAAAGTTGTGTTGTATTCACAGTCTGGTAAGCTGTGAGGGGTATTCGTGTGAGCTTCCATACATTTCTTTCAGCCTTTACCAGAAAGGGCAACCCTCCCAGGGTGAGAGATAATTCTGTTTTATGATTGCTTCTGCTGAATAGTGCTGTATTACGTGTGATCTGTCTTAAATGTTGAAAGTCAGTGATGTGCCACTGTACCTCCAAAGCAGAGTAACAGAATATGTAAGTACGATAAAAAAATTAATGCTATTTATAGGAAGAAAAAAAAGACCCAGGGGCTGTATACTATAAACCTAGCATAGACATAGAATTGCAGCAATTCAGAATAACATCAAGTAACTAGTGAATTTCATGTTCTTAGCCACTGATTAGCAAGACAACGTATTTTAAGATATCAAAGAAGAGTGATGGATGGAGAGCCCGAAAGAAAAAGGGTGAGAAAAGGGATAGAAGGAGCAATAAGGAGGTGCTGCATTTTCAAATCTGATTTGATTGAAATGATCATAATCTCTATGAGAATGGTAATAAACTTCTGCAAAATTTACTTTGTGGAACCATAAATTGTTCTTACACTGTTACCTCTCTGGATTAAGCTCCACTTATCAAACTTTGAATTTTTAATTGTAGAATTAGAGGGAACATTTTGGTAACATTGTTCCCTACCAACTCTATTTAAAATTAAAGATATTTCTCCACTTTGTTGGAATGGATCTTCAGACGTTAAATGGCTTGGATTTCTTATCGTGTAAACTTAGGTTATAAGTTTTATAAATTACCTAAGAAATAATCATAATTTCCCCTGTGTATCTACTGAAGCAAAAGAAGGTTGAGAGTAAACAGAAAATCTTTTTAGGAGATTTTACGTAAAGTCAGAAACTATGTTTAGGATTGTAAAAATGGCATGGGGACAGTGTCTCACCTCTTCTAACTTCACTAAGGGCAAGGAAAACCAAGATCAACAGCACTAGGCTGAATCCTATGAGGGAGAGGCCAGACAAGCCTCCTCTCTACACCATCTTTACTAATTCTGACACCAATCATCCCTTACACAGCACTCTCTACTTCTTTGCTGGGTTTGATAATCCATTACAATGGCCACACAGAACACACAGACCATACTCACAATTATCGGGTCTGTTATGGAAGTAACAGTTACAATTCAGGTTCAGGAACACTCAGGTTACAGTTCTTCCATCAGGACAGCCTCTTCCCAACCGTGCTCACAGGCACACCTCTCCCTGGCCCTAGGCCTCTCCCCAAAGGGACTCAACTTTTTCTCTTCATGGGTCGGGAAGCTCATCAGGCTATCTTCTGCTGCCGGGTCTCTCCTATCACCACTTCTAACCATCTTCAGGTTATAGCTTGCTCTTTCTCTCTCAGTCTCCTACTTCTAGGAGCTTCTCAGCACAAGGATCCCAGGTCCAAAGAAGTCACTCTGCGTTCCTGGTTCTTCTTCCTTGGTAGTGGTAGAATCCCCCTCTCTGCTCTGGAATTGGCTCTCTTTTAAGGCAAAACTGATCAATCCCCTTGGTAGGCCATAATTACCTTATCACATGGTCCTACCCAATCACCTGGGTGGCAGTTAGAAGACCATGACTAGAAAGGCCACACAAAATTAATCAATCTCAGTGCAAGGATTAACCTTGATAGTTGGACCGATGCTAAGATATTAGTGTCTTCTGTGGTCATTATCCAAATGCTACTTTACCATATATTGAAGGATAGATATGTATTTACAGACCATATACTTAATTTAGCCAAGCTACTATTAGCAATCAGACAGGTTGTACAAGCAAAATTACCACATGAGAGTAGTCACCAGTTTCACTGACAAACCTAACTCCATCACTAACATTTTAAGGCTGAATCTGCAATCAAATCACTCTACTTGCTTAGGAGTATGGGAGGGGTAGAGAACGGAAATTTTCCCACCTCACAGTTGAAATGTGCTTGTACCATTTAGAATCACAGAAGGTGGCTCCCCAATAACAATAGAAGCAAAAATCAAACCCGTTGCTGTCAACTCTATGTCAACTCATAGCAACTATAGAGGACAGAATAGAACTGCCCTAGGGTTTCCAAGGCGTGGCTGCTGGATTTGAACTGGCGACCTTTCGATTAGCAGCTAAGCTCTTATCTACTGCACCACAGAAAATATTTTATTTTTTCATGTCACAAACATTTACCGAACACCTATTACCTGCTAGGCTAATTTTAGGAACAAATAATCTCATCTCTTGCATCAGTACTAAATTCAAAATATCCAAATAATGGCAGATCTATCATAGCTTCATTTTCATTAAATATATCTGGTTAGAAGATGTGTTGAGACCAAATACCCATCACATGTAGTTTATCAATTGTTTTGTGCATCACTCAGATTACTAGTATGCCATATTTTTCTGTATTTTCTATTTGTCTTGCATATTTCTTCCTTTTGCAGATTTCTGTACATCCCGACAAAACAAAATTTGGTAAACCCTAAGAAACGTGCAATGTCAGAGGTGGAAGGAACTTTTGTGATCATCTCTTTTAGCCACGATTATTTTATAATTGGGAAAATTAGGCTCAATGTGGTAAAGGGATGGCGGCACCTAGGTAGAGAGAAGTGGGGAAGACTATACCGAGTTTTTGAACATTACAAAAATAAGGTTAAACAGAGAAGAAAATGCTAGAAGATGAAATTGACCAGAAGTAGCCAGTGGGGTGGGAAAACAGTCTATAGACTATACGGAGGGTTTCATTTGTTACATCCGCAAGCAATGCATTGTCTTTTAATAGTCTTGCTGGTTTGCGATGCTTATCTACTTACGCCTTTAAATCACGGTTTATCAGTGATATTTTGAACTGGGTAATTTTCTTTTTTTTTGGTGAGGGGCTGTCCTGTCCTGTGTATTGTAGGATGCTTAGCCGCATCTCCGCCCTTTGCCCACTAGATGCCGATGGCAGCCCCCAGTGTGACAATCAAAAATGTCTCAAGCCTCAAGACATTGCCAAACGTATCCTGAAAGACAAAGTCACACTGGTTGAGAATCACTAGCTAAATTTAAATAATCTGTAGAAGTGACAATACCTACTAGTTAAAGAGATAGAAGGACCTAAAAATAAGTGTCCAGTCCTGTATTAAAAAAATATTGAACTATTTTGGAAACATTTTATAGCTCATTAAAACTGTTTTTTCATTTTAGTGTTATTACATATATGTATATATATATGTATTATAGTGCTTTAGGTGAAATTTACAAAGAAAATTAGTTTATCATTAAACAATTAATATACATATTTTTTTGTGACAAATGTTGCAACCCTGCAACATGTCAATACTCTCCCTTCTCAACCCTGGGTTCCCTGTTTCCATTAGTCCAGCTTCCCTGTCCCCTCCTGCCTTCTTGTCATTGCCCCTGGGCTGATGTGCCGATTTAGTCTTGTATACATGGTTGACTACATGTGCTATTGTTTGTTTTTTAGGCCTGTCTAAGAAGGGTGAACCTCAGGAGTGACTTCAATACTGAGTTAAAAGGGTGTCCAGAGGCCATATTCTCAGGGTTTCTCTAGTCTCTGTCAGACCAGTAAGTCTGTTTCTTTTTTGTGAGTTAGAATTTTGTTCTACATTTTTCTGCAGCTCTGTCCTGGGCCTTCCACTGTGATTCCTGTCAGAGCAGCCGGTGGTGGTAGCCAGGCACCATCTAGCTGTGCTGGTTTTTTTTTTTTTTTTTATCAGTAAATGAGATGTATTCGAGAAGCTTGCAAGCAAGCAGCCATCCATGGCACAACAATTGGTCTCTATTCACCCGGAGGAACAGAGGAAGAAGGAGAGTCAAGACTAGCAGGAGAATACAGAACCTGTGGCTAATTGCCCCCCAAACATCTGCCTCCTTTGCCATGAGACTAGAACTGGATGGTGCCCAGCTACCATTATTGAACATTTCGATCAAAGATTCAATAGAATGTTCCCAACCAAAAGGAGGAATATGCAGAACAGAATTTCATAGTATCATGAACTGCAGACTTTCTGGAGGAATGGAGGCTGGATGAACTCCTGAAAATATTGCTGTGAGATAATCTTTAAACCTTAAATCAAAAATATTCCCTGAAGTCTTCTTAAAACCAAATCATAGTTTAGCTTACTAGTTAAAAAAAAAAAAAAAAGAAGAAGAAGCCTGCCTTGAGCCTTATGCTCTTTTAAGAACTATCTATAAGGAATCAAAGTGACAACAGAAACTCAAAAAATTAGAAACATTGGGGGCAGTGAGCTTATGTTAATGACAGAGAAACAACTCAGAAAAGGAGAGTGAGAATGGTTGTACAACTTGAAGAATGTAATCAATATAACTAAATTGTACATGTAGAAAGTTGAATTGGTGCATGTTTTGCTGTGTATATTCTCAACAACAGCAACAAAATCAAAATTTTTAGAAAAGAAAATAAATGTGACATGCATTTTTATACACTTAGTACCTGCAATAAGTTAACATTTCTATAGGCACATGGAGAATCTTTAGAACATAAGGAAAATACAACTTTATTTTGGGCTTATTAAATTTATTTAGTCAGAGAAGTGGTTTTCCCAGCCACTGGATGAAACTTCAGTATGTCCATTTCTCTTGTGGGCATTCATTCGTATTAAAATTCTTCCAGATAAAACACATATCTAACAAACGACTTGTATCCAAAATATGGAACAAACTTTTAACACTCAACAGTAAGGAAAATACAGAATTACAAAGTGGGCCAAAGATTTAGGCAGACAACTCTACAAAGAAGATATACAGGTGGCAGTTAAGCATATGAAAAAAATGTTCAACATCATATGTCATTACCCATTGCTGTTGAGTTGATTCTGACTCATAGCAACCCTACAGGACAGAGTAGAACTTCCTCATAGATTTCCTAGGTTGAAGCAGACCACCACACCTTTCTCCCGTGGAGTGACTGGTGGGTTTGAACTCCTGACCTTTCAGTTAGCAGCCAGGTACTTAACCACTGCACCAAGACACCACTACACACCAAGTAGAGTGTCTAAAATCCAAAATGCTGACAACACCAAATTCTGAGGAGGATGTAGAACAATGGGAACACTTATTCATTCCTGGTGGGAATGCAAAACTGTATAGTGACTTTGGAAGACAGTCTGGGAGTTTCTTATAAAACTAAACATAGGCATTATATAAAATCTATCAACTGTGCTCCTAACTGTTTACCCAAATGAGATGAAAATGTATGTCCACATAAAGCCTGCACATGAATGTGTATAGCTGCCTTATTCATATTTGCCAAAAATTGGAAGCAACCAAGATGTCCTTCCAGAGGTGAGTGGATAAGCAAGCTGTGATACAGCCATGCAATAAAATATTATTCAGGGATAAAAAGAAATGAACTATAAAGCTAACGAAAGACATTGAGGAACCTTGAATTAATATTGTTAAGTAAAAAAAGCCAGTCTGAAAAAAGCTACATACTCTATGGTTCCAGTTGTATGACATTCTGGAAAAGGCAAAGCTTAAAGACAATGAAAGTGTTGCTAGAGATAAAGCGGAAGTGGGGAGGAATGAATAGGTGGGGCATAGGTCATTTTTGGGCAGTGAAACTATCCTGTATAATACTGTAATAGTGGACACATGACCTTCTGCATTTGTCAAAACCCATAGGACTGTACAACACAAATTGTGAACCCTTAGAAGCGAGGATGGGGAGACTTCATCTCACACACTTTGGACATGCTATCAGGAGGAACCAGTTCCTGGAGAGAGACAACACGCTTGGTAAAGAAGAGAGTCAGGGAAAAAGAGGAAGACCCTCTAGGAGATGGATTGACACAGTGGGTGTAACAATGGTCTCAGATAGCAGTGATTGTGAGGATGGCACAGGACCAGGCAGTGTTTTGTGCTATTGTACATAGGGTCACTATGAGTTAGAACCGACTTGATGACACCTAACAACAACTATGGACTTTAGTTAATAATGTATCAAGATTAGTTCATCAGTTGTAACTAATGTACCAAAGGAAAGCAAGATGTTAATAAGAGAAACAGTGTGCAGGGAGGAGGCGGCATATGGAAACTGTACTTTCTACAACATTTTCTGAGAATCTAAAGCTACTCTAAAGTATTTAAGTCTATTATAAAAAACTCTTCTGGTCATTTTAAGTGACAAACCTAGTCTCAATTTAGACAATAGAACACTCCTACCTTTGTAATAATCCTGATCCTAACTTGACCTGGCACTAAATATCCTTCCCTCCCCAGGCCAGGGTCTACTTGAGGCTATGGAAGATAGGCTTCTTTAGCTTTCCCCTGCCTTCCCTTTCACCTCCTTCAGCACTCTGTTATTTCTGATCTCTCAAAGGCCAGGCTCAGAGGGGCTAGTGTGTATGGGGAAAGGGCATAGCCCTGTGTGTCACTGTCTACAGGCATTGAGACGCTCTGGCTGCAGATATTTAAAGCTGACTTTTTAATTTCACGGGCACTTTTGTGAGTTCTTCCTCCCCTGCAGAGTCCCTTTTAGAAAATCTCATGGCACATGTGTTGCATCTTGTTTCTCTGGCTGCCACAACTCCTCTGTCCCTGGTTTTTCCGTAGTCCACTCCTCCCAGATTTTCTCTGACACTCTGCTATGTGGTCCTCTTCAGCAGGAATCCAAAAGGCTGAGGTGCATTCTTTTCTCACATGACCCAATCGGGTGCATGGAAACACTCACAGCCTCTATCCCAGTGAACCCTGGGAGGGCAGACCCAATCCCAACCCAGCCATGCTCATTGCTCCAGCTGCTGGAGGTGATTACAGTTACTAAACAGACACAGTTCTCTTTCCTGTGGTCACAGACCTCATTAATTTCACCAGGAAAGGGTCAAGCAAGCAGCAGTCTTCTGGCTCTTCTAAAGGAAGGAACTCCATTTTAATAACTTCTTCTTACTGGTCTGGAGACAACACACCCAACTCTACTCCCTGAATGTTATTAATTTAACAGCAGTTCAGTAGCTCTCTTAAAAACTCCTCATAAAATTCTTTCTTTTAATTGCCAACTTTTGACTCTGTTTTTAACCTTCAAGAGGGTGTGAGTTTCCAAGAGTCAGGTAACTGGTTTCTGGATATTTACTCTGAATATTTTTCCAGAGTGGCCTGCCTCATGTTCAGATTGGCTCTTGATGCCAGTATATCTTTATGTCTCTAGCCAATGGTTATTTTGACCTTTTGATATGGCCATGTAAATAAAGTATTTATTTTTATTTAATTATTAAACTAATATATAGACCATCCAAACCCAAAACCAAACCCATTGCTGTTGAGTCAATTCCGACTCATAGTGACCCTATAGGACAGACTAGAACTGCCCCACAGAGTTTTCAAGAAGTGCCTGGTGGATTCTAACTGTCGACTTTTTGGTTAGCAGCTGTAGCTCTTAACCACTATGCTACCAGGGGTTTCCATATATATATAAAAAGACCATAGGCCCATGCAAATAATGGCCTAATACACTAATTTCACAGGATTCTCAAAAACCCACTAAACCTTCCTGAATTCTATGTAATCATCTATAAAATGATTGGGTTGTACCAGACAATGTTTAGGTTCATGTATGATTTTTAAAATTCTGAGTTTTCAAGTGCTATAATTCTCAGAAAAAGACTATGGAAAATTTGACTTTCTTTTCCTAAACTTTCATTACTTCATTTTTTTCTTATTAATTTGAAGAGAAATTGTATTTTCTTTCTACAAGATCCATTCAGGAATTTTAAAGCATGGGTGATAGTTTGATGAAACACAAGGACTTTCAAAGTACCTACCATGGGCCACGAACTGTGCTATGACGCATGTTCATTGTGTCGTATAGCTTATTTTACCACTTTCAATCTGTTTCTCTATTTTTTAAAGCATTTATCAATTTCTACATGATTCCACAATGTGTGTTCGGATTAATTAGCCCCTCCTTTCCTTGCACCAGTAGAAGAAATGCCTCTTAAAAGTACAATCATTGCATTGCCAAAATGCTCTGTTACATCCTTAGGATGTATCTAAAGTTGTGTGTCTTATTATCTAGAGCTGACCGTGGTTGTTGTTAATTCTTTCAAGTATATCTTGGGTTTATAACAGCTTCCTATGGACTGATGACAGTTATTTCCCCAATTCAAACAATTTCTCTAGGAAATATTTTTCCAATTTCCTCAATTTTATTTTAATGCTCTAAATTATTTATTGTCATGACACAGAATAAAGTGAGCAAATGATGAAAGTAATGGCTTGAATGGCATCACTCAATGTTTCTTGAAAATGAATCCTATCTCCCATTCCATCCCAAGAATATGGCTGATTCAAGTATTTTATCTCTCAAAATAATCGTGCACCAGTTAAATTCATCTCTGTTTTCTCCAGATGCAAGGCAAGATGAAGAGAACATGACTCTTTTCCCTCTTTAGAACATTTTGAAAATTCTTGGCTTGCTTTTCTGATGTATTTTTGGGGTACAATGGAGAAAGAGATGGGTTGTCTATGGAGGAGGAAAAGAAAAAAGATAGTTTTGGACATGTTATTATATTGGTTTAATAAATTATCCATAAGAAATTCCTTCCACCATGCTTCTATGTCTACACATTTCACAAATAAAAATGACAGATGTAATGACGACTAATATGCAGGCAACACTTGATTTTTACATATATGAATTTATTTAATTCTTGCAACAGCACTATGAGGTAGATATTGTTGTGCCAAATTTTATTCATTCCATACCATCTTTAACCTTCAACTCATTCATTTTTCTTCGTTTTGATGTCACATGTGCAAAACCCAACCAGTAGTATGGCAGTGCAACCAGCACAGCATTAGGCTTTGAGACTGTAACCAATCTTATTTTCACTGAGGAATTGCCTCTGTGGAATTTGTAGGATTCTCCATTTTGCAAGGAGTTGTGAGTTAGGAGCTGTTGATCAATGCATGTGTTGAAAGACGTATAATACAGCAGGGAATAGAACTATTGAAGCTTTTGTTTGTCCTGCATGATGCTATAAACAGAGGAAACCTAAGATGCATGTATGAAGGAAAAAATCCCACATTTGCTGGTTCTGCCTTCTGTTCTTCATATTAATATCCTAATATCCTATTTTTTGACCCCTAGGGAAATTATAGATAACAAAGACTAAGGTGACAAAAAGGCAAAAGTTCCAGGTATTTGTTTATCTTTGTTGATAGTTTAGACATTTACTGATCTCACAGGGACCTACTTGACATACCCTAATCTTGCCTGTTTATAGGAATTACTTCCACTTCTTTCACTGTTCTTTGTTGTCTGTTGGACAATGTCATTGACCAGATAAGAATGCTGTCATGCCATGTCTACCAACATTGGCCTATTGGCTGGATAAGTAGATGGTGAGCCTATCAATGAAGGAAGAGAAGGAGTGTCCATAGTTTTGTCTTTTTTTTTCCCCCAGTGAAAATCGATATAAGAGGTAGGATGCTGTTTAGGAGAAAGAGAAAGGAAAAAGAAAAAAAAAAAAACACTATGAGTGATACACTAATTTAGTTATGGCTTATGGATCATCACAGTTTTTGACTTTCTGCCATCTCTCAGTCTGGTCCTCTCCCCTCTGCCATTCAGGTGTTCTTTTTTCTTTTTTGAAATTAATCTATTCACTTTTTCTACCACTTTTCTGTCAGTTTGTCATACTGTGGTAGCTTGTATGTTGCTATGATGCTGGAAGCTGTGCCAACAGTGTTTCAGATACCTGCAGGGTCACCCATGGTATGCATCTTTCAGTAGAGATTCCAGATTAAGGCAGACTAGGAAAAAAGGCTTGGCAACAACGAAAGCCTTATGGGTCACTATAGAACATTATCTGATTCATTTGCTTTGGATAAGTCATCAGAAGGGATCAAAGGCTGGAGGAGCACATGTTTGGTGAAGTAGAGGACCAGTGAGGGAAAGGGAGACCTTTGGTGAGACAGATTGGCACAACAGCCATAAGGACGGACTCAAACATGCCAGGAATCTTAGGATGATGCAGGAGTGGGCTATGTTTTGTTGTTGTTGCACATAAGGTCAACATGAATTGGAAATGGCTCAATGACAGCTATCTATTATCTAATCACTTCTTAGTTTTCTCTTTTCCTTGCCTCCTTCTTCCTCTTCTTCTTCTTTTTTTTAATTTAATTAACCCCTTCCCCATGTCCTTGTTGGTCAAATCATACTTTCCACATTCAACTAAGAGGAACAGATGTAACAGACTAAAAATTAAAAAAAAAAAAAAAAGACAAAGAAGACAAGGAAGAGGATGCAGAGAGAAAACAAAGAGAAAACTAAAAAGTGATTAGATACATAGATAGCTGCCATTGAGTTAATGTGGAAAGTATCATTTGTTCTTTAAATGCTTTCTCTCTCTTCCCTATTAATTTAAGGGAAAAAAAAAAAAAAAAACTCTGCCTTTGCAATAGATGGAATCTCCTCCACATAAGAGCAGGGCAGCCAGGAGCAGAGCATGGAGAATAGAGGCTCTGTTCCAGATGAGAGTTAGGCCAGCATTTCTCCAAGGGAAGGCAGGCAGGTCACCTTGGTTGATGAGTGATTCATAGCTCAGGGTCTTCTTTCCTCTGACCACACAGCCCTGACATCCCTTACCACTGCTCTATGGAAACAATTCAGGTAAATGAATGATAAATACATTCCTTAATTTATTGGTTGTGAAATAAACAAAAGCTCTCTCCAAGGGAGACTTTGATTCCTCTTTAGTTTGAATTTGGATGCTTGTAGCAGAGGAAGTCCCTCTCCATCCTGTGTGCAGGGGTGAGATCAGTATTTAAATCTGAGTTGTTGCAAAGATAGACCACCCATGTGGAAACAGGTTAAAGAGCAGGTTGGCAAAACAACCAGTCAACAAGTCTAAATCAATTTGGTACAATATAAATTCAAGATGGAATTGCCACTTACCTGCACAATTTAGCACTAAATGGTTATTTTGAATCAGATATGTAGTAAAGATACAAGAGTCACATTGGCTACAGCTATTGTCCACTAAAGGGGAGATAACCAAGTTGGGCTTTGGAAGTGCCATGTATAAATCCTGCTTAGCTATGAAAACTTTGGTGAGAGACTTAAATGCCAATATCATAATCTGTAAACAAAAACAATAAAAAGTAGTCCAGGTGAATAAAGTGATACAAATGTCAAATTTGCAAATTCATTAGGTGCAATACAGTAGACAATTTAAAAATATTAGCTTATGGAATAAGAAGTAAACACAGATAACAGAGGTCAATGCCAAGCTTTCCTTTTCTTTTTTTTTTTCCGTATAATTAACATCTACTTAAATTGCTTTTTAATTTTTAATGGCCTTTAAAAAAATAATATAACTTTGCAAAATTCCATGTATACTATATGTTTACCTAACTCTATGATATATAGGAAGGTTTGCCTAAAATGTAGTTAAATATTTGCATAATTCTACATCCACCAGGAATTAACTTTTTAAAATAATCATGTTAAAGAAAAATGAGGGGGCATTCACTAACTAGATATTAAACAAAAAAGAATCATCTTAGGCGAAGGGAAAGACAACACACAGTACAGGGGAAGTCTGCACAACTGGACCAAAGCAAAAGCTAAGAAGTTTCCTGAACACAACCAAAGACTCTGAGGGACACAGTAGCTGTGGCTGAGTTCTGGGAACCACGGTTTCGGGGGACATCTAGGTCAGTTGGCATAAGAAAGTTTATCAAGATAATGTTCTGCATTCCACTTTGGTGAGTGGCACCTGGGGTCTTAAAAGCTAGCAAGTGACTATCTAAGATGCATCAATTGGTCCCAACCCACTTGGAGCAAAGCAGAACAAAGAACACCAAAGACACAAGGAAAACATAAGTCCAAGAGACAAAAGGGCCGCATAAACCAGAGACTCCATAGGCCTGAGACCAGAACTAGATGGTGCCTGGCTACCACCAATGACTGCCCTGACAGGGAACACAACAGAAAGTCCCTGACAGAGCAGGAGAAAAGTGTGGAGCAAAACTCAAATTCATGTAAAAAGACCAGATGTAATGGTCTGACAGAGACTGGAGGAACCCCCGAAACTACGGCCCCCAGATGCTCTGTTAAAAAAAAAAAATTAACCCAGAGCTAAAACCATGCCTGAAGCCTACTCTTCAGACAAAGATTAGACTGGACTGTAAAACAAAAAAATAATACTCGTGAGGAATTTGCTTCTTAGTTCAATGAGATACACTAGATCAAATGGGTGGCTCCTGTCCAGAGGCAGGATGAGAAGGCAGGAAGGCACAGGAACTGGTTGAACTGACTCAAGAAATCCCGGGTGGAAAGGGGGAGTATGCCATCACATTTAAGGGATTGCAACTAATGTCACACAACAATATGTGTATAGATTTTTGTATGAGAAATTAACTCGAGCTGTCAACTTTCATCTAAAGCATAATAAACAAACAAAACAAACAACAAAAAAACAAACCTGTTGTCATCGATTTAATTCTGACTCATAGTGACCTTATAGGACACAGTAGAACTGCCCCACAGGGTTTCCAAGCAGCAGCCAAACGCTTAACCACTGTGTCACCAGGGCCCCAAGAATCATATAGAAAATATTTGCATAAAAGAAGGAAGCCCGCCATTTCTTTCTTCTTTATGTTTTACTTTTATGGATCAACTTTTCTCCAAGTCATTGCAGAGCTAATATTGTAACACCTATAAACAGCTTTTGCAACAATAAAAAAGTAACTACCAATTTGCCATAGCATAGGCTCTTGTTTTAAAGGAAACGGGTTAAGTAATTTTGAATAGCATAAAAATATAGACATGTCTCATAAGTCACTTCAAAATCTCTGTTCTATTGGCTTCTAAATTTTTCAAAGAAATGTCAGGCTGAAAAATAATGAATGAAACTAGCATTTTATACAAGGAGAGAAAAAAAACAAACCAAACCCATTGTCGTTAAGTGGATTCCAACTCATAGAGACCCTATAGCACACAGTAGAACTGCCCCACAGTGTTTCCAAGGAGTGCCTGGTGGATTTGAACTGTCAACCTTTTGGTTAGCAGCCATAGCTTTTAACCACTACACCGCCAGCGTTTCCATACAAAAGAGAGAGAGAAAAAAAAAAATTAGTTGAAATCACTATTCAGTGTTGGGGAGGGGACAGAATGCAAATCTTCAGAGAATCACCTTTAAATGTAGATAAAATGATCACTGAACATTCAATGTGAAGATGGGTTCCATTAGATCTCTAACAGGGACAATACTATCATGTGAAATAACTACTTGATCTAGTTTCTTTCTTAAGTTTCTCAACTTAAGTATGTTACATGTACAATTCATGCACCCAGTGACTTTCTTGATGATATAGTGCTTGGGACAACTGGAATGCATTTTTTTGTTTGTTTTGTTCAATAAAATAGAGTAAATTAAGTTGTGGCTACAGGGACAGGAGGTATATCTAGGCCTTTATAATCATGGGTACTAAGTTTATATTTCTGCACTGCATAGAAAGCTGTTTGAGCATTTCTTCCTAATACATAGTCTGATTTCCTTAGAGAGCCATAAAAAGGCTTTTCATGGTGGAACTATGGCGATGTCATTTGTAACTAAGATACCCATGTTTATAATGACGTGAATTTTTAAATGTTGCCAGGTGTTTGAAGCTATTGTGTATTGTAGACTACAATTTCTAGTATGTATCTTTTAGCAAAAATGTGGTAGCAATTCTTAAAAAAAAAAAAAAATTTTAATCAAATGAATAGCGATGCTTAGAGAAAAGGCAACCTGCTTAGAGCCTTGTGCTAATCCTGAGAAGAAGGCTGTGTTTTCCATGAGATTAATTGTTACCACTTTGTTAGTATGGATTGTACAAAACTGTAGCATGTCAGTTAATGTTCTGGCAGTTTGTATAGGTAGGTGCAGTACAGCATTCTGGAAAGATTGTATTAGATGATAAAAAGAGAACATTTTAACCTAAAAGTTTCCATGTTTCACCTCCATTTTTAGTTGGAGCTCCCTAAGCATTGCATATGATCAAGGTTCCTGCCTTTAAGTTAGTTAGTTATATGACCAAAATAAGCTTTAAGCCACTTGCCGCTGTGTCTGCTTTATTGTAACAAGTTAACAGCACAGGGTCATTGGCTGTCTGCCTTTCAGGGCCTCTGTCCAGCTGTGTCTTTTGCACTCTCCCTGAGATTCCTTCCACAGGGTCAGACGCTGAGCGCTCGGATGGATGGCATGAACCAGTGTTAAAAATGGAGGCTGCATGAGTGTTTGAACTCTTCAACGTGAGGGCTATTTCTGTCAGCTGCCATGATTGACTATGCTGCTTGTATAAGACGTTCTTTCCCAGAAGGCTCCTTGAGGATTACTTTGTGCTCCTTATTGACACCTTTAAACTTTCAATAGCCATTATACTTACATTTTCTTTTTATCCTGTCATAACATTTTCCATCAGAATTATATCGATTTCTTTTTGTGAAAAATATAATCCTCAGAGTGACTGAATTTTTCTATTTCTCCCAGAAAAAAAAAAAAAAAAGCTATTAAAACACTTGCACATCTCCTTCAAATTGATAGTATGCATTTAAAATACTTTTGTAGAATAAATACCATACGGACATATGTATCCAGAAAAGGGTTTCAGTTTTTGTGATACTCGCTTCTCAAGCACAGACATACTCTTTAAAGGAAAAAAAAAAAAAAAGATGCCAGCTTTGAATTGATTGACATTTGTTTACTTAACTCTCTCCTTTTGAAAGCCTGCACACCTATTTCAACCTTGAACAGTTTCCAACTGTGGTATACTGGAACATTTTTTCATTTATTAAGTTCAGTGTTGCCAACCCAAACAAAGTATAATCAGCGATGATCCGAGCAGACCAAGCTGTCTAGCACCATACAATGTATCTGCATACTAATTTCCAAATTCCCTCACATTTCCAGAGAACTAATGGGATCATTTTCATTCTGTTACAGCAACTCAACAGTTACTGAGTCACCATCTGTGTTTTCGTTAACCTGAATCAGATATGAATTCTGTTATTGCAAGGTAGAGCAGCTTGTTTAATGATTCTTAATCTTTTCTTTAATTAAATCATGCAGCCAACCTGAAAAATCTATCTTAATGCAAATTAGGAGCTTTTTTGGCATTCGCTTACAGTAATGCACTAATAAGGTTAATTTATGAAGGTTCTCTTCCAGTCTGTACAGATGATATTTGTTCACTGCATATTTTTAGCATATTGTCCCTTTTTGTAATATTTTAAGTAATAAAAACATAGTTATTTTTCACTTACACAAATGAGAGATACTGTAAGCAGCACTCTCCGTTAACCAAAACTAAGTACAAAAAATATAAAGAATACTAGGTAAGAGGAGAATTTCTTTTCTTGGGGGGAATTTCCAATGTCAGTTGTTTGAAAATAACTCTCTCTCTCTAAACATATTTCAGTTTCTAAGATGTATGAGAGGAGAAAGAGCTAGATAATTAGATGTGGGGTTTCCTTGAACTTTTTTTTTTTTTTTACCTTTGGACATGAGTTAGTATTACGAAGAGTAAATATATTATCATAAAATAATTCTGCAGTCTTTATCATTTCCGTAATTGTTACAAGTTAAGTTTTGATAATCTCAAAATACCTGTTTTCTAAGTAAACTTTATTTTCAACTATGTATCATAATTAGTTTTTTTTTTTTTAAATGTGACTAGTCAAAACACACAGTCATGGAGCTGGAATTGATAAGAAATAGCACAGAATAAAAAGGAATAGCAAGTTCTAAGAACAGTGGGAATAAAAGTTCATTAATGAAAGAACGGTTCTTACAGTTTCATTCTGATATTTGCCTATATGGCTTTTCTGCATGAACTTGACTCTAATCATCTTATATTGCAAAAACATGTCATTTTGTGATCAAGACCCATGGTTACTTGCTGCATTTTCTCAGTTCTTTCTATATCTAGGAGCCCTGGTGGCACAGTGGTTTAAAAGCTTGGCTGCTAAGCAAAACTTTGGCAGTTCGAATCTACCAGCTGCTCCTTGGAAACTCTATGGGGCAGTTCTGCTCTATCCTATAGGGTTGCTTTAGTCAAGATCAACTCGACAGCAATGGGTTTGGTTAGTTTTTTTGGTTGTATACCTAGCTTTAGTATTTGATTCAATAAATCCAAGAATGGGTAAATAAGGTAGAATAAAAATAACTTGCATAACTTTGTTATGGTAAGCATAAGAATTTGTTGAGAACTACTTAGTGCAAATCTTGTTGCATATACGTACGTGAAAAGGTGTGAATAAGCAAGATAAGGTGCCAGTAAAACCAGTTACCACTGAGTTGATTCATCGGGTTTTCAATGGCTGATTTTTTGAAAATAGATGGTTAGGCCTTTCTTCTGAGTTGTTTCTGGGTGGGTTTGAACCTCCAAATCTTTTAGTTAGCAACTGATCATATTAAACTTTTGTACCACCCAGGGACTCCTGGGAAAGATATCATACCCACTATCAAAAAGTTTGTGATTTACTGGGAGGATTATTAACTCTGTACCAATAAGTTCTTCTTATGATTTCGAGTGAAGTGCCAGTATTTCCTCAAGTATTTGTGTCTCCCTTGGATGGAGACATAGATTTGTGTAACTGGTCCATAGTTAAATGTTTATTCACTAAGAATAGACTAAATAAAATTAATAGCCTCTTTTTTTTCCCCACATTACACTTTGAAATGCCCTATAAAGGGATGCTTTTAACTTGTGAAGTAAAAAGCTATATAGTGTGTTTTTTGTTGTGAGCTAATCATCTATTCCCATGATATTTACACTCTCTCTCTAAACAGTTTTCTGGTTAAATGCATTTTCATATTTCAATCCATTTCTTTAGAACATAACTGATTATCAGTACCTCCCCACCCCCAGAACACAGTTTCCTTATTTGTTGCTTACATGGAAAATTAAAGCTAGTTTTTGTTTTTTTTTTTTTAAAGATTTTTGAGAGATTTCATTAAGGAGTTCTAAAATATGAGTATGTCATCCATCCCCCAAAGCACGAGGAAGGAATGTAAGTAACAGATGAATGAGTGTTGTGGCCTTAAAAAAAGTAATAAATTGTAGAGCATATTGC